>NC_140632.1:10908728-11273728 GCF_057382275.1 Copadichromis virginalis
ATCCCAAGTGAACATTTCTCTGTGTGCCCCTTAAGCCTGCTCCTCTGGAAACTGCAGAATCTAATGGTAGTGCCTTTTCCTAAGATATACTTTATATACACGACTCCCTGTGAGTAATGTATAGTATATCTTTCATCTTCATGGATGTTGGCCTCTGTGCTTTAGAGTCTCCTGTTGTTGGCAGAGGCATTCATAGAAGCCATTTACTGCTTTTGCTGATCTTCTCCAAGAAGTCCACATACAGCCCACTAAATAAAGTCACTGTTCCCACCGCAGCTAAATTCTGTTTCGTGATGAAACACTTAAACACCCACATTGCAGATAAATCGTTGCAGCATCAGCTCAGTTTAATTATTCGGTTCTGCAGTAGTCGTGGTAACCAGCATGTCCGAGAAGGCCACTGAACAGGTGGGCCTATTCAGGTCACACTTTGGGAAGCGCTTCTCATACCTCATTGAAACTAAAAACCAGTCATTCTGCAGCTCGTGCAGCTAGTTTTAAACCATCATGGTACTCGAAAACTGCAGAAAAAACAGAAATGTGTTGAGGATATTGCGAGCTCAGAGCCTGCAATAGGGTGAGAGGCAGGGTACGCCCTGGACAGGTCACTATTGTCTCACAGGGCTAATACAAACAACTATTCACACCTATTGGCACTTTAACTGCATGTCTTTGGACTGTGGGAGGAAGCCAGATTACCCAGAGAGAACCCACACAGGCACAGGGAGAACATGCAAACTCCAGATGGTGGATCTGAACCCAGGAACTACTTGTTGTGAGGCAAAGAGTGATAACCACTGCCCACCTTTGCAACAGGAAGTCATTAATTCAGTTAATTTTTTTCCAGACAGAATTTGTTTGACTTTTTTTTGTTCTCGTTGTTGTGTTTTGTTGTGCACCAGATAATACATATTTTAGTCGTCAAATTATGCGTGAACTTTGAATTTAGTTGCATATTTTAGACTACACTGGCAAAGGTCGGGAGTAGAAACATTCTCTGTACTGTTCTTTCATTTTTAATTAATTCTTTTAAGCAAATAGCACACAGTTGTTTTTCTCGTCCAGTTTTAATTTCAGCCAAGTGAAAAGTGTTTTTTTCACTCCCACTTTTATTCGTCAGTTTAGTTTCAGTTGATGACAACCTTAACAGTTTCTGAGAGATCTGTGATCATCATGAGCTTTGGATTTCTCCCAAAGGACACGATAGTATCCGAGGAAATTCCAACTAAATCCATCTTCGTTTTTTCTTGTTTTTAGGTTTCTATCCTTCCCTCCATCTTTTCTGCTCTTGATTCGCTGATAGCAGTCTGATTGGTGCATACGCAGCCTATTCTTTATACTTGTTTAAGAGAAAAAACAGCTCTGCATGGAACAAGTAGTTGCTTTTACAGAGTATTTTCTTGCAAGCTAAATTTCGACACAGACTTAGACTTGCTTGCCATTTCTGCTGGCATTCACAAGTACTGTATGTGTGCTACTGTTCCTGCCTCTTACTTTGTCCCAATAATAGCTCTTACACAACAACACCACAAAGGTCAGTGTGTTTGCTCCTCGTAAAAGCTATCAACTTTATCAGTCACCACTCTGAAAGCAGTGGAGCCTTCAGTCAGTTTAGGGCTGATCACAAAGTGGGGTAAAGGTGAAGGATGCTGAGGGCCGCTAATGCGCTGCATGAAGAAGACTGGCCGCTTTGAGAGCAGGAGATGTTTGTTCAACTTGTTTTTTTTTCTGCCTTAACAGATGTTGCTTTCGGTCACTCACCAAATCAGGCAACCACCTGTTTGTTCGCAGGGCTTAGAAAGTAAACCTGTGGCAACAGTCTAAAAGTGCTCATGTACTTTTTAGGCCTTCGATTTCTAAAATGTTACATTTCTAAGATCCAGCTCACAGGCTACATTAAATCTCTTGGAAAGAGATTCGGATTTCTCCACTGTTTCTTCTCTTTCTTCTTTCTTTTTTTTGGGGGGGGGGTTCATTTTTGTAAAAACCGTGAAGTGATTCCAGTGTGTTTTGGACGGGTAGTTTGCATTAGTTGTTATATAGATTTATTCTTCCTGTCATGGTGCAAAGAATATGTGTTTATCAAGTTATTTTCTTAAATGTAATTTTTAATGTTCCACTTGCAACAACCTACTGGTATCAATCACATTTAACACGGCACATTCAGATCACTCCTTCAAACCTGTGGATAAACTGGTGGATTTCACTTTCTTGTGTTTATTTTAACCAAAGAAATCATTCTGTCATCGTGCACTTTACTTGTCTTCTGTCAAGTTCAGTTTTTTTTAAATGCAATGGATTTTGTCTTCTAAAGCTTTTGATGTCTTTCATAGGTTTATGTGACTAATGATGACGTCCTGCTCTTACACTGACATCTCTTTGAGCTTCATGTTTAAAATTACATTAAAAAGCATACAAATTCAACACAATTAACTACATATATTATGTCTGCTTCATTTGGAATGATTGAAGAAATGGATAACTCTCACTGCCATGAAACTGCTGCTCGGTCATTTCTCCAATTGATTTTGATCTGCTGAACATAGGTGACGTAAAGGTCTGTTACCCCCAAAGAGTTAATGCAAAGTTGCTGTAAAATGTACTGAATTTAACTTCTGCACTTCAATCACATAAAAATTGTTAGATTTAAAATACACTGTGTTGGTGTGTTTACGGACCTAACTGTAGTACTTGTCATTACAACGGGCAGATCATGCAGTGTGAAAAAAAACAACCATATTTTTATTAATTAAAAGTCAATCAATACTTGGTATAACCACCTTTATTCTTCAACACAGCATGAACTCTCTTTGGCAAGCTTCCTTGCAATTTCTTTAAATTCAGAAATACTTCTCCAGATTCCTTGAGGTCTACTTTGGATGTCGGCCACCTTTCTCAATCAGACATGTTCCAGTTGGTATTGTATCGTGGACCAAATCCTGATTGGCTCCTTAAAAGCAAAATCTAAAGAAATGAGTTGTGACTCAAGACTTCTGCACAACACCGTGAAAGTGCACTGAAATTCACCCACGGCCCTTCACTTAAATATTACATCCATTAGACCCAATACAGGATAGCAGAAGTGCTTGAATTATGTAATGCTTGATCCGTGCAGACCTGCGCACAAGTCCACAGTTGAATGATTCCATCACTAATAACATTAATTACAGCAGTGTAGCAAATGCTCTCCACAGAAACACCACCGTTACTGAGTTAGCCATTAGCTTGATGGAAAATGCTTTAGTACTATTGATTGTGTAATCACGCAAACTTTTCCACCTTTCTTCTCTCAGGGTTGTCTTTTCATATTTAGATGAAAGTGATGCTGTAAGAATGGTTGACAGACAGCAAAAAGTGTCAGTAACATGTTATCTTATTCTCCAATGTGAGCTTGGTGATAATCCAATAATGGTGATTGTTAGACGCACGTGCAAACATGTTACCTGGGTAAGCAAAGACAATCCCATCCCAGCTAGATGAAAGTTTTCTTTAAAATAAAGTACACGCCACTTGTGTTTTTGTGAACGCAATTGTCATGGCTAAATTACCAGATTGCCTGTGGGCGACTGTACATGTGCAGTATGTATGCTGTCTGTAGTCTCTGCTGTAGATTGTCCATGCGTGTTCGATGAAGGATTATAAATGGATGAGAGTGCGTTCAGGAAAGAGACGCCAGCCCTAAAGCTCTTCCTTCTCAGAATAACACTACGTGACGTGTTGAGTGTAACTAAGGGACATTTTTCAAGGTACAATGAGCTCAGTAGTAAGTGTTGTGGACACTCAGCAACTGTTTGACATTTAAGCTTTGTACCTGCGGCGCCTAACAATGTTTGCTCTAGAAGTTAAACACATAAAAAGGACCGAATGTCCCCTATGAATAGATGATCCTTGCAATATTTATAGATAGAGTAGATCCCATTTTAGAGAGTCGAATGTTTTTCGCCTGATTGAAGTATGATCATGTGATTGGTTTTAAAGTTTGATCACAGCTTTTTGCAGAGTTGACTGTTACTGCATATACAGCAGCTGTCTGAAGCACATAAACAACAACGTGCAGATTTCTCTGTATATCAGTGTGCTGCCTCTAAAGTGATATGCGTTACACGGCTGCAAGAGCGCACAGTAAACAAATCACTGCATGATCAATTTGGTTTCAATTCCAGGAAACGCTTTTGCATACGGATGAACAATCTTTGCTTAACTTCAGCAAAAAACAGCCATTTTTAATGTGTCCATTAAATGCGGAAACATTCTTAGCGTATTATCTAACTCGATTACTGTAACAGAAAAATAATAAACCATCGAATAATTAACATTTTCAGGCTCTACTGGTTTTCCATGATGGATAATTTTGCTGGTTCTCCATAACCTTGATAACAAGCTACTGCTTGAGTATTTGGAGAATTATAGTAGATGTCTTTGAAGTATTTGAAAACACTGAAGACTGATTAGTTGAGCCATCAGCCTTTCTTTAGCTTTTCTGTAGAAAGGAGTTAAGAAAACATTTAAATTCTTAAAATAGTTCCTTAAAATAAAGTAACAAGAGGAAGTGTTGCAGTTAATGATCCGGTGACTGCAGCTGTGCAGCAATTTCTGTGTGCTTGCAGGCACTGATACTGCTGGTAGCAAGCCAGTGCTGTCCAACTTGTGACAGCAGGAAGATGGAGCTGTCAGGCAGGGGGAGAAGAGGGAAACCACAGAGGAGGTTCATAGATTTAGTGGAGGAGGACAGAGGGGTGAGAGAGGGGCATGCTATGGATAGGGTGAGATGCAGGAAGATGGTACTTTATGGTGATGTCTAAAGGAAGCAGTCGAAAGAAAAGATGAAGTATTCAGATTGGATCGCGTGTGGTATAAGATCTACTGTACAATACAGACATGGCAGTGTTAATAATTCCACATGGTCAGTGCCAGTTTCTTGGAGGAGATCATCGTGTAAGCTGAGGCGCTGTATATGTTTGTAATTTACTGTTGAGGAGGAAAAACAGAAGGAGGGGAGTGTGTTTGTGTGCATGAAGCAACTAATAAAAAATCAAACACCTTATGGCTATAACTCAATTCCCACTAAAGCTTCATTTCCGCAGCCAGATCAAATTGACCGAAACATTATCTCAGTGATTTTGATCAATTATGTAAACATGCCAGGGGCTCAGCTATGTTCTGAACTGGATATGTATGGTATAAATAGGTAATTTTACAGTTCATTACAGTGGTTCAAGCAAGGTGAGGAAGTATAATGCGGGGGAAAGTCTTTAATGCGCTGCAGGTCAACTTGTCCTCAAGATATAAAGCCAAATAATGAGGTAGCTCACACTTCTACGGATGATTGTGTGGTTTTTGGATGTGGTGACACTGCAGGCACTTCTGTCTTTGGATCCAGCTCTCATTTACTCACACCTTTCATCCTGACCCATTACCTCCCATCAACTCACCGTGTATGATGCTCATGTCCTCTTCCTCACACCGAGTGAACCCTCCTACCCCAGAGTAACCATCACAGCCTTACAGCTTAACGCTTCAAAGACACTGTTGTGACACACGCTACCTCCCCAGCACGACACGATTACGCCCGTCATCGTCCTGACTTTAATATTTACCTGCCTCAGGTCTCATCTTCTTTTTCAGCATGAACTAATTACTAATTAGGTGATATGTCACCACTATGAGCACAGCAATGATGACTAACAGAGAAAATAAGTATGGAGGGGATTTATTTAGCCATGCAGATGTAGATTTCAGGAATAAGACATAGTCTTTTCCAGACATGATGACTCAACCCGTAATGATTAGCTGCTTTTAAGGATGGCAATTTACAAGAAATATGCTTTGGATGCTTTTATGCATCATTCAGGACTTGTTTAATATATCAATCCATCCAGTAATTCAATGCAGTTTGATTTGTAATGTCATCAAATCTCAGAAGAAAGTGTAAAAAAATGGCATTTGTAACATTAATTAAGTCAGGAGTGCAAGAACTGGCTCCCTGCTGAGTCTCCAAGTAGATGTGTTGTAAAGTGAGAAAAACTGCAGGAGGAGCAGAGTGAGAAGAAGGCCTCAATTTTTGGACAGAAGAGTGACTGAATCTAGACGCACTGCTTCAAATTGTTCAAATCACCTTTATTTTTTAATTAAGATATCTCAGGTTGTTCATAATCTATTTAATAATCAGTTTTTTGAATACTTTTACATTTTTACACTGAAATAAATAAATAAATAAACGGGGGTGTTTGTTTTTGCCCAGCCCACTTGAAGTTGAATTGGGCACAGATGTGCATTTGAGCTTTGGAAATAATTTGCATGTAAAACATCATTGTCTAATAAAACGTGATGCTTTGGTATAGATTTAACAACTCTACCATCTCTGCATTAGGCTTTGCTTTGATAAGCTCTCGTGTTGAAGGGTGAAATATTAGGCTTTTTCTCTTATCTTCTCTCATATACTTACTGTTAATATAGTGGACGCCTGTATTAAACATGGCTAATGTTTCAAATAATGAGGAGTGTATGTGCAAGTAATCCTTGTGTGCCGAGAATTCTTGGCTTCGGGCTGTTTTTAATGTTGTCGGCTGCTATCAGTGAGAGCAGATATCCTTAACATAGTAACATGGTCATCTCAGGCACCAAGCAGCAGCTCCTTCAACCTGCTGTTCAAACCTTCTGCTTGTAAGAGGAACTATAGATGCCTGTTTCAAAAAGCAGGTGAAATAAGGGGCTGAGTGTCTGCAATGTGGCCAATATAAAATAAACAATGAACATTTTTGCAAAGTGAGTACTTTTATATTTTAATACTATAATAAAGAAAACTAGCTAACATGTTTAAATGTAGGTGTGGATGTGAGTCTGTCGAGTAAAATGTAAACAGACTTTAGGTGAGCTGACCAAAAGGGACAGCGTCCAAAAAAACTTATGTAATGACATCTGACCCGGGTGGAGATGCTGGGCCTTCACTGCAGCTCAAACATCGTTCTGTGTTAGAAACAAAAGAATTCAAAGTGACATCTGGCATTTTCATGCTCAAACAGACCTCTTTTTTTCAGTTATTTCATTGTTTTTAAGTCATGTACTTTCATGACTTCAGGAGACTTAACACGGTGTGGCATGAAATATGAAAGTGAACACAAGGTCACTCGCTGACTGCAGGAGGAGCAAGCAAAGGCTGAATGTGCAGGAAGCACATGGTAACAGCTGACCAAAAGTAAAGCTAAAAAGTTTTTTGGGTTTTTTTTGCATGGGAGTATTTGTTATTGATTTATTTCTAATTCAAGAAGTTTTTATTTTATAAAACCAATTATTTTAAATGAGCAATAAAATCAAATACAAGGTGAAAATGAATATTCAGAGACTGCAGTCACCAATTAAACCCCACAGTCGTGTTGCATAATAGGCTTGTTTACATTTATTTTATCTGGGGCTGAGAGAATGAGTGTGCGTAGGTCTGACGAGGACTGAGTCGGTGATAATAGACAGCGTGGGAGGTAGGGCACACACACACATTTATTTGGTAAGGTGTGGTTATGTTATATAGTTGTTTTTTGTTTGTTTGTTTTTTACTGTAACCAATGCCAAGTAGCAAATAGGGCAAGCAAAAAAATGCATCTTAAGTTTTTCTGCGTGGAAAAAAACCAAAACCAAAAACAAACATCGTTCAGTCCACTTCCTGATTGGGCAACACATCCCCCCGCTTTTCCAAAAATACTTACTTGAGCATTTAAAATTTGTTGTCATCTGTGGCTCGAAATAGCCTCACTGTTTGTACAAAAATTATGCAAGGTTCAGGAAAGGAGGAAAAGCCGTATAGAAATGTATTATAATCATAAAACATCTGTTGAAATAAAACACACACACCGTCTCTACCGTCTCTACACACTGCTCCCTGAGTGCTGGATTGGTAGCTGTCCACTGCTTCACATTTAACATGAAAGCAAGATGAAATGCTTTTGTTTTACAGTTTGGGAAAAGTGCAAGGTAAAGTGTGCCTAACCCAACAACCTAGACACAAAGAATTTTATTTCCTGTCTGATTTCCATAAATATTGGACATGAAGAAATGAGCTTTAAGAGTAAGATATTGTTACAGTCCACAAAAAGGGTGATTACTGATCACGCAATGGTGAAAGTCAGGTTATAGAACTAGCAGAGGTTGATAGTTGGCTTCCTTAATGACCTTTAATTTCTCTCTCTCTTTCTCTTTGTTGTTGTTGTCTGTTAACACCATATCAAGAAATAACCCACCCGCTCCTTGTGGAACATCTGAAGATCTATTTAAAGGACTTGCTGTCCTTTTTTAAGTTGTCTAAACGTGGTAATAAGGCACAAGTTTCAGATAATCAAAGTTTAATATTAGGCTAACGTCACCAAAATATATATTTTTCTTTTTTTGTGTGAAAAAGCAGTTAACAACTAGTTAACTAATAACTAGTTGTGCCACCCTTGGCTGCAAGAGCTGCAATCAAACCTTTGTGGTGACTGGTAATGAGTCTTCTACATTGGCCCAGTCTTCTTTGAAGAATTGTAATTCATTCAGCCTGTTTAAGATCATTCCAAAGCATCTTTCACTGGGGCACTAATTTTTATTTATATTTATTCTATTTGGTTTGTTCGTTTGTGGAGTTGTTTTGGATGACTGTCCTGCTGCAAGCCCTCTTGAACTTCAGAGCATGAACTTACGGCTGAACTTTCTTCTTCAGGATTTTCTGGTAGAGATCATAGTTTCATGAATTCACGTCCAGATCCTGAAGCAGCGAAAACCATCACACTACCACCACCATGTCTGACTGTTTGTAAGACGTTCTTACAAACAGTAAGTGTGTTTTTGGTAAATGTGAGACGAGTCTTTTTGTTCTTTTTGGTTAGCAGAGCTTTTCTCCTTGGAACTCTCCCGTGGATGCCATTTTTGCCCAGTCTGTTTCTCATTGTTAAATATTTAACTCTGGCCCTCATTGTTGCTCACTGGCATCCCAAAGCCTTATAAATGGCTTTGCAACCCTTTCCAGACTGATAGATATCAATGACTTTAGATTGTGACATGATATCATCATTTAAAAATGTACCTTTTATATTTATCATGTTTTTTTGGTCTAATATTAAAACTAGTTTGAAGATCTTAAACAACCTATAAATAAATGCATTTAAAAAATCTCACACTGCGATGGATTACAGTGCTGTCATAACCGTACACTGATATTGCTTTTTACAGCTGTCCAGCTCATCTATAAGGTCAGATCACATATAAGTAAAGTGTACAATATTAAAAGAGTACGATTTAAAAACTTCTGACTTGCTGACTGTTGTAATGCTTCTCACGATAACAATAAAAGAACAAAAACAAAATGCAGATCATATTTTGGTGGTTTTAGTCCCTCATGTGAATGTTGCTGATGAAAAAGGACAGGCTAAACAGATGTCGATACAAATAAGACACAGGAATGCTGCTTTAATCATTACATTCTCAGAACTATAGGAAGGCCTTAAGACTTTTTAAATCAGACTTCCCCACCCTGCCACAAAAATCCTGCAATGGCTGTGTGACTGGGTGAAAAATGTCACCTCTGACACTAACAATATGTTTCCTGAAGAGATCACGCCTTCTGTACCTGTGAAATTATAAAAAAAAATCTCCTACATGTTCTCTCAGAACATGATAAATCCTAGTCTGCTACTTTCAGGAAGAATGAATGGATAAGTTATCTAAATAAATAAAAAAATAAATAAAGGTGTCACTAAAAAAAAAAACCCTAGCACATTACAAATAGTACATAAACAGTAAACAATATGCATTGAATTTGGCACAAAGCATTTATTATATGGATTTAAAAGACATACGCACAAATGGCAAAAAAAAAAAAAAAGCATTTAAACAGATCAATTATTTAAAAAATCCAAATTTCAGAGCATAACTGTGTACAGTCATATTTCAAAGGACATTTGTGAGCATGTTGGCCATTTCTGGAAGCGCAGTTATTAGGAGGTAGGTGTACGACCAGCATGAGTATCGATAAAAGGAAAGAAAAAAATCTCCAGGCTCGGCCTTTGACTTAATGACAATACAAAGGGCACAAATATCAAATATTTTCATGCATTTAACTGCACAAATACTGTGTACCATGCATACAAACACTTACTGAAATGACTGAAAAGCAGACTTGTCCGGCACTGCTTGATAAAGTATCTATTTGACATGTTGCGCAAAATACAGCAAGTACATGGTGGTTTGTTAGGAGCACGATGCTGCTTTCATTTGATGTTTCCTGTCAGACTTAGAAAGTCGAAGCATCCGCAACCAAAACTGCAACACTTGTAATTTGTACTATTACTATTATGTTTCTGCGACTTGCTAAAAAAGTCACATGCAGAGCAATGTTTTTTTAAGTGCTAAAAGGCAAAACAAATCCCACATTTCCTTACTTTTGTTACCTTACTAACTCAGGGTTGATGTCACTCCCAGCTCGGACATCTGAGGCAAATGGAAGGCAGCATAAGGTAAACATTCAGATGAAGAATAGTGTTACAAGTGTACAGAGGTCAAATATATAAAGGCATAACCAGAATTCATTTTCTTTGTCTGCTGGGCCTTTTCATGTGTTCACAACCGTGTCCCTGTACCAAGATGGCTTTGAGTTTGATGCTCTTTGCAGAATCATGGGTCCCATTTTTAGTGTGGTTTTATGACTTGTCTGTGTTGTAGAAAAACCCGTAGTAGAAGAAAGCACTGATAGCCAGCAGAGCGACTGACAGCAACATGTTCCTCCGGTTTTCACCTCGTAACATCTCCAGCTCCTTGTCTGGAAAAGCAAAAGAAAAACTGTATAAAATATGCAGCAGCCATCACTTTCTATTTATTTTTAGTCCTCTGGCACGAGCAAAACCAGCAAATGATCTGCTGTCGCAGCCTGGGGCCAGTTTACAACATACTGAAACTATTTTTGTTTTTTTATATGGGAAAGCTGGCTCAGTCAAAAGAAGACAGAAGACAAATATTTTGTATACTACACTCAAAAAGCACGACATTCTTCAGTTTCCTTAAATGTGTCATCAATAAAATTTTACTTTCACCTGCTTTCTTTTTAAAATGCACCTTTCAGGATAACTAAATATGACATGTTGATTAGTTTGCTAATCAGTTTGTCAATTAACCCTTAGTGAAAACGGGACTATGTGGTCCTCGAGCGCTCAATAAATATTACAAATACACAGGAAAAGTAAGAACACACAGTGAATACACATGAACAAGAATTTTAATATTAAGGCTCACCTAGCTTCTGCACCCTCTCATTCATGATGGTCATTTCATCCTCCAGATCTTGTCTGATTTTTTTTTTAAAAGAAAGAAAAAAAGGCAATATTAAGGAGAAACATCACTGTTGGGTGAAGTTTTTACATTCTTTCTTTCTTTTTTTTTAATCTCTAAGTGGCACAAGATGCCTTTTCATGAGTTCTTGCTCACTAAAGAGCCACGCAGACCTGCAACTACCACAAAACAGCCACAAACAGGAAAGCCAAAGACATGCAAGAGCAAATCCAACACAAATCCTTCACACCTCATGCAACAGAACAACACATTCATTTGTTCCCTTATGTTCATCGTTTATTTCAATCCCTTTTTAAAATCTATATTCTCAACTCATACACTTTATTTAGACTTCAGATTAGTGTTCAACTCATTAAAATATTGTTTTTTGTATTAATAGCTACTTTTGGTTATTTCCTTATTCACAAGGGGTTTCAAAAGCAGGAAGCTTGGCTGATTTTGACAGACACGCTTCCTGAATTCCTCAAATGTGATGGATGGGCAATTCATTTTCCCAAAGAGCCGCATGAGAAACTGGGACTGTTGTGGAGGGCTGCACCAACTGAGTTCAGCTTATTGGTGTAGCCCTCCACGAGGGGCACCAAAAGTTGATATCACTGAAAACAGGTATAATAAATAATAACGTGCTTTAAGCAGGAATAAATAACAAGTATATATTTTAACAAGGACAGTCTTGCAGGGAGTTTCCTCCACAACAGTCCCAGTCCCAAGGCCAAAGTTGCCTTGAAATGCCAGTGGGAGGTATACACACTAACGTGGAGTCTTCATCATCTCCTTCAGCCTCACCTCTGCTTTTCAGAGAGCTTCTCCTTCCTGCTCTTGAACTCCGCCCTCTCTAAGTTGTCCTGGCAACGCACCCGCTGCTCCTCCAGACGATCAATCTGTAGGATTTTACAGGTGTGACACACGGAGAGGTCAACGTACAAAACACAGAGGCAGGGAGCGACCTAAACGAATGAATTTTAAGAATGTACACGGGGAAAGCTACAGCACCTATCAGACGTCAGCTAAACAGAGAGATAGATGGGAAATGTGAGACAAACGCTAAAACACTGTACCTCGGAGGCGACGCTGATTTTCTCTCGCCTTTTCTCTTTTAGCCTTGCCATGTTGTGACCAAACCGGAGAACCACAGTGCAGTGAGTCTCCTGCCTGACAGGGGAAAGAAAAACCTGTGACTATGCGGAACTATTTTTCTTCTTCGTAATGTTTACGTCTTCCTTTTGACGAACCGCTCTTCGCGCACTTTGCTGCCCTCTGTCGGTGGAAAGTGACAAACACTTGGCCGCATAAACACAAATAACTCCCAACACCTGAAAGTGAAGAAAGCCAAGTCATTAAAAAAAATGCTGTCATGCTCAAATCACAATTAAACGGTTATTGTTCTCATGCCAGTATGAAGGCAACATACTGTAGTCTGCACCTGCCAAACACAGACAGGTAAAACAGAACTGAGAGAGTTGCTGCTGAGCGTTGCTAATCTGATTATGTGACCTGAGAGGACAACACATGATCAGCTGAGAAAGAAAAGGGACGAGGCCAGGCAAGCTGCTCTATACTTGCTTCCTTCCTTCTACAAAATGCCTCTCTTTATAAACCGAGACCAAATATTTGCTCATCAGGTACACCTGCTGGAGCACAAATTAAGGGTGAGTCATTGTTAGACATTAGGGAATGGTTTATTAGATTATTATTGGTTTATTATTGGTTTATTAGATTTTTTTTTTACAAGTTACTGAACATGAGTTGTGCAAACTGCATCCCAAATCCTTCAGGACACATTTCTTCGTATTTCAGAGTAAAGAGGAGAGAATACTTGAACTGGAGACCGAGAATGCCCTTCTTCATTTAAGACTTGCAGAGGTGAGAATACTTTTGACATCTAACACACATATAGGCTTATCTTTAGCCAAAAAGTAGATTTTGATCATTTTATTCTAGTATTTTCCTGTCTGCACCTTATTTATCATGGTTTTTTATGGACCTCAGGCACAGCTTTTGTGTGCATAACTTCTTTCTTTCTTTCTTTTCTAAATTATTTTTAGTGCCAATAGGCGTTGGAGTGTGCTTGTGCACTTACTTTAAATGCATGAGGTTTATTACACCTTAGTACTCACGCTATGTGCGGGAACATTTGAATCGGTCTCTATTTGAGTGCTTTAAATGGATGGTTAACTGAATGTGTATCTAAATGGCACATTGGGACAAAATGGATCATAATTTCTATCAAGCTGTTTCATTAGTTAGGCATGTAGCTCAAATGCACCAGAATTATGTGCAAATGACTGTTACCCCCTTCACTGTACTTTACAGATCACTTCATCCTCATTTGTTTGTTTCCCTTCCACTCTCTAAGACTTAGATCCATAATTTATTGGGCAAAGGCACATTTTATTTTGTACACCACAGTACAAAGGCAAACAATCAAGAAGTGATTGAAGTGCAAACTTTCAGCTTAAATTAAGTGTTTTTACAAGAATTTGGCAGTAACTTTTTAGGACTTACAGCTATTTTTATACACAATCCACCACCTTCAGAGGCTATGAATTGGACAACCGAACATAATTTTAAATATAAGGATTCTTTTTGTTACATGGATGATGATGTTTTGCTTCTATTTGACTTCAGTTTTTTCTTCAATAAATAAAAACCACATTCTCTCAGGTTGACATCAGGTGAATGACTTGGCCACTAAAGCATATCATATTTCTTTGCCTTAAGGAAATCTTGGATTGCTTTTCCTTTGGATCATTATCCATTTGCTGGATAATGAGTGCTGTTCGATCAGTTTTGCAGCATTTGTCTGAATGTGAGCAGAGAGTATAGGTCTGTACACTTCATCCTGCTGCTTCTATCGGCAGTCACATTAGCAGCCCAATGTCATCGCACAACTGCCAACGTGTGTGACAGATCACGCAGCGTCCTTGAGATCTTGAGCTGATTTTCTCCTTCTCCATACTTTTATGTAATCTTGGTTTCATCCGTCCAAAGAAGTTTTTCAAAACTGTGCAGACTCATTTTGATGTTTTCTGGCAAAGCCTAATCTGGCCTTGTTGTTCTAGTGTAACCAGTGGTGTGCAGCTTGTTGTTAACCCTCTGTATTTCCATTCATTGATCGCAGACCTTAAAAGTGATGTGGTAAGTTTTTCAATTCAATTCAATTCAATTCAATTTTATTTATATAGCGCCAAATCACAACAAAAGTCGCCTCAAGGCGCTTCATAGATACAGAGAAAAACCCAACAATCATATGACTTCCTATGAGCAAGCACTTTGGCGACAGTGGGAAGGAAAAACTCCCTTTTAATAGGAAGAAACCTCCGGCAGAACCAGGCTCAGGGAGGGGCAGCCATCTGCTGCGACCGGTTGAATTGAATTGAATTGTTGATGTTGAACTACGTTTTAACTTCATATAAAAGAGAAATTTTGATGACTCACTTTTGCACGTTTGATTTTCAGTGTTCGGGTAGACAGCGCCGGGACCATGATGAGGGAACCAAGGCTGTGAACGATCATCAGCTTCAGAGTAGTACACGGAAGATAACCCAATCAGCCCTCATCAAGCTTCTCTCAGGGGTTCAGGTAAAAATATATTGAGATGTGTGTATATGTGGTAGATAGTAACTTGGGTTCAGTTCACTTTACTTCAATTCAGTTCAATTGTTTATTTATATAGTAGCAAATTAGAAAAAAAAAAACCCAACAATCAGGCAACTCCCTGTGAGCAAACACTTTAGGATAGTGGGAAGTGGGAAGCCACGACAGGTTGGGAGTGAGAGGGGAGAGAAGAGAAAATAAATAAGAGAGCATAAAGAGACAAAACACAGACTAAGAGAGGAAGAAGACAAAGGCATGCTGCAGTGTTGTATTAACATGTGTTGACTGAAAAGACAGTGGTGCAGTCAGCACCAGTCTGAGCTTATAGCAGCATAACTAAAGGAGGCTTTAGAGTCACCTGATGCAACCTTAACTATAAAATTTACCTTAAATCTTAAAATTAGACAGTGTCTGTCTTCTGAATCTAAATTGGAAGCTGTTTCCACAGAGGAGGAACGTGACGATGAAGGCTCTGCCTCCCGTTCTACTTTTAGAAATTCAACAATAGGATAACTTGGTGGGGCCTGATTGTTCAAGATTATGTCAGTCATGATGATCATGGATTTTAAATTCAGTTCTGGATTTGTAAAGGAACCAATGAGGAGAACCCAGAATAGGAAAAATCTGGTCTCCTTTTCTTGTCCCTGTCATTAGTCTAGCTGCAGTGTTTTGGTTTAACTGATCTGTTTAGGTCGGGTTTAGATATAACTGAGTATCATCTTCATAGCAATGAAAATATATGCAGTGTTTTCTAATATTATTGTAGAAGAGAAGCATGTATAATGTATATAGTACTGGTCCCAGCAGAGCGCCCTGTGGAACTCCATGACTAACTTCTGCATGTGAAGAAAATTCCACATTTACATGAACAAATTGGAGTCTATCAGACAGATATGATTCAAACCCCAGCAGCCCAGTTCCTTTAATGCCAATAGTTTGTTCTAATCTCTGTATTAAATTATTGTTATCGAACGCTGCCCTGATCTCTAACAGGACAAACATAGACATGAGTCCACTGTCAAAGGCTGTTTCTGTGCTACAATGTACTCTAACTCCTCAAAGAAACTATCCCTCTGCAAACTATAAGTTAGCTGTTTGAAACTAGGCTTTCAAGAAATGTTTACATTTCAGTGCTGGAGATTGGTGTATAATTAGCTACCGGTAAGTCAGTTGGGTCAAGTAAAGGCTAAAGTAAAAGCTATATGTATATCCTCCTGAGAACCAGCCTATTCATTTATATCCTGTGTAATTTGTTTTTTGTCTATATCTTTTTACTTATTTGAGCTACCATACTAAGTCCTGATGTACTAAATAGAGGACATCCTGGGCTTTCCATTGATATTTCATGTGTTTGGGTGGCCTCTTTTAGCTCCAAAGAGGCAGGAAATCACAAAAAAGTTGAAGGGGAAGGTCCTTTTTTCCTCGGTTCTTAGGAGAATATGTATAGTTAGGAAGGCTTTGTGTAAACACTCCCTTCATTTGTCCACTCTGTGTGTTTGTGGCAGGCTGTGAAGCATGACCTGAGTGAGTTGTTTGCAGTGTATGTGAGTTTTGCCACCGAGTTGGAGGAGCAGAGCAAGCAGCTCCTGGAGAAAGTAGAGCAAGCCAACTCATCTCTGAACGGTCACAGTGAGGATGGATTTCAGAGTAAGTATCTGAATGGAACCTCAGGTTAATATTAAAGTAGCATCTGTAGGCAGTGACGGTGATACTTTTGGTGTTTTGAAACCTTTTTTGTTTAAAATGTGAAAACTGCAATGCATCCCGAAACAGTGAAGCAGCAGTTAGAGGAGGCACATCTTAAAGCATGTGGACTCTGACTTTAGGATTTCATTTGATTGACTAAAATTTCACATAAAATTATTTTTAGGCTGACAATAACAGTATTCAGAAGTTTAAGATGTTAAAAGGTTCTGCTGCAGATGTCACCAGCTGATCACAAAGACAGAAGGATATTAGATAATGTTCAGGTAAACCTGCCAAAAAATACGATGCTGTAAGTTGATTAAAACTAGGTGCACTTTGATATATGAATACCTTAATATCCATGCCTTTTACTGTATATTAGTGTCAGCTTTCTGAGACGATATCCTTTATATTAAAGTCCAGTCCATTTTCTCAAAGCTTCCCCAATAAAATAAAAGTATTTTCTTATAGTTTCAAATAAGGTTTAAACACAGAGACAAAGTTGTGGCCTTTCACAGTTCATTTTTACAGTCATGATAAAAATCAAATGGCATCCTTTTCAAATTCTAAGGTTTTACATATCAAAATAGAATTAAAAAAATAACATGATTTACTGGTCTGAAGCATTTAGGTGGCATCATCCCAGCAAATTCAGCCCAAAGTCAAGCTGTGCAATGATCAGAGAAACTGCAAAAAACCCAAGAGCTACAACTCAAACTCTACAGGCATCAGTTAGTATGTTAGTTGGTGTAAATGTTGGCGTTCATCTGAGGTTGTGTTGTTTACCTGATATGTAGAAGTTTAGAATTAACACAGGGTGCACTTTCTTTTTACCATGACTGGATATGTTGCTAAAAAGAGGACAGCATGATGTTGAATATTTGTGTGATACACTGAACCTTAGTTCTGACTGAAAAATGTGCACACCATGTGCAGATTTGCAGGTTCGTGTTGCAGCCCTGGAGCACTCTCTGGAGGAAGAAAGGGAGAACTGCAGGGCAGAGAGGCGGAAGCGGAAAGAACTTCACAACACACTGGTGGTAAGAAGACAAAAGTGTTAGATGATGGAATAAAAAGAAAGAGCTGTACTGAATCTTTTAATCACTGATGTTTGTTTCACTTCAGGAGCTCAGAGGGAACATTCGGGTTCACTGCAGGGTGCGTCCAGTTCTTCCTTTTGACCAGATCCAGTCCTCAACTTCCGGATCAGGGTGAGTGAACAGGCAATGCAACATGAATACACAATTAAATGAAGAAAAGTTGTTAAAAATGAGAGAACTTAAGATAACCCAGTGTTTTCTCCATCAGGTCTGCATCATCAGAGGAAGTAATCCAAGCAGTCAGTGATGTCAGTGTTGCCGACTCTTACAAATGATTTCCATTGATTGCTGCATACCTGCCTTTACTTTAATCCCTCTTTTTATTTAGGATACAGTGATGGTGAATTGCATGAAGGCGGGGATGCTGGTGCAAAACAAAATCTTTGAGTTTGAGAGGTAAAACAATATGCTGGCATCACCATACAATGGACGACATTTCTCCAATTATTTTTCAGTTGTTAGTGACTGTGGCAATGCGCACTTCTTTCAGGGTACACGGACCAGAGGATTCCCAGGAGGCTGTGTTTGAAGAAGTCAAGTCACTTCTAACATCTCTGCTGGATGGGTGAGCATGAAACTATGCGGAAAAAAAGAGCTCTATATCAAGTCAAATGTTATTCCGATGGATTAATTCAACTGTCTTCATTTAACACTCTGGTGCGTGAATGAGCGGAGCAAACTGAGCAGCATAATATGACTGCATGGCTTCGACAGTAATTGAATGTCACCTTGCTTCCTGCCTTTCAGCTATAATGTGTGTATCATGGCATATGGGCAGACAGGCAGTGGGAAGACTCACACCATGATGGGATCCCAGTTCCTGGATGAGCTCTCAGGGACACAGCAGGAGGCACAGCAGGGTATTATCCCAAAGGCTGCTGCTGAGCTCTTTCGGTGAGAGAAAAAAGGGTTGGATGTGTTTCTCAAGTCTTTTTTAGTAGTTTGATCCACAAGAAAGCATAATATCTACTTTGTTTTGCTTCTTTCCTTTCTGTTACCATGTGATGCCCAGGCTGATCTCTGAGAAGCCTGCAGAAAGTCACACAGTGGAAGTGTCAGTGATGGAGGTGTACAACAATGAGGTGTTTGACCTGCTGGCCAGGGATGAGCACAGCAATGCAGCTGGCCAGAGACGGGATGTCATCACCTCCTCCTCCGGTGCCAGCCAGGTCCCCTCCCTCACATCTGAGTGAGTAGAGCCAGAGCTAAGATACAGCAGTTTATGTGGGCTTTTGTATGACTGGTCTACATACTAGAAGAGCAATATACTAGAAGGCTTTTCATAAAAATACTAAGACCAGTGTACCAATCATCATCATCACCATTCATAAAAAAGAGGGCATGTATACCGTTGGGCCCACATGGAATTACAAGCTGTCCTCCTCTGGTTTTTCAGACTTTATTTAGTTCTTGATCACACAGACAGGAATTCTGCTCTTGGCCACGTTTCTGGATGTAGTGGGCAGAGAAAAGAAGCTCAGCCCACTCCGAGCTAATCTATGAACGCATGTTTATGAAGCTTTAAAAAGATAAGACGCCAGAAATTCAGCTCCGAATTGAAAAGTGGTGAAAATGAAGCTAAAGGAAAGCAAAAGGGTGACTCCTGACTCCTGATGAGCTCTCAATTGCTTGAAAGGTTTTTACCCTTAGCAACTTCATAAAACTGGAAAGTTTCACTTTTTTCAGCGGCAGAGTTGAAAAAATGAAACAGCTTAATCCTTAAACCTTCACTATTTTCTGTTTATTGGCTAAATTAAATTAAATCTAAAATGAGTAGTGGTTGTAGTAGAACATTTTAACGTCAGCTAACAATCATTATTGCTTCACAGTAGTTTGCCTTTGCCAGCCCAACGAACACATATTTCCACCCATACAGGTCGTGCCTCATCTAAACAGAAGCCCTTAAGATAGAGGTCCCTGTTTGTGAGGTCATTTTTGATGGTCTGGATAGCTTCTTTCCCCATAATAAATAAAACGATCATTTTAAAACTCCATTTTTGTATTTATCCGGGTTATGTTTTTAATATTAAAATTTGTTTGATGATCTGAAGCGTGTAAGTGCAACAAATATGCAACAACAACAAAAATCAGGAAGTGGGGAAATACCTTTTCACAGCACTGTATATAGTGTACATGCTTCAAATATGCATGCTACAGACACATTTTCAGCCCAGCAGCAAAGCAGATCTGTGTAATCACCACCTCTCCATATCCCTGGCACTATTGCTTCGCTTTGTTTACTAAAAAACAGGTTTAAATTGTCTCGTATTCCTCTAGCCATTAAACGTCTAAACACTGGTGACAGCCAGCTTGCTGCAGCAAAGCTAAGTTTGCCATGTGTTTTACCACAGACCAGCTCACTGTTGAGGATCTGTTATATAACTCAAGAATTCATGTGCCAATTATGACAACATCCATCTCTCCATCAATTTTTCTTACTCATTATTGAGGCTGGATTGAAATCACGTGATATTCCCATACACGTACATGGAACAAGCATTTCAACATAAAAGCATACAATATATGCAGACAAAGACATCCTCTAAAGCGCCCTCAGCTGTGCTACAGATGTCTCCTAGTTTGACACAAAGCCCCTGGGACCCTCACAGCTGATTGCCCAAAGCGGACAGGCACACTGGGACAGGAAGGTAATATAGAAACTAAGAAAGTGGAGCTGTCAAAGAATGCAAACAAGTCTAATCTGATTACATATGGCAGTGAAATTTAGTAGAAAGGTTGTTGTTCCTCTAGATATCGAGTGTTTTACAATTAAATGAACAAGCATTGTTGTCGCCTTTTAAAGCTGATTGTGAATTTTTAAGAATGCCTCTGATGTGTATCCAAGAATCCAAGAATCCAAGAATAAAACCAGCAGACTCCACAGAGCAAAGAAGAACTGCAGATTTGACTGATAATATAATAAAGAAATCTAAAAAATACTGAAAACAGTTTTAATAATGTAATCTTTTTTTTTTGTATTTTAAGGACTTTCCCTTTATGTTTTTCAGGCCCGTGAGTAATGCCTCTGAGGTGATGCAGATTATTAGCAGCGTTCTGAAGCTCAGAGCTCACTGTCCCACCCTTGTCCACGCGGACTCATCACGCTCTCACCTCATTGTGACCCTCACGGTTTCCTCCAAGAGTCCCAATGCAGTGGCCCTGGGTGAGATGCATGTCTGGGAATTCATTGAGGACCTCTTTCAGTGACCTGCCGTTCACACGTTCTTGCATCGTAACCCTTTCGCTCTTCCAATCAGCCCGCAGGCTACAGAGTGCCAAGATGGACATGCGGCGCTCCACCCAGAAGGAGTGGTGGAGTCCACGCTGTCGCCGTGCCAACCTCGCCGCCCACCACCCAGCGGACGAAACCTCTGCAAGCCCCGCGTCCTCTCCCTGCTCGACCCCGTCCCTTTCTCCCTGCCCCTCCCCGAGACACAGCATCACTCAGACTCCATTCAGGACAAAGCTTCAGCTGGTGGACCTGGCTGGCAGCGAGTGTGCTGGTAGGTGCTCCGTGCAGGAGGACATTCTTTGAAAAGGTTGGCATTCTGGGAAGTGGTTTATGGTGCAATAATTTACTGGGAAACCGGAGACTCGAGACATGACAAATCTGCCTAGTGCTTAGTTTTCCATGACTATTTTTTAGTCTGTTTGAGCTAAATATGCAGTTTAGAAGTTTCTTTTTTCCAGTCAGAGCCTGGACTAGGAACTACAAAATAATTAATCAAAAGGTTGGGCTTCAAAGTACAATACAATACAATACAGTTTTATTTATATAGCATATTTAAAACCCGAAGGCACACCAAAGTGCTCCACAGTAATATGGAGAATCAACATAAGTCAATAACAGGGTACAGATCAGGCACTAGCACAGACAGGATAGAGGCACTAACAGACCAGAAGATTTAGATAAATACAAAATCCACTAAGAAGACAAAAACAGCAGTAAAATTAATAATAAAATAATAAATTTAATAAAATGTAATAAAAAATGTAAACAATTTAAAAGTTTAAAGTTTAAAAGATTTAAAAGGGTATTAACTGGTCATGAAAGCCAAGTCAAATAGATATGCTTTCAATCTTGATTTAAAGGATTGGATAAAGTCCAAGGCTCGAATAGAAGCAGGGAGGCTATTCCAAAGGTTGGGTGCAGCTGAAGCAAAGGCACGATCGCCTCTGGTCTTCAGTCTAAACTTAGGTTGGGCCAGGAGTAATTGACTTGATGATCTTAATGCACGACAAGGAGTGTACAGATTGAGGAGGTCAGTGAGGTAACTGGGCGCAATGTTATTCAAGAAAACAAAAGTAAAACAATTCAGTTCAATTTCTTTTTGTTATACTGCCAAATCACAACAACTGTCGCCACAGAGCGCTTTATATTGTAAGGTAAAGCCCTACAGTAATGGAGAGGAAACCCCAACAATCAAAAAATGCCCTTTGAGCAAGCACTTGGCAACAGTGGGAAGGAAAAATTACCTTTAAACAGGAAGAAACCTCCAGCAGAACCAGGCTCGGGGAGGACAGCCATCTGATGTAACCAGCTCTGGCGAGGGGTGGGAGACAGGACCAAAGTTATCCTGTGAAAGACAGCCAGAGATTCTCTTTCTAGTCCCTGTCAGTACTCTCGCTGCATTATTTTGGATCAACTCAAGACTTTTGAGGGCATTTTAAGGGCATCCTGATAATAATGAATTATAATAGTCCATCCTAGAAGTAATAAATGCATGAACTAGTTTTGCAGCATCACTCTGTGGCAGGATGTTTCTAATTTTAGAGAAATTGCCCAAATGCGGGAAAGCAGTCCTGCATATTGCTATAATATGCACAGTAAAGGACACATCCTGGTTATAAGTGATTGCTCACAGTGTTACTGGAGGCCAAGATAATTCCATCCAGAAGTATGTGGTTAGACACCATGTTTCTAAGATTTTTAGGGCTGACTACAATAACCTCAGTTAGAGAGCACATTATCTAACTTTAGGCCGTCTAAATGTGTCCCAGGTATGTCTGGAGTTTCAGGTGCAGCTCTCTGGGAGTCATCATGTATAAACCGTAGTCTCTCGGCTCTGTCCGATGTCCTTGGAGCTCTGGCTGAACACAGACCACACATCCCTTACAGGAACAGCAAACTCACTCATCTGCTGCAGGATGCCATAGGCGAGTCACACACACATTATTTATTCTTTTTATGTCCAGTGACTCACTATTTCCCGTGTCCGGGTCTTCTGGAAAAGATTAACTCAGCTCCACAATAACCAAATCCAGGGTTGAAATTTGTGCCCAAAAATGACAGGAAAAACCCATCTGTCTTCCACCTTATGTACCTCTCATTTCATCCACCAGGTGGTGATGCCAAGCTGCTAGTGATGCTCTGTGTCTCCCCGACGCAGCGCTTCATCACAGAGTCCCTGCAGTCTCTTGGTTTTGGCACGCGGGCACGGCAGGTACAGAAGGAGCCACCCCGAAGAAAAAATAATAGCCTCAAAGTTAAATAAGAAAGCAAAGGAAGAGCTTTAACATAGATCCTTTATGAGTCATTACAACAGATAGAAGGGCGAGTGTTATAATAGGGGCACAACATTCACCCTTATATTCTAGCCCAGTGGTTCTTAACCTGGGTTCGATCGAACCCTAGGGGTTCGGTGAGTCGGTCTCAGGGGTTCGGCAGAGCCTCCACCGTGACATGCACCGCTCATTTTGTGCACCAATAAAAAACATATCTATGTCTTGAATTTGAAAAAAATCATATTTTATTTTTCACTAAAGAGGGGTTCAGTGAATGCGCATATGAAACTGGTGGGGTTCGGTACCGCCAACAAGGTTAAGAACCACTGTTCTAGCCTTAACTAGTATAAGAGTATTTTTGATTTTGCAGTTATTGGAAGTTTGGTTACTTTGTGCTGGAAGCAGATCACATTTCACCCTTTCCACAGTACTGTTTTCCTTACTAATAATTATGCAGGCATCTTTTAAGAAACATACATATATGCATTTACTTAGAATTTAATGTCTTAAAGTTTTCTGAAACTACTGATTCTTAGGAATGCTGTGTGCAATGACATTCTTGCACTGCATGTGTAGTTCATGATATACAAACTTAGTACATGTGAGAAGACTTTATTAGCACTTTATTAAATTGATTAAAGCTAAAATAGAAAACATGCCAACAGCAAACAGAACTGCACTATATATGGAAAAACAAAAGCTGTTTTAATCCTAAGGCATTCTGCTGTAAATTCATTTCAACACTACCTACCCCTGCTTTGCCTTCTCTTTTGTTTTGGTTTTCCACCCCAGCATTTATGTTTACACAGTATTTATACACATTTTTGGTTACATATTAAAAATCTTTCTAAATATTTGATGAAGTAGAAAAGTGTATCCGTATTAGAAATAAACAGCTGACATGCCTGTTCTTGTGTAATCAGTCTTAAGAATCCTATAAATAAAAAAAGACAAATCATTTAAAGTTTATGGCTCACGCTTTATATACAAATTACAGTGGGCTGTAGTTCCACTAAGCTCTCACTTCTGTGTAGATAACACGGGGGGATCCATGCACGTGCAGGTAGGGAGCTATAAAGTTATTAGCCTAATGCGACATAATGCATCAGTGTGATCCTAAAATACACACCCTAATGATTATTTGCAAATGCAGTTTCAGGTCGGTTGACTCCAGTTTAATGCTGGGAAGAAAAATCACACAATTCCCTCTGAAGTGAACCAGTTGGACATCTTCCCAGCACGAATAGAATAACACACTGTATCTGGTAATTAAATCTCTTTTTCATCAGCTCCCCTTAGTTCCACACACTCGCACTTATTAATAAGGCTTCCTCCTACCAGCAGGCTGCAAACTGCGAAATGTTGTGATTCTCTAATCCGTGCAGTCCCAAAGCTGGCATGCTATTGAGGCACGCATGTCATGTGCCACCCTGACAGGAAAACTGAAAGGCCCAAAGTGGGTTGTTTTTTTTTTGTTTTATCTTTTGTTTTGTCTTTTGAAAACAGCAGGCTTAGCGGATAAAGAGTGACAGAAGAAAACAAAACTATGACTTGAACAGAAGTGAGAAGATAATAAACAAGGAAACTACAGGAGTGTTTAGGGAGGTGACAGACGAGAGGAAATGTGAAAATGAGCTGAGAGAGAAACGGGAATGAAGGAACGTAAGAGTGTGAAAGCACATGTAACTGAACTTTTACTTCAACCTTCACTCTTTATCTGCGTTATTATGTTTCTAACAGGATGAGTTTTTGTACAGCGTTCAGGATATGGATCATCTGTTGAAATTCTCCTTTACACATAGATTACCTGGAAACAGATTGATAGGTAAGAATGTGTATTTCCCAGCCGGTTGGTTAGTGTTTGTTGGAGGTGGCAGGGAGTCACTGCGAAACATGTTGCTTAAGCCCCAGTCATGCAGATCTACAGACTGGTCAGTGACCCTCCCTAACAACCACAGTTTGCTAGGAAAATATATTGGTTAGTGGTTGCTTGCAGTTGCTTGGTGAAATTGGTTGCAAAAAAACCAAAAACCTCGTTCTGAGTGCTTTGGTCTCTCAGCAGATTATGGCGAGCCAGGAAAGCCAAATATCACCAATTATCTCCTCAAACCCATCTGTTGGCTCAGCTGGCTTGCTGGCAATCAAGTTTAGCAATCAGCCTTTATTTGGTTCATGTCAGCTGGAAATATTTCCTTCAATTCCCCCCAAATACTGGAAATACCTTACAATCTCCCAAATTAAATTTGAGTTGTCTCTTTTTTCTTAATGAACAGATATTTGTAGGTTTTTCCACTATATTTAAGTATTTAATTCATGTCATAATTATAAAAGCAAAATTGCACCAGCTTAATGAAAGGAGCAACTCGTCTCTAAAAGCAACTGGTTCGAGGTCTTGGCCATGATCCAGTTACTTGTGAATAAATCTGCACTTTTGGAGGTTTAGGGGCCGCTGCTCTTATTAATTTCATTTTTAATCTGTGTAGCACACTGAGAAATCATGGCTTGTGTTCAACCGTAATCAAATTAAGCTAACTCGGTTATTGTTTTACAGAGAACAGGACTCCGATCAAGCAACCTCAACAACAACAACAACAAACCCTGAAACATAACATTAGATTTTTATTAATTCAAGCAAACTGTTACAGTAAACAGTTACATAAGTTACATGGTATACAGTATTGATCCAATCTTTTTTTTTCCTCCTTTCAACTCCCTCCCCCCCAGCCAAACATAGAAACAGCGAATTCATACAAGCGCAGGCAAGTAAGTAGTAACAGCACAATACATTCATCAACTCAACGATACGTTTTGTACGAACAATAAGGCAAGTAGAAGAAAAAAACAAAACGAACGAACGGAAAAGGATGGCAGACATTTCCTTTCAAATGAGCCAAAACAAGGCAGAATGTAAGCTTCTTGTCTTACGCCTCAAACGGCAGTACTACGCAGAGCTGTAGTCCCAAACGAGGTAAGGCTTCCCGTTAGTGAGCAGTTAAACAGTAAAAGGGCATCTGAGAGAAAAGCTGCCATCAGTGACGTTGACTGGTTTGCATCTGGTGTCAGTCAGATTCCCAAAACTCGAAAAAGTTTCTCTCTGTACGCTGTATTTTATTTTATTTTTTAATAAATCAGGGATAATAAGAGAGGCAGGAATTCTGATGTTTATCTACAGAATCAAGTTGCTTCCACCGTCCATTTCTGCGGCAACAAGCGTGAGAAAATGAAGGGAGCTCGATATAAACAATGGCTTAGTGTTTCTCTTTGACAGCGCCTGATGTCAACAATAGCAGAAATGGCTCCTCTGAACCCAGACAGCTCAGTATCTAGGCATACATTTCCCTGGGGTAAAGGTTAAATGTAAGTGGATGGATATGCACACATGTGACCAAAGCAGCCATATGGTTTCCCCCATCATTTCAGCCATACAATATTTATCACATGACACAGCAACACAATCTTTTGCTTGTCCTTAGTGGTAAAGTCATTCCTGATAACAAAAAAAAGTGTGTGGGGGGGTGACGACAACCCAGCCTGTGGTCAGGGTTTGATACTACTGGCCTGTTAAAACAAGTGTTTCAGTTGTACTAGGTAAATAAAAGATGATTAAAATAAAGCAGCATTCACTCAATGCCATGTTCAGCAAAACCATATTGGAGAACTAAAGATAGATGCAACATGCCTTCATTTGTTCTTTTCAAATTTCTTCTTTGTTTTTGTTTTTCCCCAACATCAAGGTACAGATAAGAAACGAAAACAAGTGGCTCTTCAAAAAAGTTATCTTCGTGTATACCGATAGTAAACATGAGGGATTTCATCACAAGAAATCCAGCCGAAACAAAGTCGCGTGGTAGGTGCAGAAGAATGAATTCGAAAAAAGAGAGAGAGAGAGAGAGAAAAACGACTCTTGGAACACTAGAAAGACCGACAACGGCGACGTGGAGTCCCTCCACTGAACACAAACCACAACGAGACAGACATATGACAAGATATAAACAAAAAAAAAAAAAAAAAAAAAAGAGAGAGGAAAGGTGGTCGTAACGGTGTTTCGGTTCTTTGATGTCGAGGTGTGGAGTGCAGGGATGCGATACTGCTGGAGGGTGGGGCACCTCCATCCTCCCGGTATTCCTTCTGTTCTCTCCCTCGCTGCCGTCATTCCATCCAGTCTCCTTCGTCAAACTCGGACTCGTCCTCGGAGTCGGAGTATTCCACGGCGATGCGGCGTGACAGGATGGTGGCCACATCATTACCCACTCGCTCGTGCTTAGCCTCTTGTTCTCGCTGCTCCTCCACTTTTCGCAGCTGTATGCCTGCAGCAGGGAAACGGAGAAAGATGATTACATATCATCGCTCCTGAAACTCCCGATTAGGATTATAACGACTACAGCAACAATAACTTGGATATAGATGTGTATTTATCCTGCTTTATTAAAATGTATTTATGTGAAATATTAAAAACTGGTCTCCGATTTGATTAATCTGAATGAAGCTGGATCTTATAGACACTGCGTGACACTATGTGCGCAGCACCTGCTCCCACTTGCTATTTAAATCTGTTTGCAAGTGCCAGCCAATCAGAAGAAAGCTTGCTTAAAGGGAGGGGTAGGAGAGCTAAGAATGAGAGGCTTGTTTTATACAGTAGATGAAACTGAATGCAAAGCTAATCTAATAGAGACCAAGCTAGGTGTTCTTTTCTCTAACCATTTAGTGTGAAAAATGAATCCTATGGTCCTAGAAGAGTAATGTCCAAATAATTTCCCCCAGGGATCAATAAAGTATTCTGATTCTGATTCTGATTCTGAAAAGGGCGGTAAACAAAAGAGTGGCATCTTCAAAGTTATTTCACGGCCTTCTTTTACAGATTTACAAAAATACAGTTATCTATGATGTAAGACGAGAAAAGCAGCAAAGATTGGAGGAAGTTTTGCTTCAAGACAGGCTTAAAAATATCTGAATATATTCTCTTATCATCACATGCAGAGCTGGCATTACACAATCTTTTCAAGATTTGGAGGCAGTTAAGCTGCTACTATGAAAAAGTGGTCACAACATGGTTTTAAAGAACTATTTGCACATGCATTCACAAACACTTCACCTTTTCTGATAGCCTCCAACAGGACACTGCGTGCATCGCTGATGGGTGGCAGATTGGCTGGATGGTGCCTCTTGGTCCCCATGTCGTGGACGGCGTGGGGGGGAGGGGAGGCCATGGCTCCTGCTGAAGGGAAGGCGGGCACAGGTGGTGGCCCTGATAGGCACGGTGATGAGCTCCGCGCTCCTGGGAGGGGCAGGGGAGGTGGTGGCGGTGGAGGAGGCAGGATGGTGCTGTCTGACTGAATACCAGAACCCGAGGATGGACCTTTGTCCAGGACCTGCTGGAAACGAGCTGGAGATGAGGAGTGGAGGGGAGGTGCCACGGGTGGAGGGGCTGGATGGAGAACACCCGGGGCTATCTGGAGGGGAGCGGGGGGAGGCGGGATGGCTGGGGGATGCTGTTGGACTGGTAGAGGAGGAATAGGAGGAGGAGTGCCGCGCAAGCCTGTGGAGGGTAAGGGTGGAGGAGGAGGGGGCAGAGGGGGAGGCGGAGGAGGAGGAGTGTTGGAGTTGTGGCCTGCTGTCCGGGCTGGAGATTGGGGTCTGCTGTCGGAAAAGCCCGAGCTGGAGCTGGAGGGAAGAAGAAACACGAATGAGGTGGAGGCAGTGGTGGTGCACTGCTGCGGCTCTTTAAGCCTTTCAGAGTACCTGAGAAAACGCTCACCAACAGGTAAAAAGGAGGCTGGACTTTGGTCACCATGTGCTTCATGTGCAAAATTTGAGAGATAATTGAGGTAACTTCAACTTTTTCCACTTGGGAAGATTGTTATATGCCATAAATTCTCTCAAAACACAACACCCACCAAAACAGCTTGTATATACATGTGCACTTCAGTTACTAGTTTTTTTTTTTTTTAATTAATAGTTTGACAAAATACATGAAAACTGTATATAGCGATAGAGGTTATGAAATGTAAACATGCCAAAATATTATGGTTCCAGCTGTCTGCAAATTGTCTAGTTTTCCTTTAGTAATCTTGATCATTTAAAAGTGCATTGAACGAGTGTATGCAGACGAGATCAAGATGATCTGGTGAAGTTCAATCTGAGCATTAGAATGGGGAAGAGAGGAGAGAGGATATCTGGTACGAGGAGAACAGTTTAACAAAAAACCATTGAACTAGCAGCTTAGTCAAGCCTCAAAATTGACTAATATTTGCTCCACATTTTGCAGCGCTGAGTGTGATCAGCAGAAGAGCACATTCCACCTGGCAGGGACAGTCTAACACCAGGCTTTGCATTTTCCCAATTAAACTTTCTATGAAACTAATTTGACTCAGACTGCGAAAGAAGAACATAGCTGCTTATTTATATCCATGACATCCACCTTTTTAGCCTCAGACCATCTGTAGCACATCATGCATAATAAAACCCCCCCATAACTCCAAAATTATCTCTATCATCTGTCTGAATTTTTAAATCTGTCACCGACAAATGCACGTGTGCCAAGTAAAACGGAAAGCCTGACTATTGTAACGACAGAAACTGCCTGTTCACAAAAGGTGCATGTCAAGAGCCGAGTTTGTTTCGTTCTTATCTTTTCAATTAAAAATGTGCAGCAATGCGTCAGAAGCAGCTGCTGGGAGTGTGGAAGTAACCATAAATACAGCTGCTTTGTGAAACTGCAGAGTTGTCACAGGAGCATGGATAGAGTGACGAGGCCAAAGTATTTCCACTTCACTGTCAGTTCAATAAATTAGAGGTTAAAGATCACCGAGCAACCGGCTTATTGTAACTTGCACATTAAAGACAAGAGTGTGAATAACAGTGGCCGTTCACTGATGCCAAACCTGCGGGGGTTGGTACACCGCTAACACTGCGACACAGAGGAATGTGTCCACAATCAATCCTCCTCCTGTGGTGAAGGAGAAGGGGAAAAAAAGGCACAGCAGGAGGAAGAGAAGACGGAGGAAAAAATAAAGTGTGGAGTGTTTCCTCTCAGGACAGCAGTGCTACTTAATGTGCTGTAGTAAAGGAAAGTTTTCAGAGGAGGTGAAGCGAGAAAATGAGATACAATGGAACATGGTGACGGGAACTTTTAAAATGGCAAAAAAAAAGGAAAATCAGCACGAATTAAAGGTCAGAATAAAGTAAATAAAAGAGCAAGAGGAGAAGGCAGATGCAAGGGCAAGTGCAAAAAAAAAAAAAAATCAATGCAAGATTTCTCCAGTGTTACCTTAATCATTCCCTCTGATCTCTTCATCCTTTCAAAAACAGCTACATAAGCGGCCAATATGTGCAGCAGAAAAACAACCTGTAATATGTTCAGTGGCCTTAACAAACAGCTGATCCTGCCCTTCAACAAGCCTTTTTCTTATTTTACTTCATCTTTGTTCCACACACTCTCAAACCACACATTCATCAACCTCTTCAGAACCAGTAATTGAAGGTCGGTCTATGATACTGACAGATGTGTATGAGAAAATGAGATAAACAAGGCTAAGAGATGGGGAGGGAATCGCAGTAGTTACAGATAATTCCTTAGCACTTTTTTAAACTGCTTGAAACACACATTTATGTTTTAGGTGTAGGTAGAACAACAAAGTGAAAACTGAGGCTGATGACTCACCTGATCACAGAAGGTGGCTTTATCTCTCCCAGTGGGTGCATAGGAGGTGGCGGCGGTGGAGGGTCGTGAGGTCGGGAATACATTCTGTCCCCTGTACGGTTAAGCAGTTCGTTCATCTGAGTGTAGGGCAGCGCCGCCAGTGAGAAGGGCCCGTCCAAATGCTCCATGTACAAATGAGTCCTGAGCAGAGAAACCCAGTCATTCATTCACACTGTGTTTGTGTGTGTGTGCAGTTTTGTGTTCTTTGCACTTACTATTCTTACCCGCATAAAGCTCATCTGTCAGAACTTAAATCATGTCACTTAAACAAAACCTTACATATTCTGGGTAGGTGGAGGTGCTGTATATAGAACTGAGGTATGTTCCCAATCATTTTACCTTGTGTGTGTAAAATATTTGTAAAGGATTAAACAAAAACAAACAAGAAAAACAAACACAAAGCAAACTCACACACAAAAAACAGAAGATATACTAATACTAATATACTAATTATATTTACTGTGGAGTTTGTGTTTGATTAAACACAGCACTAAGACTTTTTGATGATCAGAAATTATGTAGTAATTGGGTCATGGAATTCACAGAGTCCAGTAATCGTAGCCAGCAACACAAATATTGAAAGCCAATATTTAGTATGAGCACCTTTATTCTCCACTACAGCCTGAACCTTTCTTGTCATTTCTTTAAGTCATCTTCAGGAATAGTTCTCCAGGCTTCTTGAAGGACATTCAGAGCTCTTCTTCAGATGTTAGCTGCCTTTTGTTCTGTTCTTTGTCAAGAAGATCCCACATTGCCTTAATAATGCTGAGGTCACGGACCAGTATGCTTTTACTGTACTGGCAGCGTGTTTGGAATCATTTTCATGCAGAAAAATGACAAATTAATGTTTTCACTCAGAGACCATCTAGATGGTCTTGTATGGGGGATCAAAATCTGATGGTACATTTCTGTGTTCATAATTCCATCAATTTTGACAAGATCTCCAACAACACTGGCTGAAACGCAGCCCTAAATCATGACAGAGCCTCCACTGTGTTTTACAGATGTCTGCTGTGCCTCTCTCCTGATCTCCACACCGATGATGATTCGAAAATCATCGAAAAATGTGGAATCGTCACCACATGAAACTTGTTGTTCAGTTGGCATACCTCAGCAGTGAGCGGCTTCTTGACCAGCTGAGGGTTTAGATCCATCTCTCAGGTCCTGAGTCCAGTCTTTGCAGGATTTCTTTCTTAGAACAATTTTTAACTCTTCATCTGCTGGGAATAGTTTTGTAGGCCTACCACGTCTTCATTTCTCCTCCACTTGTTTAGTTTCCTCGTTTTAAGGACACTAAGCCTGAAGAACTATTGCGCAAGACCTTTTTTTTTTTTTTTTTAATGTATGAGGATGACTGGCTTCTTTTAAGCAAAATACTTTTAAAAAACGACGTGTGGCACAAGACCTGCGCTCATTATGTTCTTTAAGGTCATGTTTATGGTTTCTTCTGGCCATTACAGAGATCTGGTCACACAATATACATATACACATAAAAACAAGTAAGTAATAATAAGTAAAGAGGCACTTTTCATAAAACAAACGTATTCTCACAGGCCACAAAAGTATACACTTCCTGTTTCCATTTCTCAGCAGTTTAGAATATTTTTTATTCACAAGAATGAATTTCTGCTACAATTATTCTGTTGACAATGCCGTTGCAGTCTAGGTGAGTGCCCATCAAAAGACACTGTTATCCACAACATTGTAAATCAAATGCCGACAACCACATCTACGGTCCATTTGCTTGAAATCTATTCTCATCAGTGCTCGCAGAAAAGATTTTGTGTCAGCTATCCACGCTACTGACAAATCCAACAAAACTACCAATTTGCATAAAATGTTTTCTTATTAATCACATTGACTGGCAGGGAAATTACTGAACACGAGTGGCACTGCAGCTCTGAGGCACAATAAAAGCAATCACAACTTTGAAGGACCTTAATCATCCCTTTTGTGGCTGCATTTCCCCAGTGCCACAGAAGTGTAAATTGCGTGAACAGATTCTCTGTGGACAGGACACTATTTATTTTTGTCCATAGGATAGATTTAATCCTGCAGATGAATCCGTTTTTATCAAGTTTTTCAGATTTTCAGCTCTCGTGATGTAATGTGCACGTCATTTCCACCAGGTGACACCTGACTAACTAGTGCCGTCCACCTTCACTCACCTGTTGTCGTGATAACCCGCCGATCCGTTGGCCTCTCTGTGTTTGTCTTCAGGTAAGTCCTGAGCGAGCTCTGCCCCCAGTGCCAGTTTCTGCCACTCCTTCTTACGATCGTGAGGTGCTCGCGGTATCTTCTCCGGCTCGTGTGGACGGTCGATCGCCTTCAGCTTTAGAAGAGGAGGCGAAGATGGTGACGGGGATGGAATAGTTAAAAGGAATAATGGGAAGTGGTGGATGAATCCACATGAGGTGTTTTGGGGATGACAATGAGGATGAGAGTGGAAGGAGAAGAGCAGGAGACAAAAAATAATATTAGCCATTAAATATATTTTCCAAAACTGATGGATTGTTAAACATTTGAACGACAGAGCTTGAAAATTACAGTCAAGATTTATCAATGCAGAAGTAGAAAGAAGCGTTCACACACTCAAACAACCAAATCCAAAACTTAATAACTGATCCAAACTGTCCCTCTTTGTAATTTACTTTAAGGTGCCAAATAAACATCAACCTACCACAACAGTCTTAACAATATCTGTGCTTTCTAATCATCTTAAACTTAAAAGCACATTTTTTTAAAGGGGTAGCGCTTCACAGAAAATACTGCATCACACAAGCTTGGGAGCAGGGAGTGCTCATTGACTGACTGAATCAAATTGTGGGTAAATATTTTTTTTTCCCCAAAGCTTAAAAGTCTATAAAGAAAGATGGGTAATATTTTGTGATAATCTCGTGCCCATCGTCAAACAGCAATCCCTGACTCCCAGATTTCAGCATGACTGATTTGCAACAGAGGGAAAAAAAACCAGCAGCAAGCTGCTGAGGTAGAAGTTTGTTCTTTTTTTTGTTTTTAAATCAAATAATCGCTGTTTTTTCACATACCTGCCCTGGAAGGTCTAAGTACCTATAGACCTGATCATACATGCGGGGGTCCTGCAACTACAAGAACAAAAACAAAAACCACAAGAGAAGCACCAGGGGTGAGGGGACGGGGTTCAAAATAATCAACACGGCACAGGATTGAGCACAGCGCTGCTGCACACAGTCAACGGGGACAAAAACAGAGTGGGCGGTGAGAAGTAGGACAAAAGGGAAAGAGGGGGGAAAAAAAGTGCTGTTAAACAGAAAAATGACAACGTGCACAGCGCGGGGGACGTCACAATGGCACGCAAAGACCCACACACACCCACGGTGAATATAACAGAGCGCCGCTTCATCCCAAACAGACAGACTAAGGCAGAAAAGGAGAGATCTCACTGGAATGGGGGGAGCAAATCTACAAAGGTGTGTTTCTACATGCGATGCACAGCAACAACCCACACTGGAGAATGACATGCAAAACAGAAAATGCACACACTCGTGCTAGCCAACCCAAAACAATGAGAGAGCAGATTATATTAAAGAAGGGCAATAAAAACATAAAGGGGACTTTTCACAGTCAATCTAAATATAAAGATATGCATGAAAACACTTTACAATCTTTAGTCAACTTAAACCAGCTAACAATATAAATCAATGTGAAAAATTATTCTCAACGCTAAACATAGACAACTGTAATAAAAGCAAACTTACGAACTAATAAAATAAAACATTTATTCTGCAAAAACTGGATAAAACAAGTGAGTTTGGCTTTAAATATTATGTTTCTACTTTCTATCTTCTTGTGGTGCTCAGCTTATTTGCTTTATTAAGGACATGCATGTAAATTTTCACAAATATATTTACAGTCGACAGCTGCGTATAGCGTAGATATTAACCAATACACCATTAACTTCAGTTTGCAATTAAGAGTGAACAGCATATTGATTCAGGGACTCTTTTCAGCTGCTGGTCTATACACAGCTGGCACTTTGGAGAATATTTACAGTATGTGGGAGCAATTGTGTTCATGATAACGAGGGATCATGTCAGCCAGTACAAGTGCATCATGTGGCTGTGATTTAAAGAGTTTTACAAGAAGAGGGGGGAGGACTGCAGCACAGGAACACTGTTTTTTTTTCTAAGGCTACACAGACAATACCTGTTAGTGGGATGCTTTTATGATGCATTTTTTGTGCCTTTTTTTGACATTAAGACAAAAAAAGAAAGCACAGACATGCTTGTGTGTTAGTAATTTAACAAGACGTATTTGTGCTGATTATAAAAACACAATCCGTTTCAAATAAAACTATTTACAACACAAGCCGATATTCAGTTAGGGTATCAAACAATACCAATATTATATCTAGCTGTAGACGTACCAAACAAGAGTGAGTGAGTGAGTGAGTGAGTGAGTGAGTGAGTGTGTGTGTGTGTGTGTGTGTGTGTGTGCGCTCAGATGAAGCATGTTGGCTGAGGTGACAGGTTGTGGACAGCATCTTCTCTGGTTTGGTTAAATGATGCTGATTTTGTTCGCTGAGAGAATAAATTCCAACTGTAACGCACATCGATTCGGTTCTGAATCATCGTGGCCTATTATCCCTGATGAGGCATCGACTGAAGAAAAGCATCTCCGCTTAAACACACACAGTCAGACACACAACCGCCTCCTCCTCTGCTTAAACACATTAATATATCTTAACTAAAACTTTATTATTTATTAGATTGTCAAGACCTTTTACCGTGTCTAAGCTGCGCTGGGCCTCCAGCTGCAATCATCGAATCAGTTATGAGTTTTACTTTTCCTAAACTCGGCTTCCTGAAAGGTTTTCAGTTTTAGCCTCGTGGCAATATAACATTAAATAACACTTGAAATAAAAATAAGCTAATGTACTATAAAATTCCATCTATGGGTCTATAGACTATAATGAGTGAATTTTTTGCTTTAATGACATAAGAAGAAGGGTTGGCAGGAAGGACAGGTGGCAGTCAAACGTATAGTGTGACACAAACCGTCCATCAAACAGAGTGTCTGAGTGATGGCTTTAATGCTGTAGTGCAGCAATCAATGTGAAAATAAGTTTTTGTTTTAATGGAGGGGAAAATAGCTTAGATAGTGTTCGTACAAGAGAGAAAATGAGACATTTTTTTCTGTGAGCGTGTGTTTGTAAGCGTGCATGTGTGAGTCACAGCTGTTATATATGTAGCTAATTTTCAATGGGCTGTGTGCCTCTGCTAGGTCGTCATCTTTCATCTGAATGGACTGGTACTGGCAGAGGAAGTGCCGCTGTGTAAGCACAGTGTGTATATGCAACACAGTGGTTATAGATTTATTTTATATACAGACTGTATTCCTGTGTGCACACCTGTGTCCAGACCGTTATACACACTACAGGCATCATTTGTGCGATCATTTGTGCGTATAGTTTCAACTGACAGACTCAGCAGAATCGTGGCTATGTAACCCCCCCCCCCTCCCCAACCCCCATCACAGGAATGCCCACAGAGGCATTCAACCACTGCTGACAATAACGCTAACCTCTCACAATATGCACACATAGCTGCTGCTGCTGATCTTTGTAAAATAAACCATTTGGATGCAAATCCTTAATGAAGCCTCATGTCAATACTGAAATAAAGTCCTAGCAAGGTGAAGAAGGCTCAAAAATAGCACGAAATATGAAACGTTACTGATGCCTTTACTGCAGCAAAAGCAAATGTCTTCCTGTACAATGCACTCTGACGTGTGCTTTTCTCAGTGTGCTTTTGTAACAATCCAAGCAGAAGACGTCCCGCTTTCATATGTCCTTTAGTGTTAGTTTGACCAAACCACAAATCAAAAGACATGTGGAGGCAAGTCAAAAGCACTACCAACTACCACACAGGTAAGTTACTGCTCTGAGTTGTTTTGCAGTTAGTATAGTGAGTTCTCAGCGCTGTATCCCAAATTCCTTATTTTCAAAAGGTGTGCACTGACACGCCTACAGGTATGGCTTGAAATTATTCATATTTAAACTCAAACAGTACACATTTTTTTTTTATGTCATTGTTCATTGCTCATCGTTAGACTGCACTAAAGACGTAAACATAAAGTATTATTAGAAGATTAGAGTATATTAGAGTATATTATTATTAGAGTATATTATCTAGAAACACACAAAAGATGTTTTACTGAGCAGCATATTTTGTGTGTGTTAAAGCCACAGCCGTATGTATTTAAAGCTCATGTAACCACAGGCTATGTTTAAAACTTGAGTTTTGTCATCTGCCCTTTTTTGTAGATTGTTGGTAAAAGGCACATCAAGGGCTCTTGCCCCCCCCCCCCCCCCCTTTTTTTTTTTTTCTTAAACAGAACTGGGATGCAGGTAAGTGTTAGAGGGTTGTTAGTGATGGGCTTGAGGTGGGCAGCTCACTTGCCCAAAGCAAACCAGAGGGGGGAGTGGAGAAGTGGGAGGATAGAGAGGGCTGCAGGCCACTGCAAAGCAGAGCAGATGCTCTGGTGGAGGTGGAGAGAGGACAAGGGAGAAGCTCTTACCTCTGGGGGAGTAAGGGAGGGAGGAGGGGTTTCAGAGAGGACTCTTATAAGGCTCTTGGGACACACAAGATAAGGCATTTCCAGCTGCACAGAGTTAGATAAAGATTCAGAAAATAATGTAAAAGCAATGGTAGAGAAGAACAAGGACAGTGGAAGCTAGATCCTGAAGCAGGATCTTGACTGAACTTTACTGTTAAAACATTACTTGCTTTATGCTTTACATAGTATTAGCACTTAGCTCAAAATTTAAGCTAAAATGGAATCAAAAAGCTGTAAATTGACTGTAGACAAGCTGAGTTCATATAAATATAGCTAGTAAATTGGGATAAGAATACTGCACTGTCTGCTTGTCTCTTTTTTGCTTATTAGCCATTGTTGCTATTGCAGTAACAAGCTATTAAACTAACACAGCTCCACTAGCCTGCAACAAGCCATAAGAGCAACAGAAGGAGGTGTACTGTTATGAGGCAGGTGGCAGAATTATGCCTTGCGTTGTAGGTGCAGATGTCTCCTCTACATGTGCCATAGTATCACAGAAATTCGATTAGAAATAAACAGTTTCTCATACCAGTCTCCTAAAGCAAAACATCTTGATAGTTAAGGCTCTCTAGCATATATGCAACAGTGACTGCAATGTCGTTTCAGAGTCATTACATTTACTCGGGATGACTTAAGCTTCATGAGAACCTGAAAACAGTCACAGATCTGCAGCTGCATTATCAGTTGGTGAGCAAAAAAGTAAAGGACGACATTGTCAGTGGAGACATGAAAGTGACTTTTCTATATCATGTGTTTAAAAAAAAGAAAAGAAAAAGCCATTCCAGTCCCACTCAGGAACAAATGCTAGAACTGCCCACTATTAAACAACCAACACCCACTGGTGAACTGGGAGCCATGTGAAAAAAATGTATTCCTGCTTATAGGGAAGTATTTAAAATTGGGGGGAAAACATCAATAGATATCTGCTCCAGCCACGAGTGCTTTAATGAGACAGGAATAGCAGAGGAAGAGCAAAGGGGATTCTTCATAAAGGGGATTCAGATGTTGGAGATCTCAATGCCTAGTGGACCCAAACACTGATCTCAAAGAGAAACACACGATTTTACGTCTTTCTCTCTGTTCATGTTCTTCTCATTCGCTGAGACTTTCACCCTCCGTTTCCTCTGACTAGCTCAGCACATAGTCTACTGCTAATCCACTGAGGCTAACACAGAGGCTAATGAGATTAGGAAACTGCAGGTTTCTTCCCCCCCTCTCTCTGCCATATGCTGCTTGTCATTTATCACTGGCTTCTAGCTGGCTGGGCCTGTGAATACCACAATTTGTTAAATGTGGCTTCAGTCTAATGATTAGTGATGTGACCATGTAAGAAAATAGTTTGGGGATGAAGAAGATTAAATACAGTGCTGGGAAACACTTACATGTTTGAGATCATGAAACTAATTTATAATATTAGTTAAAGATAACAGATTTAATACAAAATGTAGTTAATTAATGAAATCATCATTTATAAAGTGGGAAAAAAAACTATCCAAACCCTCAGTTTTTAGCTTTCAGGCAGTTTTCCTCGTTCTTACTTTAATCATTCCTTCAGCTTTCATATGCTTACCACATTTTCCACGGCCGTGAATGTGACCTTTCAAGTAAACTTAAGACTTATTTAACTTTGTCTTGATTCCTTCTTTGATTATTCTTAATAACAACCCTTACAAATTGAGTTCATTCTAGCACTGACATTTTAAAAACAGGAGACATCAAGGTTGCTCAAGAAACTGACCATTTACTTTAATAAATATCAGAAATGTAATTTGAAAAAAAGAAAAGAAAAAGAGGTATTGCTTAAGGCGCGTGTTTAACATTGATATCGGTTTCATTATTCTGGCCACTGATCTATGATGGATGTCCTTGTTGTTACTTTGTTCAAGGAGTTATTCACTCCCAGCCTTCAACATCGTGAGCTGAAATAATATATGTAATTTTTTTCATTTTTTGTAGTTTAAGAAAGAATGCAGACGTGACCGAATCAGCTAAGCTGAGTCTCTGTTTGAAAAGTACAATAATTCAAAATACCCACTATACAGTATATGCATCAGAAAGCTTCTATGTTTAAATATGTGTGATGGCAACGAAAACTATATTTCTAAATGATTATTTATTGACTTTTTGTGTGGATTAATTCTCAGAGCAAAAATAAGCAACCTGCCTGGGGACTGCATTTAATTCTTTTCAAATTTGAGACTAATTGCAGTGAAGGCAGGTTGCTAGTGTGAAGCAACCTGCCTTCACTGCAATCAGTCTCAATCTGACTCAAGATTGTGCATCCACACAGTGACAAAGGTTGGTGGCAGTAATTTTGGCTGTCCTAGTCTCCAACCACCACCTTCACTAGTGTGACTGCAGCCTAGATATACTGTTTTTATGTTATTATAATATGTTATTTAAAATTAATGTCAAATGAAAAATGTAATTAGAACTTTTGCAGGTTCAGTTTGAAAAAAAAAAGAAAGAAAGAAAAAAGTTTAAGGTTTAAGAGTTTTGTTCTTCACGGTACAACTTCATCTGCTACTCCAGTTTCATTTACTAAAAACTATGGCGTTCACACCAGATCACCATTAAGGTCTAGAGCAGTACATATGTGACAAGAAAAGCCATCAAACAAAAAACTAAACTAAATAAATAAGACGAATTTAAAAATATAATTCAAGATAAACAACACAGCTGCTGCAGCCAGAGCCCAGAAGCATAAGCGTAATGTCTTAGTATCTCGGCATCATCATTAAGAATATATCTGACTTTAATTAAAACTGTGCATCCATTAAATAAATGTGTTATTTAGATGGATTCTTCTGGCGTGTAAAATAGTTTTAGGCTTAAGTTGCAGTGTTAAATGATGTAAAGAAAATTATTTTAACTATTAAGTTAAAATAAATATTTACAATACTTACAAATATTTTATAAGGCCAATGAGAGACCTATTAAGGTTTAGTGCCTTTTGATTTAGGATTAGGTAGCTATAGATAAAAGCTATTTAATTGTTGTATATTTCAGTTGCTTGCAGCTAGTAAGGAAGAAAAAAAAAAAAAAAAAAAAAAAGGAAGCACTTAATAAAGTTTCTATCTAATAACTGATGCTTATGATAGAAAGCAAAACAATTTACACAGTCTGTAGCTCCACAGACCCTCTTATTATCCACACAGCCCCAAATTATGGTCACTTTGTACATGTTGATCTATTATCTTGAACAAAACCTGCTCCGTGATAAAAAATGAACTTGAAGCTTCCCAGCTAATGTTAATGTTGTCAGAAAAAAATAATTCAATTTGGAGGAGCAAAGCGTCTGCAAACTTCTGAATTTTCTTCTGAAATTATAAGATGAAGTATCAATGGTAAACATAATTACAGCTACAAATGCATAAGCACGCACACACACACACACACTGAACCCCATGACTGAGAGGGCCATTAAGATGATGTGGCAGAACCACTCAATCAGCAAATTGATGAAGTGTAAAGTTATCAAAGATCTAAACCCGGAATTTATGTGTGTATATGCGAGTGCTTTTTCTATCCTTAATCTTTTCAATGAGTGATTCTGCATGCTTCCAGCGCGCATGTATGCACGTGCACCTTCTTTGAGCCATCTTTGTCCTGTTTCTCCATGTGACCATGTATCCACCATGATGATTACACAAACCACCATATATGTTTGTGTAATAGCTCTATTCCTCCATATATCCGGTTCTCCCTGTGAATATCTTTAAGGCCTTTCCATGGGGTCTGTCTAAGTGCCATTGTGGTGAGAGGGAAATGAACATGGCTTTACAAGCTGAGCCCACCCGGAGCTTTAATTAGAAGGAAATCATTGGAATGAGCTCTGGCTGCAAGCGGTCATATCAGCCTAACCCTCTGGAGCAAATAAGCTTTACCTAATGTTGCATGTTGTAGCTTTCTGTTTCATTTACTGCTTAAAAAAAAAAAAAAAAAAAAAAAAAAGTGCACACAGACTAGTAAACAACCACAAATATCACTACAGTTACTCTTATTCTCTCAATCCTCCAACTAATTCTCAGCAAAACTTGTCCTCTGTGCGTCATTCCCACAATCATTAAAAACCTCATAACCAGCAAATTATATCCTCAGTGTTCACATAAACCCTCAACAGAAAATCTCTTTACTCCTCAGTGACATGATTGTAATGAGCTTTGATTGACTGCGAGGGGGCAAAATGGGGAGCATGCACCGCTTCCCACGCAGGAAAATGCAAGCTGGTGCTGATTAGAGCTCCTGATGCTGAGGGTGGGAAACCCCTCGGTTTGAGTTGGGGGGGGGGGTCATAACTCAGCACTTGGCGAGGAAGAGCCAAAGCCACATAATTTAATTTGTCTGTGTAAATACATTGAAAAATAAAAACAACCTCAGAATGCAAATGCTTATAGATATTCCTCATGAGGCTACGAGTGACTGTTTATTTGTCGAGAAGAAGAGACGTGACGCACAGCGCAGGGGCAACTGAAGACCAGATGCTCCCATTAATTAGATGTAATGATCACACAAGCAATAACTAAGAGGGTTGACAGAGGGAAGAGTTTATAATCTATGAGTGGTGACTAATTAACTCATTTGGATGTGTGGTATAAAGCCAGACCTCTGAATCTATTAGTGAATCACCCTGCCAGTTTTTTCAAGCAGGACAGATCAATCTGTATCTGTGAAGCCTCTTCGCTCTTCTACTCGCTAACCTCCGTGTGCTGCTGCCTGTCATAAACGCCTCCGTCTACGGCAGTGCACTCGTAAGCTGCTGTGTGAAAAAGCAAAAACGCAGCCGAACCTGTGCTTTTTAATTCTTCTAGACTTACCTTCTGTTTCCGCCTCTCCTTCCTCTTGTCCTCTGTGTCCTGAAGCATCTTTTCTCTCCACAGGTCAAAGAAATAGGATGGATTGGTGTAGAACTTTAGACCCTCCTTTCCATCGTCTCTGTAGACGAGCAAAAGAAACCAAGGAATCTGAGATTCGTGATTAGCAAATTTCAAATTAAAGCTCATTTATTTTCCTCTGAATCCCTGTTGGGGTATGTAACCTTTCATTTAAAAAAAAAAAAAAGAAACATCACTTTCTTTTCTTTAAGCATTTACTGCTCCTAAAACTTATTTTCATTTTCAGCGAATCTGCTCGCTAATAACTGGATTAAACATTTGATCTATTAAACACAGTGACAGCTTTTAATGTTTTCCTCCCCGTAATTTTACTAAGACAACACAAGACCAATTAAAGCAGAATATTCTAATGTTTAAGGAGCTAAAAACCAAAAAATATTTTGCCATCCATTCCTGAAAACTGTGACCCAAATATCAAAATACTTGCAGGTTTTATTTTTATATCTCCTGAATAATTGTTTCAGTGCTTCACAGTGTAGGCTGGCAAGAGTGAGAGGAGGCACAAGACAAACTGCAACAAAAAGTCATTATTCTGATTTATTTGCTTTTTTTTTTTAATGAAGAGTTTCCAAAAATGCGGGAGCTGCAGAAGTTGAACATCACTGAAACTCAAGAGCAGAGGATGAAAAAGGAGGGTAATGTTTATTTGCTTGTGCCCCTGCTCGTCTTTGTCTCTGTTCCCTGTGAAAACAAGCACTTGTCATGAATAATAACTAATGGTGTGTGTTATCATTCATTCCCAATTCAACTCTCATTCTCTTTCTGAATTCCTCAGTAGCATTACAGAAGGGCACGGTGGCTCGTGGTGACTGGACGAGATCAGTGCTGCGAGTATAAGGAGGGAAACATAAAGGGACATCTGACAGATGCAGATAGTTATCACATAATATCATTTCCTCTTGACAAGGAAGTAATCATACACAGGTGCCCCCAACATGCCGCCTGGAAATGCCATTTGATATCAGTATGGGGTATGACTAATTTGCTCTGCTGATGTCTTTGTCCAAATAAATTCAAAAAAATCTTTCACTGGTGTTTAACTCATCCGTCCAGAATGTTTTTAAAATAAATGATTATTGTCATCTGCCCTTTTTTGTAGATTGCTAGTAAACATGGAATCTTTCTGGCATGTAGTCACCAATGACTCAATGACTAAATACTACTACTACTATTACTATGGTTTCGTTTATCATGTTGTTCTTCATTCTCTCCTCGCTAGCAAAGGCAAAGCTGTATTTACGTATTATCACCTATCACCTGTTCATGTGCATAGCTATATTTTTTGAAAATGTGTGTCTAACACAAACCTGTATCATCACACTAATAGAGTAAGGTATCCACATATAGAGCCAAGCCGAAAGGTGACGTGAGGGTGAATTAGAATTGCGTAGCAGCTCATCTGGCTCAGTTTACAAGTCACTGCCCGTAAGACAGCAAATGTGACTCTGGCCTCGAGCACAGTTTGGATGAAGTCCCATTTGGGTAATCTCTGTGTCCAAGTTCCTTGTGAATTATATAAGGATAGACAGACAAATGACAGATGCCTGGCTGTAGAATTAGCTTGTCCTTCATTCGGATGAGTTAAAACCTCCACGTGTGAAAGTATGTGTCCGGATATTGATACAGACCCAGAGAAGAAATATGAGCTTCTGAAGGCTACTCAAGAGAGAGTATCCCCATGATGAGATACCGAGTGAATGCTGAAAAGAGAACTCTTATTTTTAACCTTTTAAACCTCGGCCAAACCAGGAGCAGGAACTGCGTCGGCTGAGGCTGTGTGTCCAGACCGTTCGGTAGTCCTAAGGTGAACCTGTGAGCACTTGCATTCACCCGCTGTTGCCCACGCCTAGGGAGTCAATTATTTGGCAATGTCATGTTCATGAAAAAGCGAGGCTTCAGAAGGCAAGAGTGGAAAGTTTAATGATATGCAACACAATAAAGGGAAGAAAAGCTTCTGCGGTGTGCACTGCAGGTCCTCTTTGAGAGTTAAAGTAAATTATTATGCCTGCTATTTTTTTGTGTAGTTGAGGTGCATGTTTATGTTGTGTATGAGAAAGAGAAGCTCTTTTCAGGGTGGATCTGAGAAGTAACGGCATAAGGAAGTATCCTAGGGAGCCTCTTAGTAGAGAGAGTATAAATACAGGAAAAAAAGGGGGTGGGGGAGGAAGGACAAGAGGAGGAGGGAGAAATCTAACAGCAAAGAAAATTCAAAAGATCCCAAAATATGGCCAGATTCTAATTAATTAAACAGAAGAATGAAATCACCACCCATGACAATCCTAATCATTAAGCCAGTGCTGATGAACAAAAGATAAATAAATAAATAAAAGCAGCTCCAGATGACTCCAATGACTGTAGATGCCAGTCTTTAGGTCAAAGGAACATCTAGTAGAGAAACTGTTCTCTATATAACGGCAGTTACATCGAACACACTATTGGACTATGTGCCCAAAGCTACCCTATCACTTACTGGAAAATTGAAATTATTTTTTCAAACATTAGCTGTTAACCTCTTAAAATAATAAATGAGAATAAATGAGAATTCGTTTTCTGCTAGCGTGACAGCAAAGCACTTAAGCGAAGCAGAAACCTGTACCCGGCTCTCCCCCGGTCTAGGCCACGTCAAGGCCCATGGGTTAAAAGCACAGCAGTGACGAGGTTTGTACACCTCAGCCTACCTCTCTCTTACAGTGCACGCATCTCTATAAGCACATCCACCAACAAAGATTATGTTTGGCTTTTAACCTTTTTTGCAAGTGGCCCTGTCAGGGGGAAAGCATTAGATAGAAAAGGAGGGGAAAAGGTGAGTGAAGAGTGAGGATGAAAAAAAAAAAAGGAACAAAGTGAGAAGGTCATAAAATAGAAGAGAGAAAGTGCTGCCCAGCAGAACTTTTTATGGATTATTCATCTTTAAATGCCTCGCTCTTCTTGCTCTCTTCGCCCCCTACTTGTCCACAAGAGCCAGGAGAGATGCCTGGTGTCAAGGACTGACAAGCCTGCCAGTAATAATAAAAAAAACAAAACAAAACAGTGTCCTCTTGAGTTACACTTTAAAGCCAACCCAAAAAAACTGTCCAGACACAAACCACACAAAATAATGTTTAACTGTTTATCCATTCTAAATTTAAGTAAAACTGCCACATCAGCATCAGTGTCTTGTTTAATGAAAGCTTTTATAATGGTAGGCACAACCGTAATACGAGTGAATGGGCCGAATGAAAGCTGTAATTGAGGACCGTTTGGGTACATTTTGCTGACACAGTGGGGTGCAATCAGCCTCTTCTGGTGCCCATCAATAAAATACGAGCGCAATAATGTTTTCCGCTCTCCAGAGACAGAAAACACAGGGTAAACTTCTATTAACGGGAAACATCTAATTGTAGGAACAACCCCTTCTTTTGCAAACCATTTCCAGAATGCTAAATTAAACATGTATTATAATTGTAAAAAATACAAATAAAAAATACTGGTGGTTGCCAGTCCCGCCCTTTAGACTCCTAGTAAATGCACCTGTGATATCAATTTGAAAATCTTAGGTGACATGTTTTCATAAGATTTTCAGAAAACTCGAGGTCAACATCACTGATATTCATATTTGTGTGAGATTTTTAGGAAATGCACCTATGGTATTAATTTAAAAATCTTGAGTTATCGTGTTCACAAAGTTGTGTCACACACTACCCCAAGCCTATTCAAATGGCGGCCCGCGGGCCAAATGCGGCCCAGAAGCAACCTGCGAGTGGCCCTGCCTGTGGTCCTGGCAGAAACACAGAGAAAACGCAAAAAATTAATTCATTAATTAATTTTAAAAAAATTTAAAAATTTAAAATTCCCACAGCGTAGTGTAGACTGTGAATGCAACACTCCTAGTAGCCTAGCAATATTTAACCCACAATGCACCGTGATGTAAACATATTAAACAATCATCGTAATATATGATGCGACAACAGCATGTCTTTCTCACTCCAAAAGCGCAAAATTGACAATGAAAACTGTCGGTTTAACCCTGCCTGGACTGACAAATACTTATTCATTTTACCGAGTTTAATAATCTTACAACCGGAGTTGTACTACCATGGTGAGGGTCCTGTACAGCCCAAGAGAGAGCTGCAGCATCTTTCCTTCGTGTTTGCTTCTTGGCGAAGAAGAAAAGGCCTTTCACAGATTCTGAAACAGTGAAATACTGCATGCTGGCCGTGGTGGATGCGGTGAAAAGTGATGAAAAAATTAAAGTAAGTGTGACATCTGCTATTAAAAACGTACCCCTGTAGGACAGTTCAAATATTCGTAGAGTTGAAGTTCTGGCGTCAGACGAGTTTGAAATGCTGTTAAATGACCTGAAGAAAACTGATAATGCACAGTTGTGCGTATATGTCCGTTTTTTGGATGGGAAATTGCTCGGCTTACTACCGTTAGAGGGACACACAGCTGGCGAAATAATGTTTAAGCTCTTTTTGAGGAAAATGGTCTGGATATGAAGCGTGTCTGTATACTTGTGATGGATGGGGCTCCATCCATGGCAGGAAAAGTGAGTGGTCAGCGAAATATTTATTTTAATTTGAAAGGGAATTATCAAAATGTTTTTTGTTATTATTATTATTATTTCAAATGTGCAAAAATAGTTTAGTTATAGCTCCCTTTTTTTTTTAAATGGACCTTTTGGTGTGCATTTGTGAGAGGTCACCAGATTTACAGGGGAAAAGGAATAAAAAAAAATTACTTGTTTTTCCAGTACAGTTGTGTGGGTTTGAAATTGATCATGATCTGCTGCTTACTGGCTTCAAAAAAAAAAAAAAAAAAAAAAAAAAAAAATACCTGGCCCAGATAAATTCCTCGGTTTGAAAATCTGGCCAAACTAACTTCGTAGTTGAATAGCCATGCACTACCCGCTTGCCCACTTGGTGGGATGATGACAACATCCCATTACCCCATCAGTCTTTCATGGTTGAGAAGTAAAAACCCCAATACAATAGAACCAGTTACAATGGTTTGCAAAAAGGATCCCAGAGTCAGTGAAACTGGCTGGATTCAGACCTGTAGGGTGTGAGGATGTTGAGCGGTGGGGGCTGCTCGCAGGTGTGGTACGTCTCCTGCAGTGGGACAGGCAGAGACGTGCGATCAAACAGCTGCTGGTCCTGAACAGTAGAACTCCTGAAGGCCTTCCTCATGGTGATGTCCTGAAGAGACACTGGGAAAGGAGGGACAGATGGAGAAAAGAGAAGAGAGGGGAAGAAAGCAGGTTCTTTGTGAAGCATCTGCCACATGTATGTTTGCTACCTCTATGAAGGTAGAAGGAGAGACAGCATTTTAAGACCAACGCTTACTGCTGTTTGACTGTACCTGCCTAACAATGTTCAGAAAACACACACACACACACACACACACACATCCCAACCAACAGGCTCTTTGTCTCTCTCATGTCATTGATGAACACAATAATTAGCATCTGGTTCCGTCTCCTCATTATCATCATCAATCTGACATCATCAATCAAACAGTCACAATCAACATTACAGCAGACTAAACCTATTATAAACCACTAAGCGTCCTCCCTCAGGCTAACGCTACATTGCTGTCCTAACTGGTCGTCTTCAAGTCCCTTAAAGTAAACAACAACATGATGAACAAGATAAGCTAGGCTAGGCGAAGCTAAGGTCGTCTCTCAGAAACCGTAGAAATGATTGCCCTTCTTTCATCCGGGAATAACTGACATTTTCAGAGGGCAATAAAAAAAATAATAACAGAAGAAAAACACACACACACACACACACACACACACACACACACACACACACACACACAGACCAATGCTAACCCTCAATCTGGTAAACAGAAAGTCTTGGAAAGAGATCTAGAACGTTGCAACTAGATCTGAATTATACATGAGGAAGTGACAAATGGATGTACTTTAATGGTGCCCAGAAGAAGCTCAGGAAAAGAAAAAAAAAAAAGTCATGGCACGGCAGACCAACAAACATGACAGAACGAACGTACAATCTAAAAAACACTGCAAGGAAATCACTTATAGTCATTTAACCATTGCCTCAGCAAAATGAGATAAAGCCCAGTAAGGGTCTACTAACACAATTCAGTCCTCTACATTGCAGCAATGCAGCTGGATAATGACTTCCACAGACTGTCAGTGTTGTGACATACCAGCCACCTGAGGCACTGAAGTATCATTATGAACAAACACCATGAGGGAGCTGAGCTTTCGTGAGTAACACTCTGCAAGGGAGATAGGAGGCCATAGAATGCAAGAGGGAGATAATAAAACGACTTGGACACACCAGAGCCGGTATAATGGCAACAGGGGACAGACAGAGACGGAGAAAAGATGTACCAACAGTAAAACAAAGTGCAGCAGCTGACATGAAAGAACCATTCGTAAGAAATACTGGCAAACAAATGGTGAAAAGAGAGGAAATTTGAAGAGAGAAAAGACCTAAAACTAACATGGGAATGTGCAGCGAAAGAGAAGGAGGGAGCCGTATTAAAGAGAAAGAGACGGAGAGAGAAGATACATAAACACATCAAGTAGGATTTTAATAAGAAAAACAGAAAATATCCCACAGAAGCCCGGGACCCAGAGAAGCACAGTAACCTGAGCAGAGCCAGAGGGTGGATTAAGCTTCAAAGACAGCACAAGGGAAAAGCTTTAACAGCCATTTATACTGGATACACACACACAGGAGGGAAAATAAAACATACTGCACACAGCATTTTGTCCCAAGTTAAACAGAAAAGGCTACAAGGTGACACTGAGGGGGTTGATCTGTCTTCTGTGGCTTCCTGCTACAAGATTTATGGAAAAACTACATGCATTTTAAAATGTGCTGTGTACCTGCATGCATATACACATAGCATTTGGAGCACCTGGGTGGGGGGATCCCAGAGCTCATGATCAACTTAACTGTCATTTTTGTCTTATATGTCTAATACAAGTAGCTTTAAAGTTTATCCATATAAATTAACTCATGTACCTTACACATTCCCACTGACCTGTTGGCTTGCATTTAAAAGTGCACTCTATATGTATTTAGTGTTTGTCTATGCAACCTGATTAAACTTTTAAATAATGATTTTGGTTTATTACAACCTTGTTCATAGTTTTGACAATAGTTTCTCATCTTTATGATAAAGTACTACACCAAATACGATGATTCCGCTGATTTAAATACCTATGTATCAGTAGAACATCGTGTTAGCCAGGCATTGGCTGATGAGATTAGTCTCTGAATTCAAAGTTTGGGTGTTCTTACATCAATTTTGTGGTGACAATGAAGAGCTGAGGTTGTATTTTGTATTTCCTCATTTTTTCCTGGCATGAAAGTGGGAATAAATAACAACAATAACATCGCATTTCTATCCATAAAACTTGAATTATGCATGGTATAGCATGATGCCATCAACTTGCCTAGCAACCACCTAAGAACAGACTAAAAATCACAGACCAAACATGGGCATGTACTTGCTACTGAAATCTAGGAACAATGTAGCAACGTTAGACTTGATGATCAGCTGAAAAAAGCAATTTAATGAACACAACACTGAACACAACTGCAGTAGCATGAGTCAGAGCAGGAAGTCAGTATGTAATGGATGTTTATGATTTACAGACGTAACGGTTAACTTCAAAAAAAGAAATATGAGTATGTCTAACTTGTGGGGCTTTTTCATGTATATAATATTGTTGCCTGCCTGCTAGTATTAACTTGTTTGTAGCGATGCTGCAGTCATCAGCCTCCGCATATCTCCAGAGCTCGAAAAATAAGAACCCATGCTGAAAGAGAGATTAATCCTTTAAGATTTTAACTTGCGCTTGTGCCGGGGGTGTAATAATATACTTCAGTCGCTCCAAGATCAGACACACCAGGGATGATAAGGGCAAAAAAAAAAATCAAAGTCAGAGCTACAGTGGCATGACAATTTGACTGCCCACAGTGATCAGAGAAGAGCTAGGGATAATTGTAGGAGTAATGTTGAGATCTAAGAAATTAAAGTGCATTTTCCTCTAGCTGAAAAGGGAGAAGGTAAGGGATACAGACGTGGGAAGGGTTATGAACATTAAAGTGATATTTTATTATTTTATACTTTAGTGATCCCTGTAGGGCATTTCTTTTTTGTACTACCCCTGTTCCACAGGAAGGTTAGGCTGAAAGTCAGGAAAGTGCACCATGAGCTGATGCCAGTACTCCCACTCCCCGCTTGCAAATGTACAGAAAAACCCCACAGAAAGGACTCTTATAGCCACATAACAGCCTGTGAGGGCCAGGTACAAGCAGTGGTCAAAGGGTGAGTGCCAATTTGGTATTGTTGTATGCTGAGCAAGAGCACTGTGCCCTGCTGCCCCTGTGAATTAAGGGAAGTGCATGAGGCTGTCAGATGGTGTGACAAGTAGGTGCAAAAGCGACAAATAAGTGAGAGGCAGCGCACAAGTCTGTGCCAGGACTCATTTGATGCAGCGTGAGGTGCTATAAACCTCCACAAAGCAATACTAGAGCTTCAGTGCAGATTACTACACTAATCAATGCGGGCAGAGAAACACAAGGCACACAAACACGCGTGCTCAGATGGATCTCTTAACATGAGCATTTACATCCTAATTACAAAATGTCATTTATTCAGCTGAACTACCAATTAGACCCATTTAACGAAGACATTTAGTTAATGTGAAAAATGTGAGTGTATGTATAGGAGAATGAAAGTAAATTAGTGAGAGATATAGCGAGAGAGTGTGTGTGTGTGTGTGTGTGTGTGTGTGTGTGTGTGTGTGTGTGTGTGTGTCTGTGTGTGTGTGTGTGTGTGTCTCTCTCAATTGATGAGTGGCCAAAATGCTCTCAAACCTTGAAAGAACTGTTTGAGGGTTAAGATTTGGTTTTAGGGTCCGTGTAGGAATTGGGATATGGGGTCCTTGCAGAGGCATAAGTAGAGTGTGTGTATACGTGTATGTGTGTGTTAGGTCAAGCAACACCAGGTGCAGCAGACTCTGATCTCAGGATGTGAAGCTTCTTATCAGCAAGCCAGTGCTGGAAAGTTTATCTCTATCCCTCATATCCTTCTCTTAAACAGATAGCATCTGTCTAAAACACTTCAACTAAAGAGAGGTGAGGAAGTTCTTGTCGTTCACATACCCCTCCCTTCAGCTCCCCTCCTAGTTTCACGAAAATTATGTTTTCCCTCTTTCTTCATTTCATCCCCCTATCTCATAGACATGCAGTCCTATGCGCAGCAATACTAGATAAGAAAAGTCACAGGCCAAAGTGTCTTTTAGTATGCAGGCACGTCTCCCGCTGCTGTTGTACTTCAATGCAAATGTTGCCCTATATTTCCCCTTCTGCGCAGTTCTTCACACTCTTTCCTTTCCCTGATTCGGTTTTTGCTCCGTCTCTCCGCCTAAGCTTGTTTATTGTTTGTCCTCTGTCTTTCATTTTGTCCTTTAGTCAAATTTATCTAGAAGTTCTTCCATGTGCATAGAAAACCCTCATAAATTACAAGTGTTATGCACAGTTTTAGAGTAAACAGAGTGAGTCTTGTACTGCAGTGAGACAGACTGTTGCAGAAGAAGAACAAATAAAAGACACACGAAGTGCATGCCAACCATCTGAAATTCGTACTGGGACATCGTGTTAGTATTCACAACTGCACTGTCAACTAGTGTGTACTAAGAAGAAAGTATAAACTGTTGAAGTCACCTTATCAGTTTGGGGTTGACTTCAGTAGGCTTTCATCACGGCTGCTTGCTAGTCATCACTCATAATGCTTTTGGGTGTGCAAATGCTCTTTTAGCATCTGCATAATTGTCTGAGTCTGCCTGAAGAAAAACTTTGTCACATGACCATGTCCCACTGGTTTCTACATAAATGGTGAGGCAGACCAGAAAAACCATCTAGTGTAAGAAATTGAATGCCTGGCAAATAAAAACATTTCATAATACAGTACTTTCAACACAAAAACAACACAAAACATAAACACTGACAGAATTATAGAAAAATGTCTATAATGTTATATTAAAATTAATAATTAAATTATACATGTAATTATGTCCATTTTTATTGCATTATTACTTGTTTTCTATTTTGTTTTTTCCCCCCGGTGTATCAGCCCTCACTTTTCAGCTGCTGAGGGCTGCACTTTTGCTTTCCTGTAAACTTTTACCAGGGCTTTTATTCAAATCATCCATTCCTTCACAGAACCATTCATCCATCCGCTTATCCAATTCAGGGTCACAATGAGACCATCTTAACTGTCGTGGATGAGAGGCGGGATACACCCCATCGCAGGGTTAACAAAGAGAGACAAACAACAGCACATTCACATTTAGGTTCACCAATTCACCAAGCAAGCACATCTTTCAACTTTGGGACGAACCTAGAGTAATAATAATAATAATAACTTTATTTATAAAGCGCTTTCAAACAAAGTGCTGTTCAACTATTTGACCTAGAGTAGACATAGAGAGCACCACACAAGCACCAAGAGAACATGCAAACTCCACACCGAAAGGTCCTAGCTAGGGTGGATTAGACCCAGAACCTTCTTGTTGTGAGCCAAGAAGTGCCACCATGGGGGATACATAAATATGTATACATAACAAAAGAAGAGGACATAAATGAGAAAAAAAAAAAACCTCAATCTGAACATTATTTTCCCTGCGATTCTCAGGGATGTGTATACTATAGATCTGACCACTTGATACACTAAACACATTTAAACAGATGCTTCCTCTTACTATCTCGGTCTTTCCAGTCACAATGGGAAATGGAGACAAAAAAACAACAACAACAAATCGGAGCTTGGGAGAAAACAATTTAGCCTTTTTTTTTTAAATGCTCTACCTTTATATACTCTGTACACATGTAGTACTTTGTAAAAGATAAAACGATAAAAATATGAGGAAAGATCAAAGGCAAGAACAAGAAAAGTGAGAGGAGTCAGGGAAGGTTATCAAGCAACTGAAAAAAACTGAAGTAAAAGAGAGAAAAGCAAATACAAAACGATCAAAAAAAATCATGTTAGAAAAGAAAACTGGTGATAGAGGAAATATAAACCATGTATAAAATAGGTACAAGTAAACAGATGAGAAGTACTAATAGGGGAAGCGAGAAATGGAATAAGACACCACATAAAGAAAAGTGCACAGGGAGTTGGGGTGGCTTTGTGGCCTTCCATAATGGCCCGCAGCCAGTGCAATGATATAACGGGGCCATTAAATAGGGGATACAGGTCATTAGTTTGGCTGGCTACAGTGATAGGGGGAAGAGAGCCTGACAGCACACAAATAGCATCCACGCAAGATGGAGGAAGAGCAGAGATCAATCAGAGAGATGAGAGTGAGGAGGACAACAAAGACAGAGGGGTGCAGGGGGCAATGCAGACAGAGACGAAAAGGGGAGTGGCAACTGAGGTCTAAAGGGCAGAGTACCCTTTGAAAAGCCTGCAGGATGTGGGCAAGCTATGGGTGTGTGTGTGTGCGCGCGTGTGTGTGAGACTTAACATACTGTATATAAATTCATGTGATATAAAACTCTTTGACCTTAACCACTGCACCAGCAGTGGCACTGCATACATCACTATGGCCATTCCTTCATCCCACATTTCTCTGCGACCTTCAGCTGAACTTCTTTCAAGTCCCCTACTTTCCTTCACCCCTTTTCCTTACGATTTATACTGTATGTCTTTAAGCGGCAAAGCTCATTTAGACCCATACAAGCTCCGTATGTACATATACACAGAAACAATAGGATGTGTCTGCTCGTCACAGGTATTATTAAACCAACACTTGCCATCCTCGGTGCGCAAAAGGTTTAAATTTAGCCCTTGGGTGTAAAAATACCAATTATGATTCAGTGAAAGGTGCTAATCTAACAAATTCCAAATATCTCATCTTATTTTAAGTACAGCTATAACACCATTAAGGTAACAGGGAGCAGTCATTATCACCCACCATTTATTTCATAAAGCAGTCATTCTCTTTCTGTCAGGTGCAGATTATGTATATTGGCAGAGTTGGCAGAAGTGCTTATTATGATATGTTATGCCTACCACAGTACACTTTTATGGTGTTTCCCTGCATCATTGCTAACCATGACCCCTCTGGTAAAGCTAATGTGAGATTTACATTTTTTATTTTTATTTTTTTAAACATACACTTTTTTTATTGTTTAAACCTCAAATCAAGAGTCTAAGAACTTAGACTCTTTGATGGTTCATTATTTAGACTACCATCACTATAGACTACCCTGACCCAGGTGCCTGAGAACCATCACAAACAATTCAAGATCTGAAAACTTTAATATGAAAAACTCAATATTTCACATATTTACAAATCCTGTAATAATTACTGCAACACTGATTATGCCTGGCAAATTAAAAGTATTAGCACTGAACATGATGATAACTTAATCACAAATTACAGTATGTGTGCACTAAATTCAGTAGCACCAATTGCTAATAGCTCATAAAAGGTTTTAAATTGTCTCACAGAAACTTGTTGTGGTTTTGTGGACAGCATCTGTAAAATATAAGTGCACTCCTCTACCTTGCCTGTGCCCCATCCTCCACCCTATCTTTATTCCTTCACTGTCCTGATTTATGGTCCAATCCCTTTGTGCACTCATTCTCCTCTCCTTCACACCTCCTTCTCATGGCAACCACAAGGCGGAAACACACACTTGCCATATTAGAAAGCAAGCTATGTGCTTACTCTAAAAGCATACAGTTGAACTGTGGTGTGTGTTTGACCATGAATGGGTAAAGAAAGAGGAAAGGGAGGTGGTAAATGCAGGGTCGTGTTTACAAAAACCCTAAAATCTTCGCACAACTGATCATCTTTCTGTTCATCTCCTGTGCAGTCATAGCATACTCGCTTAGTTTGCCGTTTATAACTTGATTTCACTAATCAGTTATTAACATATTACGAGAGAACAGTAAGTGTGGGCTTTTTGATTCAAAGACAACTTTCTCTTGGTAACAAATGAATACCGAGGAGCTGAACTGAGTGGGAAATCTCTGTAACCTGCAGAGGAGGCCATTTCAACCTGGCCCAGAAAATTCTGCGGTACAGTCCTTTTACACACCACTGGTTTTTGCTGCAGTGTCCTGTATTATGCACCCATCCCTCTATCCTTCCATTTTTCTTACTCTCCACCCCTCCAGCTCTCCCCCACCACCACCACCACCACACACTTAAACTGCAACTGAGCTGATTCTTATCCATTGTCTCTCAAGCCAATACTTTGAGCTAAAAGGGGATAAGTCAGGCTTGTATGTGAGGGGAGATAAGACCATGGACCACATGCACACAGCGAATAAAGACAAAATCATAATCACATATTTATCAACTCAATCACAGTAACATCACATGAACAGGAGCTAGTAATCTTTTACTTAAATGATACAAAGATTGACTTAGTTTTTGCTTGGGTATTTCCCAAAGTAAATCCATAGATGTGTCTCTAAAATAATAAATATTTATAGTTCATACTCTGCAGGCTAAGACAGTGAACCTTTTGAGGAGTGCGTGTTAGCCCACACGTGTTTCCCCTCCAACCTCTGCACACAAAAACATCTCACTTCCCAGCAAAGACCTGAACAACAGGCTTCTACAATTAGATCACTTGCAATTATCCATTCAGCACAGATATTATATGCGGACATGCTCAGGATAAAGGGTGCAGACAGGATGGGGAACAGCTGTGAGGAGATGATGAAGGGAAAAGGTGAAAATGGTGTTGATTAAAAAAAAGAAGAAGAGTTTAAAGTGATTTGGTTAATGTCAAGGTATCATTGCACGAGTGGGAAAAGAAAGAGACCAAAGTGAAGATTGGAATGTGCAGTCTACCGTCTATCTGTGTTTAAAATAAAAACCTATAATTCTGCACAAAAAACGAAACAATTCATTGCCTTGTTTAACAAAAAAAAAAAAAAAGTCTCTGGTTGCATTCACAGAAAAGTTATAAGTGAGTACAACTGAGTGAGCATTTTACCGTCTCTGTCAGTGACAAGGCAGCAGTTACAGTAGCATTGTGCAAAGCCGTAAACACACCGCTGGCCCACAGGAAATCGATATGGCGCCTTGGAGCATGGTATTATACTGCTATGATTCTCTCCCCTTTTAGTTTGCAATGCATTCCCCACTAGATACCCTATTGTGTCATCCTGCCTACCCTTTCTCAGGATAACCTAGATTACCTGACAGTCCCACAGATGATCACATTCCATTTTTGTTACTGCTAACAGAAGCTACAGTCTAACCACTGGATTTCTCCTCACATAAAAACTTTATTGGGTAAAGAAACTTTTTTTTTATTACTGGCCTGGGTTTTCACCACCGGGAGGGTTGGAAAATTTGTGTTTAATATTAGTGGAGGAGATTCAGTTTAATCATCCAACAGGCACATTTACACATACACAGAGCTGTCTTACAGACACACAAATCAAAGTAAGAGAGACAAAATCAGAAATTCAAAAAGAATGGGATGTGGTGTGTGAAACGGCTCGTGTGGATACAACACTCACGTTCCTCTTCTTTGGGGTCCAGCTGTGTGACACTGATGGAGAGGCGGTCCACGCGCTCCTGCAGGGAGTTGACCCGGAAAGAAAAGGAGTGTGCTTCATTGAAGAGCTCTCCAAACAGGTCCTCTGCATATTTACCTAGGCACACACAGAATTGAAAAACAGAGATGAAAATAAGTACTGAAATGGACTGAGTAGCTTGATTAAATATATTTATTTTAAAGATATTAAGAGCCGAAAGGTATTCAACTGGTGGCTGTGGAGGTAATTTTTATGTAAAGCGAACTTCCTGTTGCACTTAAGAAACCAGATGAGATGATTTCAACTTTGTGACACGGCTGCTGGAAACAACCATTAGAATATCAGCAACAATACTCAGATAGGCTGTGGTGTTTAAATGACACTCAGTTTCTTGGAGTGTGTCTTCTGCATACCGTGGCTATAATGAGTGGGTATTTGAGGTACTGTTTCTTTCCCTTTGGCTTAAAACAGTCACTGTCCTCTGACAGTCAGATAACAGACGCTCATTGGCTAATTTCTCTTTTTTGGACCATTCTCCGTAAACCCTAGAGATGTTTGTGTGGGAAAATTGCAGTTTCTGAAACGCTCGCACCAGCCCATCTGGCACCAAAAGCAACACCACCTTTCACTTAAATCATCTTTCTTCCCCATTCTCTATTTTCCACTGAAGGCAATGGATTGTTTTGCAATTTTAAAGAAAAATGTGCAAATCTTCTCCAAAATTCAGTGGATTCCCTCTTTGTCTCTGTTCAACTGCTTTACCAGTTTTCATGGAATTTGGCACCATAGCTTTTGCATAGTTTTTCTGACAGACAGACAGACAGACGTCTTTCCTTTGCCTGAGCTGTGCAGTTAATGATAGTAGGGGAAACACTGGCTCACTGGTGAGGTGGAAAGCCATTAGGGACATAAAGGTGCTGCCTGACTGCTTTGAAAGAGACGTAAGCATTGATGTGTGATAACAAAATTTAATTTAAAAAAAAAGAAAGAAAGAAAGAAAAAATGGTGTAGATTAAGCCAGAATGATAAAACTATTACTTTCTGCCAACATTTTCTTTATGCTAATACATTTCAGCCAGGTTCACTTATACATCAGCGTACATCCCAGTTTCTGCCCTACTAAATGTAGGCAGTGATTTTACATTATCACCCACCATTTATTTCATGCACTGAATTAATTTTTTAGCTTCTATAAAATGAAGTGGATTCATGCCATGGCCTGTGAGTCATAAACATATGCTGCAATATGCAAAATGTTTTCTCAAATTTCCCAGCACGAATGAATTCATCACAAACTATGGCGACCAAAATATACTATGAATGAGATGATTTACACTCAGGCATGTTGGTAGATTTTTAGAGCACATACTACTTAAACTAGAATTGTGTACAGTGCAAATATCTCAGTCTTTAACTATGGAACAACCTCACTGCCAATATAAACAAATTTCATAAAAGTTATTATACTTAAAGGAAGCAAGTCTGTGTATGTATAGTGTGCCGTGTCTGTTTAAATTATGAAAGAACACATGTGTCTGTACACGAGTGTCCTCAGGTTACTGACTGAGGCTGCTGAGCTGGCGGATGACGTTGGCCAAGGAGATGTTAGTCACACATTCCAGCTCGTTCTTGATGTTTCTTGGCAGCACCGTGTGGCACAGGTGCCTGGGCTCGATGGTGCGCTTCACCAGCGGCATCCTTCTGCTGAGAAACCGCTACCTGATAGAGGAAGGGGGGGGCAGAAAAAAGAAAGAATACAAAACTTCAGTGAATCAATTCTTGTCATAAATCTACTTTTGCTATTTATTACACCTTCAAATATAAGAGGTACAGAAAACGCAGTCTTCACTCACACCCCGACTGAGAGAACGAGAGAGATGGGCTGCAGGGTGAATATGAAAAAGGACACGTATAGAAATGGAAATAACTGTGGAAAAGGGTCTCAAGTTATAGAAAATGCAGAAAAATAGGACACAAGTAATGTTTTGACATTGCCAATAGCCATGTTGCCTCATCTGTTTCACTGACGTCCCGCTGTCTTGTTCTTTTCATCATGCATAGCCTGCATAACACACCTCAGCACTTTGTCTGCCCACTCAACCATGCTAATGGCATTAAGGCTGCACTGAGAGCTGCTAAGGCTCACATCTCCTCCTGTCAAACTAACACAAAAAAGAAGGACAGCTGGGTAAAACCACAGAACACAGCGATGATACACACCCACGACTACTCACTGTTGTGTCACCTAAAACACCCTTTCACCCCCAAAACTATACGAGAGGTGTTAAGTAGTACAAAGGTATAAAGTGTAACACGTGGAGTATGCTTAAAGTTCACTCCGTTTATCTTGGTTTGTTTTTGACTCATAACCTGCCGGTGACCAGGTTTTCTCCTACAAACAGCCCCTCCCCTCCTGCTGCACCCAAACCAGGTCATTTCATTTCCCTATTAATACATTCACTATTAAAGCGCATGAGTGCTGTCATTCACTGAAGTTTATATCTTTACAAACACAGACAGGTGTTTGACTTTGTTTTTTATTCTTTATATTTAATAGAAACACTGCTGGGTAAAAGTCTTGATACACCCTACGTTTCTTTATATTTTTGCTAGGAAAATTAGAAAAATTTGGAGCAACGATTTTCTCAAAAACACTGGGAAATACTGTACACTGCATGCGGCAAAAACAGAATTTGAAGAATTCTAACAAGATTGAATATTTTTTATGACCGCCTTTAGTCTTCAGCACAGCCTGAACTCTCTTAGGCAAGCTTTGTTGTCATTTTCAAGAATAGCTCTGCGTCGAGCCACCTGGGGGGCTCTTCAACTGGTGGGGGAGATTGTCACATCTTGCAGGAGCTTTCCTCTCCTCAGGAGCTGCCTCTGCAGGAGGGGGAGATACAGGAGAGGTGGAGGAAGATCTCAGCCTGGGTGTTTATTGTCTTATGTAGTCTGGAAGATGAGTGGATGGTGGGGTGGGTGCAGTTTTCTCTGTGGTGGGGTTGGGTGGACTGTCCCGGGCTCTGTGGGGCCGGGCGGCGCTGCTGCACTGGGCCCGGTCTGGATGGGCCTGGGCCCCCTTTCCCTGGCGGGTCGCGGAGTATGGGGGTGCCTACTGGGGTCAGCGGGGGAGCTGGCCCCAGGGAGGGGTCACCTGCCCCTCCCTTCCTTCCCTCCCCATCTCCAGCTGCCTCCCTCTTCCCGCTCCACCACAACCACCCACACATGCAGGGCCTTGGAGTAGGGGTATGTCACCAGGGTGCAGAGGAGGCTACCCCCCTGTCCCCTTCTGGCTGCCTCTGCCTCAATTTTATCCCACAACTTAGACATTCACATTACTCACACTCTCATTACACATACATATAGGATCTTGGGGGTGGGCACGATACACGGAGTCCAAAGTACCATCAGGGTGTACACCCCACCCCTGGCATCGTTGCCCACCTCTCAATTTTAAATACACGTAGACATTGAGGGCTAGCAGGAGGGACCATGCGCTTACCTGCTGCTCTCTGGCAGGTAGCTCCAAGCCCTCCTGGGTTTTAAATGCACCTTAGAACACACATGCAGCAACACTACAATGAGCGGGTGGAGGGAGGTTTGGAGTCTTCTCTCACCCCCGTTCTCTGCGACCTGCTGGAGCAGGGGGGCTAGGACTAGGAGGAGGAGTTGGCCGTCCGACTGCGGTCTGGAGTGTGGAGCCTTCCTGCTGCTGCGGAGTCGGGGCGGTCTGCCTCCCCCCACCGCAGGGAAAAGGGAAACACCACCTGGGTCTGGGTGCAGTTCCCCCCTCCAGGGGCGGGGGCACCTAGACCCGGTTTGTAGAGTACGCTTGGGGAGTGTGATCGTGTGTACAACGTCTCTTTATGTCTGTCTCCACGTTGGTTGAGTGTGGAGTGAGTGCATATGAGAGCATGAGGGTGGGAATGGATGTTTGTATCTGTGTGTGCCTGTATGTCTGTGTCTATATGTCAGGTTGGGTGTCAGACGCCACCTCTCTGGGGACATCTCAGGCCCTCCAAGGTTTGGAGGCCTATCTCCCCCTACCACCACTTCCCCTGCCAGTGGCGGACCCCCTCAGACATCGGTGCGTTGGTGGTTCTTTGTGTCCGGGGATGGGTGTCCAGGTACACACCGGCTCACTCCTTGGCGGCCGCTTATCGGGGCCTGGAGCCCGGGGCTCGCTCGGGCCACTTCGGAGGTGGGGTGCCCCCGGCCTCTCGGCCTGGGGCTCGGTCACTCAGGCGCAGCTGGCTGCCGGCGGAGCTCACGGGCGCGTCACTGCAACTCCCCCTGGCTTCTGCTCCGCGGCTGCTGAGTGAGCCCTCATCTGGGACTCTCCTCAGCTCTTTCCGGGACAGTGGCGCAGCTGCCCCTCTGTTGGTCTTCCTTGGTCTCTTGTGTTCTGGGGGCCTCTGGATGTCTGGAGTTTTGATCTCCTCCACACCTGCTTCACGCCCTGGAGGACGGGGCTGTGGCCCCCCCACACCCTCTAGCAGATCATTACATGAAGGAACCTTTTAAAAAAACAAAAAACAAGCGCGTCCATGCTCACAGGTGTACACACGGGTGATCACACCCACAAACTACACCCTTTTTGGCTCCTACCTCAAAGCACACTGTGTTCTGTTGATCTTATGTGCTGCACAATAATGTTTAACATTTAGTATTTACTGTCATATTCCCATATATCATTGTGATGTTGTTTATTCTATTACTCTTGTTCTCTTCTGCTTGCTTTCTTTTTTCTTTCTCAGCAGGTGATCCAGGTGATTGATATATGCATTTTTTTTTCTCTGCCCGTTCTGTTGGTTTTTGTCTTTTGCCCTTCTCCCCCGTCCCTCTTCTCAGCTGTTTCTCTTTCCCTCTTTCTTTCTCCCCTTCTTTCCCCCAGTCAAGTCTGTCCCGTATTCAGTAAGTGAAAATAAAATAAACAATAAAAGGTGAATCAAATGGACCATTACGGCAAGGCTGGGATGGTCAGTTTGGTAAAGTAAATCCGTTGGGCATCTTTCTTTGCCTTTAGACAACAATTCTGATGGCAAAAGAGCCAAACGGGACAGGCCAAAAAAAAAAAAAAAAAAAAAAAAAAAAAAAAAAAGGAATAGCTCTCCAGGTTTCTTGAAGGACATTCAAAGCGCTTCTTTGGATTTTTGGCTGCTTTTTGTTTCGTTCTCTTTCAAGATGATCCCACACTGGTTAAGTAATGCTAAGGTCCAGGTTTTGGAGAAGCCAATCAATGACTGATCGTATTCCATGTAATAAAAAAAGAGACCAGTAGCTAAACATAGCCATTCGCTAGCATGATACAAATTGTCATATATAGGAGTTATGAAAATAAGGAGGAAACAAGGACCAGCAATAGCAAGTAAAGAGGGCTTAATGCATGTCTCCCTTAGTGACCAATATGTGCAATTTCTTAAAGATCAAGTACTCAGATGAACCAGCGGACCAACTGACAGGTATGGTAAATGGCCTGTATTTGTATAGCGCTTTACTAGTCCCCAAGGACCCAAAAGCGCTTTACACATCCAGTCATCCACCCATTCACACACACATTCACACACTGGTGATGGCAAGCTACATTGTAGCCACAGCCACCCTGGGGCGCACTGACAGAGGCGAGGCTGCCGGACACTGGCGCCACCGGGCCCTCTGACCAGGTATGGACAGTGATTGACATGTGATGTTTCCAGTGCCCCAATATATTATTAGAAATGCTTCCATCATTGAGGAATAATCACAACTCTTCACTGTAACCATAGAAATGTAAGACCAGAATGTATCCTGGCTAAGGATGGTAAGATGAGAGCGAGAAGGTCCAGAAAAGACTGTGCTGAGGTGAGTCATCTAGGAAGCATCTTAAATGGGAGCATCAGTGTCCATAAAAGGAAAAACCAACAACATGTGCCTCTTTTATGTGTTGCTGAAATGGTTTGAAAGAAGAGTGGAAGTGATGTTAAAATGACACAAACCCAAACATGGTGCCAATCTCTGCCCACCACTAAAATAACAAGAGATCCTCTCCACTTCAGAGATCCTTTGAGTGTACACACACTCACCATCCGCCCCTCACTAGGAACAACTCTTGACAGAATGGACACTTGTCAGAATCCAGATGTCTTCAGAATATCAAATCTACCTGCCAGCTGTTACCATGTTGACCTTTAACAAGCAGGCAGAGCAGTACTACCCAAAGTAGCATGTAGGAAGATCATCTTGAAATGCACATTTCCAAGGGAAACGCATGCCATAAACTATATTCTCATATGAAAAATATTTGCCACTTGAACATTTTGAATGTACATTCAACTCTGTTTAGCTTCTACTGGTTGTCAGACAACTGGCTCAAACCTAACCCAAATAATTCAACACCTAGTCTGAGGCTTTTTACTTTACTAAAGATTAAACAAATGAGCCATAAAATATAAATGAATTAATTCATTGCTAAGAGGCTCAGAAGTGTTGATAGGTAGGGCTAGGCAGATCATGCCTTTCTCCCAGCTTCTGGTCTTTGTGTTATGTAAAGCTGCCCAGCTGCTGCTGGCAGCTTTGTAAAGACTATGAGTCCACTTTTCAAAATGTCAAACTCTTCATGTCCAAAACAGTAATATTTGTCATCTTAATTTATAGTCTCTTCTGAAAATTAAGCTGCATCTCCCTAAACGTTCCTTGTCAGAACTCTTTAGTATGAGTGCTGTGCTCCTTAAAAAAAAATAACTCCATCTCTTATGCAGTTTTCACATCAGAAATCAATAACACATTTATTTATCTATCTATCTTTAATTAGTTTATGTGCAAAGTAAGTCACTTTAGATTGTATATACTCAGCATATCAGAGAGGTTCAGTGAGAAAATGGGCAGACACGCTCACACACAGACGTGCGCACACACACACACACTTTGTAACATGTGGGTTTATTTCAAAAGGGAAGTTAGTAAAAAAGAGTTTAAAAAAGATAAGTTTTTTTAGTTATTAAAATGACCTGTGAAATTATAAAAAATACTGAGTTAAGTTAAATGAATCTGGGAGAAAAAAAACAAATTCAATGAATTTAAAATACATACATACCTGGATAAAAAAAAACAAAAAAACAATAGGACACCAACAGTCTTCAATTGGCCTTCCCAGAGCACAAAACTCAACATTACTAAAGTGTCGGATCTCCTTGAACAGCCAAAGAAGAGATTTGAACGTCTTTCAAGAAGCCTGGCGAACTATTCCTGACGACATCTTAAAATAAATGACAAGAAAGCTTGCCTAAGAGAGTTCAGGCTGAAGAAGTTGAAGAATAGAGATGGTCATATCAAATATTGACTTTCAAGCTTGGTAGAATAGTACAAATTCTGCTTTTGCCTTATATATTTTATTCCCTTGTAGTAATTTTCCTGGCACTTAAAGAATAAAGAATAAACAAGGGGCTGCTCAAAACTAAAACAACTGTTAATTTATATTAAATAAATCAGAAAAGGCCAAGAGCCTATATGATTTTTTATTTTTTTTTTAAACAGTGAATGTGTTGTCCTTTTAACAACCTTCCTTCTAACCAATCACAAGAGTTAGTTTTTTTTAAGCTGACAGAGAACAGGTTTGTTTAAAGGGGGGATTAAAAGCAAACAGTGACAGAATATTAAGTTTCCAGACAGCAGCGAAATAACAATGAGAAACAGGAGAAACAAACAATTTTTGGCAGAGGCGGGAGGCGTGCACAATCTCAATATTAGTACTTTTATTTTCATCTGCCTTTTTAAACAAGTACGGCAAGGATGACAGACTTGATTTTGATTGTATCGAAAACAAAGCAGCAGTAGATAAAACCACACAAAAAAAAGCACAAAAAAAAAAAATAGATTGTAAGTGATAATACTGATCCTTCTTGGTGTGGGCATTTCAAATAGTAGCCACTAACAGTTTTCTTTGCTCTCAAAAACAGATTTATGAACGATTTAAAAATACTCTGCTCAACGATTTGGTCAAACTGAAGCGGTTATGAATTTCAGTGTTTCAAAGTCACCAATAAAAATCAAAGTCAATGAAGAGATTCACTTCTCTTATCTAGCTTTAATCTTGTTTTCCAATAAACGCGGACAGAAGGAGTGTTGATCTAGTACAGGCAGGCAAGGTTACTGCATTAACTTAAAATAAGTTGGCACATCATTAGTAAGTAAACACAGTTAACTTCACATTGCCTTGCTTTTCAGTCAGTGTCTTGCCGCACTGCATGAGCTTGGATTGTGATGAATGACTACAGCATACAGTACATACTGCCTGCTGACAGGATATGAAATAATTTAGGACTGCCGTCCATGATGGAGGAAGATATTCTCTACCCACACATGATTACTCACAAACTGCTAGCACACACTTTCATTCTGCGTTTTTACACTTACGTTTCCATATTATATGGTGGCATGATGATGTAAGTATATGACAGCATTGCTCCTGTTAGAATTTCTTCAGTCATATATACAATCTTGGTTGTGATCAAGAGATAAATTGGGAAAATATAAGAGAAGAAAAACAAAGAAGGGCTGACGGGACAACTGCAGGGCACTAAGCTCAAACATATTCACATTTAGAAAACTAACATAACTATAAATATTGTCCTGAATGAGATAAGGGGTTTGATAACAGGTCGGTCACGCTAGAGTAAAAATTAGATGGCATCCTCCTTGTGACTAGGAAAAGTTGGTGGTTGTTTTGACATTGCATTGAAATGGTTCAATTCCTACAAAAAGTGCTGTAGTAACGGCATTACTATTTGCACGGGAACATCTAAATTTCTGTTTCAGAGCTATGAGGTTGTGGATAGACACTGAATATAAGTAGTTAATGTCCATTTCTGTGAATGTTGATGGCTATTTAATCACACTTAATGGCAAGATTATCACAAACAGGCTGCATGTAATTGCTAACTTGACCTCATTCAATCACAAACTGATAGCAGACTGACTTCATACTATTGCGGGTTCATTACAGTCTTGATTCACCAAACTCACTTTAAAGATAGCAACTGACTGCAAGTGGTCGCAGACCTGGTACCCAGTTTCAAAGGCAATGAGATCACAATTTCATTAAAGACGGTCACAGTAATTATGGTCATGCTGTGGCCTCCAAGCAGTTTTTCCAAGTGTGCCACAAAACTAACATTCAGATTAAATAAAGAACTCAAACATGGTGATTATACTCTGGAGTATAGAGACACCATAGACAGCAAATTATTCTTGTTATAGTTCTTCAAAGTCTGACTGAAGTTTGCCTGCAGGGCGCATGCATAGTTAGTGTAATGTAATGTAAAATCTCAGCATATGAATCAACCTGGATGCTTGCTCAGAGACTTGCACTGGGTGAAATTTACGTCACCCAGGCCCAAGCAGAGCCCATAAAAACAGCTGCGTTAACGACAAACCACCGAATAGGAGATTTATTGAAACACCCCCCCCCCCCCCAAAAAAAAACAATACAAAACAAAGCAAAAAAGTGCTCAACACCCTGTTAAATAATGAATGCTCATCTTGAATGGTTAATCTTATGAAAAGGATTGAAGCATTTTCAAATCTGAGAGTCAACGGTGTGCATTTTGTGGGATAAAATGCTATAGGCATACGGATACAGTATATTTTGTTGTCATTCAAGCCCTGAGGAGATGATTGTCCTAAAACTGAAAGGCAAAATTGTAGGTTCAGCAGAAGAGATCATTTCTATGGAGAAAGTACAGTTCACATGACAGAAAAATTATTGTGTGTGCATTTTTCTGTTTCAGATTTGGTCTTTGTAATGTGTGGCATAAGCACAATGAGTTGCAAAATCTAAAATCTTGTAATTATCTTAGACTTTGATTCACTTTTACGTCTAAGTATCAAAGTATCGAAATAGTTTTCACACAAGTATTCTTAGATTTTTGACAATGCTGCACAATAGCTGTTCAATGAAAGAAACGTATGACAAAACTGACAGCTCATATTAAGGAAATATTACACTGCTCCATTTTCTCTTTTATCTTGATTCAATCAGGAAGACACTGGATAGGTGTTTGAGAGAGTGCCACGGTCTCTCTATACTTTTTCTCTATTGGGATGATTACTACACATATACGCACACAACAAATTAACATTCATGTGATTTTACTTTCCCCCCCCATCCCATCTACGGACTAGTCAATCCCTGTCAGCACACCCTTTGGCACTCTGCTACTACTTTTATGGCTCATTCATCTTGATGGGAGGGCGCGGGGGGTGCTTCCCGCTGTCACCTATCACCATAGCAACAGCTGCAGTGGGATGTCATCGGTCACTTTATAATATCGCACGTTAGGCGGGGGGCAGGAAAAGGGAAGAGGAAGTGAATGGGTCAAGATCACAGTGACACTTCGCAACAACGATAGCACTTGATGAATAAATGCAATATGAGTGGCAGAACAAGCCAGAGATCAGGGATTGCTCATCCATTGTGTACAGGCACAAAGTGGGGTGAGGGACGGCACATGCCAGGAGAGAGCTAGGGGCCTCCTCTGGTGCAGCTCGTTGCACCCGAACAATGAGTCCAACTGAAGGCTCTAATGAATCCTAATGGAGTATTTACTCACTCACACTGCAGCACAATATAGCTCCCGACCCCTCAATGTGGAGCTAGTCAAAGACCTTTTATGTGGAGGGTTTTCAGAACTGCCAGACTACACCATCAGATACACTATGAGATAAGAGTGGATAAAAATGTAAGAGAAAACAAGATGATTTTTGTGTGTTGGTAAATTATACAAGGAATTTTAAATGAATACAAAGAAACCTCAGATAAGACAGAATTTGCATTTCTTTACAAAAAAAACAATAAAAATCCAGCGTTGATCCAATTTGCTGAGTCTTAGTTTGCCATTAGTAGCTGCATCAGAGTAGTTTGGGGAAAAAATAAATATATATTTAAAAAAAAAAGAAATATTTTTAAAAAATAAATAAATAAAAATCACAAGATGACTAAAGTAAGCTGCGATAAGGAAGCCAGCCAGTGGTAAGGAAAGCAAATTGCCTGGGTCTCAAGAGAGATCTCATCATTAAGTGATGTAAAATTCATGGTCTGAACTCTGATTTTTCTGCTGGATCACCATGAAACAGAATCCAACACAAGGCACACATAGAGAGTCTGCATGCGCTCATGCACTGATTCTAAATGTAACTTTTTTGAAATTTCCAAACAATATGCAATTTCCTATTTCATCCACAAGCGTACTGACCTAAGTACGAAGAAAAGAGAAATATTCGGATCCTCTTTGTTAAAAAGATTTTTTAACAGTTGATTTCTAGGATTAACAGTTTGACTGAGCTAGTATGAACTTTGGTTGATGTTTTTTGGGGGGTGGGGGTGGATAAACAAAATGTTCATTCTACTTTCGTTCAACTTAACACTTCCCTATGACGTGATCTAGGGCTGGGCGATATGACCCAAAATTCATATCTCGATATTTTTTAGCTGGATGGCGATATAAGATATATATCTTGATATTTTTTTTAAAGCCATAAGTTAAGAACAAAAAGAGAGTTCTTAGTCACACTGTGTCCCAGATGTCACACGGGCACTTTTATTTACATACAGCGTAGATGTACATGAAGAAATTACTTAAAAATAAATTATCAGCATTTATTAAATAATCATGGTCCATAAATAAAAGAAAACAATGTTGTTTTTGTGTATAACAAAAAGCTCACAATTGTGCAGTCAAAATGTAAACTAATAGACGCTGAGCATAATAACAAAGAGACAGATTTCACAGCTGCACCACGTCTCTGAACAGGTGCGATTTGTGGTCCTTATACACACACAGTACGTATCACTCCGCGAGGCTCCTCCCCGGTAGCCGTAATCCTCCGACAATCCATCAAGCGGTGCAGCTCCGTAGCTTAGCAAAGTCATATTAGAACATTTTTTGACAGATTGCTGAGCGCTGTGTACCACATAAAATCGGTTCGCGGTCAGTAAGCACAACCAGAATTCATACATAAGGCGCACTGACGATTTTTGAGAAAATGAAAGGATTTTAGGCCGTGCAGCCCCTCCGGGCTGCATGTCGTTAGCGCGGTTAGCTCGCTAGCGCGGTTAGCTCGCTAACACGTTGACGCCGTCCAGCCCCACGCACGGTAACTCGCTAACGGAGATTTTCCGCTTTCATCTTGTCATTGCCTGCAGGTGAAGCTATGAGGGAGGCGGAGTTGTGTTCAGTGAATGAGAGGCGAGGCAGAGTAACATTGCGTAGAGACAAAAGTGGACGAAAGAGAGGCAAACCTGCGGCTCCACAAGTATAATTATAACATAACATAGACTATATCGATATAAACGATATTGTCACATCTTATATCTCGTATGAAAATATATCGATATTTTTTAAAAACTCGATATATCGCCCAGCCCTAACGTGATCAGTATCCTTGGAACTGTAGCTTGCAGTAACAGCATGGTATTGAGTAAAATCCAAGCTATAATTAAAATCTACGCACCGGATGAAACCTCTGCATTCCTAGTATGCTAATAAAAAACATCTTTCATCTGTACATTACACATAACACTTTTCTATTTCTGAAGCAACATAATTCAGTACTTCTTCAGACCATCCTATTTGTGTGCTATCACATTAAATGCACAGAAAAGAAACTGCAATTGAGTTAGTATCTACATGCTGACATCCAGTCACCTGTGGAGGTCAACAATTTAGCTAATGAATCTGGCGTTCTAAATCCAGCATAATAGTTATACCACTGGCACCATCTATAGGTGTACGCCTATAGATGGTGCCATCTATTAGGAAACAAAACAAAACTCTCATACTGACAAACTGAACCAATCTGTTAGACTCTGTTTTGAAGATTTCCTGTGTACTGATGTTTCCAGGGAGGATCTTTGCCAGTTAAGGCACTACTTTGCACAGGAAGTATAATGAGGGATTTCTCGTGCTCACTGCACAGATCTACGATTTCTGTGTCAGTGACATCTTACTTTCTTTTTGCATTGATCCTGCTGCAAATTAAAAATGACAAATTAGCAAGACAGAGTGTGCTGCTAAGCAACAGCCATAGTGACATGAGCATTCGAATGAATGGTCATGACCAGGTGTGTTTAAAACTAGCTACAAGTTTGGTTGGTGCAGCTCATAAAGTCTGTAGACAAGTCTTAATAGATAGACCAGTCACTGCAACCAGCCCTTGAGATTTAAAAATGCAGCTTCAGAGCATTTTGATTCTTACAGCTTAAAAATTAATGCATTTTCTGTGTCAAATTAGCCTGAACATTTTGTCCTTTGTTCAGTGACTCTGGGAACTACAGCTGTATTCTTAGAGTTCTCTATGAACTAAGAACAGCTGCAAACATAAAACACGGGCATATAATCAGTGAAGCTGGCACAGCCTCAGCAAGCCAATGGCACTGGGTTAGGAGTTCAAACTGGCAACGCTTAATAACAGCTGGTTTAAGTCAGTAATGCAGATTTGCAGTGCAAGAAAGCTACTGCAGTTCATTTTCCAAAGAAAACATAGGCAAATAAAATAACTGGGCAAAGCTGAGCTCAAGCTCTATCAACAGGTCTGTTTCTTCCTTTAGCCTATTTAAAAAAACAAAAAACATTTTTAACAGCTGCAGAGGTTAACAGGAGCAGTACTATATCTGGCTCATCATCCAGCTATTAATTTTTTAAATGCCATTTGTTGTGACTGAAATTCTCTTTGCAACACATTTTAAAGCAGCTGAAATGTTGTTACATTTTTAACATAAAGAATAAAATTCTGAATTCACTTTGTTCTTTAGGCAGTAAAATAAATCAGAGGGTACAGAGATGGAACAAAAAGACAGATTTTTTTCAAATCAGTGATAAAATACTGAAGGAAAGAGGGCCTAATGTTAAAATCAATACCACTGAGGATTGATTAGGTGACCTATCTAAGCTGGACACCTCCCCTTTAACCAGAGTGTCCAGGGTTTAATATGCTTCAAAGAAAGTGCTTATCAGATTATAGAGAATCAAATCTTGGGGTTAAGAGCCTGCTTCAGACAACTTTTGTGACACTCTGAAACAGAAAAACCAGCGAGTCTGATGCAAGATGCCTACAGATTTATAAAAAGAGTGCCTGTTCAAGCAACCCCCTATTAAAGCTTTGCTGCAGTTGGTGGGAACAGACTGTCAAGCCTGACAGATGAGGTGAGTAGCCAGAGGAGCGATCATATGTACAAAATGAAACAAAATGCACAAATACCCTGATGATGTTGCAATCTTCTGACAGCAACCTACGAGACCGGTGGAGTTTCTCATCAAAGCATGTATTCAAATAGCAGGCCCGCATCACAAGAATAACCGCATACATGCATCAGCCCCTGCTCCCCACCCTCAATTCTTCAACTCACCCATCACAGCAGATCACGTTGGCAGAATATATCATGGCATGCGCCAGTGTGTCATCCTCCCAATTAAAATTATGCATCAGCAGACCCCCATCCCCCTTCTGGGGTGAGTTGTCACCTTGCAGGCCCTCACCAGCATGGTGCTATAACACACAGACACATAGAGACCTCTTGTTGTCGGGCTATAAATACACCTGCAGTACCAGTGCTGTCACTTTTGGCTCACACAGCTATGCTAACTAGGTTTGCTGGTAGTGGGAAACTTTAGAGTGCTTGTGGCAAGGGATAAGGGAAGATAATAAGCTTATTTCCTCGTCTCAATAACTGAATTTCTGACTGCACCATTTCTCATGTTATCCTGTCTGATATGCTGTATTATTTGCAGATAAACAAAAGCTTTTCCTCCATAGTGGTGCAAACTTTATTTCAAACTGAAGGCTTCCTTGGTGGTTTTCCCTCATCTGAGCTCAGCTGTTTGGACCCCGGGTCAATCTGTGGACTTTTTTCATGTACACTTAAGCAAGGCAGTCATTTACCATGATGCCCTGCATATCCTTTTGATCAAGGTAAGCATCTTGGAACACTGGTATTCAAATGATACATATCCACTCGCTGGCTGACTTTCTGAGCTGTACTGATGCTGCCTGGTAGCTGTGAACAATTTTCAAGAGTTGTTTCAAACAACAACAAAAAACTGCAGTTTGTGTTTGTTAAGAATTAACAATTTCCATCTAATATAACATTGAATTGATTGTAAAGGTCTTGATAATAATCAATAAGTAATTGAATCGTCAAGCATAAACAATTTTTAATCTTAAATATGCACATAGGCCCAAAAAACCCTCCAGATTTTGTTGTTTCATTGGTTTTGGCATGTACTACTCCCTTTACAAAATAGCGGCTGTATAATGGGTTCCTTAATCCGCCACACACACACACACACACACACACACACACACACACACTGCTGTGCAAGTTGTTCGCCTGCCAATGATGCAATTAAAGGGAACTCGTTCTAGCCCGCTCTAAGACCTCAACCACAACTGCCCCTAGAGGATAGCAAAGAACCGAAACGTTCCTGTCATCAAGCGTTATCTGTCGGTGCGCTTGTGAAGAGAAGTCACTGACTCAACAGTGAGTTTCCGTCCACTATTCTTTACATTCAAAATCTTATTCAATGAAGAACCTTACACTGACTGAGCAGCTGGACACAGGCCACATTGTGATTGGTTACAAAGAGATTTGATCCCTTCGGACGTTCATTTAGCAAACATGCTTTATCCTACTGTAAGACATGCACAACTAAATATTCATGGACATCTGTGTGCCAGCGTCAATGAGTAAAGTGTCTGATGAACAAACAGACTCAAAGAAGTTTATCTGCTGAGTGCACAGAAACCCACTGGTATGAATAATGAAAGCCCGCTGCTCAATTATAAATGTCTGCATGCTTGCACTGTGCAGCTGCGCTTGTTTGGCCTGTGAGGGAAATTTCATTATACTAACTCCCTTGTTGTTCATACAGACGTGAAGGACATGCACACACAGTTACCAGAGCAGCCACCCCAGTCAACTTAAAACTAAAAACACTAACATTTAAAAAGGAAAAAAAGAAAGAAAAAATTACCAAAAACTAGAAGCACATACAAATTTACAAGCCCAACACAGAGTAGATATATTTGATCCAGCTTAAAAGCTGGTTGGGAGGGCAAAATAAATAAATCAAAACCATTTTCTCACTTTGGAGAGTGAGAAAACGTTAGACATTAAAATAAAAGGCATTTGACCCGATTAATTTTACGTTTTTGTTGCCTTAATATTGACTGGCCATTAGTAGGTAGCCAGTTCCTGTAGAGATCCACTTCCCTGTAGTCCGATTCCTTGGAACCGTTAGTCTGCCTGCCTCTCAATCTCTCTTATCGGTTCTTGCACTCTTGCTACGATCTTGCTCCTCTGTGACGGAGGAAAATAGTGGCACAGTTTACAGTGTGGATATGGAGATTACTTTTAATTTAATTGCAAAAAAGGACGAGTGCCTTGGTAAAGCAGGAGCACCTGCACAGCTAGCACGCAAACGCTAAGCTAGCCAAGTGAAGTTAAAGCTGAGTAAATGCTGAACCGCCATTCACTGTGAAGCCAGCCACTGCTGAACTTCAACACGTAATAAACTAATGATCAGTCAGACTGCAGCCTCTGTTTCTACCTGGTCATGTTTCTACAGTCGAATCACCGTGACGACGCTTTGAAGTCCCTTTGTGCTGGTTTTAATTTTTGATTTATGCTCTTGGCTTTGGGTTCATACTTAAATACTAAGAGAAAGATATACATGTTCTCATGCGGATAGGGATTTGTGTTGGTGTGTGGGGCTGTAGCCTGTAGGTTTATATTGTTAAATGGTTATTATGAGACAGTGTGTTTCAGATCATTTTACAGAGTAACATAAAAGTAACGTAACGAGTCATATAACGAATGTCTTTCTCCTGGTGTAATTAAGTAATGTACTGTATTACTTTTAAGTGTTCTGTATATGTGTAATGGTAAATGGTAAATGGCCTGTATTTGTATAGCGCTTTTCTAGTCCCTAAGGACCCCAAAGCGCTTTACACAACCTGTCATCCACCCATTCACACACACATTCACACACTGGTGATGGCAAGCTACAATGTAGCCACAGCCACCCTGGGGCGCACTGACAGAGGCGAGGCTGCCGGACACTGGCGCCACCGGGCCCTCTGACCACCACCAGTAGGCAACGGGTGAAGTGTCTTGCCCAAGGACACAACGACCAAGACTGTCCAAGCCGGGGCTCGAACCGGCAACCTTCCGATTACAAGGCGAACTCCCAACTCTTGAGCCACGATCGCCCCATACCTTTTTTACTTTACCTTTTTTGAGTAATGACCCCACACATCACAACAAAGAGGGGAAATACCTCTAACATGCACAAACATTCGACTAAGCGACACATAAGTTGTATCAGTGTAACAATGTAATGTCTTTGATGTGCTGCGTAGAGATGGTGGTGACTGATAAATTATATCAACAATGGAATTGGAATCGCAACATTCTTATCAATTCTCATCTGTTTGGATGGTCTCCAAACGTCACATTTTAGTGATGATAGGCTCAGCTCTGTAGGAGTGACTAACTCTATGATTTCCTAAATAATAACAGTGATGTTGCAATAAGATGACAATGACATAAAAAATAATCAACACCTAGCAAGAGCTGTTGTTTTATGTTTCACTAGTGCAGCTCTCGTTCAAGAAAAAGCTAGATCAGAACAGTCCAGCTGTCAACAAAACACACCACTGATTAGACCTACCAATATTTGGTTGGAATCCTCAACACTCTTGAACTACAATCCAGATATAAAACATTATCTGGCCTGGTTTTCCACACATAGGCTAACATTTATTCTCACACAGCACGCATTTGGACTACTTTTGGCACCTCGGGCTCAGTTTGGTTGTCACATTTCGATACACAATGCTGTGGGGTGAAGTCTGACAGCCCTTGGAGGTCCCCTTACGGGCTGGTGTGCCATACGGTTGAGTGTCATGCCATTTCACAAGCTGCATCTCTGACTGTTGTAAAAGTGTCACAGTAAACAACATTTAGCCAAAATATAGACATCCAAACAACTTCAAACTCGACATCGCACTTCCTTGGATCAAAAGCAAGACAGATGCCAAGTGAGAAATGGATCAATTGTTGGGAAAAGTGAAGAACAGAGACACCCACCCACCCAACAGATTCTTGCTTTACTAGATTACTGGTCAAGTAAAGCAGTTCCCTTCGGTTCAGAAACCCAGGTGCTGCTTTATTTCTTTTCAGCATGTCATTGTAACACCAAGGCTTATTCTCATCTTCTCTAGTGTTGGTCTCATTCTTTTTGTGACTTCTTGAACTCTTCTTCTTGTACTAAAGACATAATTTTAATATTCTTTTACAGTCTTTTTATGTTTCAGTTTCAGACAATGAAATCACTCACTGATGGTAACATCTGCTATGGCGTCGTCCTTGACGTCTGCACAATTTGTGGAATGGGAGAGCAAGACTGTCTCTCAAATGGCAAATCCAAATCTCTTTAGAAAAAAAAAAATTAAAAGGTCATACATTAGCTTTCTAAGAAATAAAGTCATGACAAATTTGAAAAATAGTTTTATTTTTTGTGCATTTTGTCATGTTGTTATATTTTTTAAAAAAAATGTATGCCAAGTCATTATATTTACTCCATCTTCACTATTCATAGTTTTGTTTTGAAGATTCTTTGTGAAAGAAGACTGACATGGTTTCTTTAAAAACAATATTGTGCAAAAGTTTTGAGCCGAACCTCCTATCTTTATATGTTGCTTCCAAGGAGGCAGACTTTTTCATTTGGTCTTGAGAAATAGTTCTCTAGACTTTGAGGGTCTTTCAAAGTTTTTCTTTGGACTTTGAACAAAAAAACAAAACAAAACAAAACAGGATCTTCTTTGATCATTCATACAATGCCAAAGTGTCTGACTGGCAACAACTTTATTTTTCAGAATGACAATGATGCCTATGGATTAAAAACTTACCTGAACAGAAAAAAAACATATGCCATGAGTTGCCTTTCCTAAAGCCTGGACTTCAACATTATTAAAGCAGTGTGCGATCATCTTTGAATGTCCTTCAAGAAGCCTGGAGAAAGCCTTGATGAATACTCAAAGAAAATATAAAAAAGTTTGTCTAAGAGAGTTCAAACTGAATTGAAGAATAACGGTGGTCATGCCAAATATTCACTCTTAAGCTTATTAGAATTGTTCAAACTGTTTTTGCCTTATATACCATAAATCCATTTATGTTTTCACGTTTCAATAATTCACTGCTGCTATTCTAGGAAAATGGATGTCTCAAGACCTTTGCAGAGTACTGTACACAGTACCACGCAATGTATAGCTCATGTATAGCGGTGTGCCCTTTTTAAGGTATCTTCTTTATGAATAAAATTGGACAGACTTTCACAGAAGAACCATAACTTCTTCTGCAAGTTTAAAGTTTTCTGAGCTCTGTTCAGAAATAGAGGGTCTCCAGACAAAGAGAGAAAGAGAAAAAGGGGGGAATATGAGGTGGGCTGAGAGGGGGATGCTTGCGGCAGAAAAAAGAAAAAGCTGTGTGGGTGGTATCAGGGGAGAAGGAGAGAGATCATCTTTTCTCATTGAGATCAATCCCTGAGTCTACAACAGGGCCTCTGTGTTCTAGGGCAGAGAGGAGAAGTAAAAAAAAATAATCTGGACAGTAGAAGCTAATATTTCATTGATACTGCAATTTTTCTCATATATTGCAGTACAGTAGGCATTGTTATTCAGTACTGTACAACATACCAATTCACATTCATTTGACTGAAATAAATACCCCAGGGGGAGAACAAGTCAGAAGCAGTTATTCTCAAAATAAAGTGACATGAATCACAAGATATGGCACCCTGCTATGCTGCGCCTGCGCCTTAAGCACTCACATTTTCATGCTGATCACTGCATCACACCTCTATCTACCTACCTCTGGTGCAAAAGTCCAAATTCAGCACACTATAGTTGAACTGTTCTTCTGTCAATTCCCTTTGATCTACATCTAAGAATGCATCATGGTCTGAGACTGAAAAGACGAGAGGAGGTTTGTAAAACAGCTTGGAGGCAAAGTGTATTTCAGTCAGTCTCTCCTGCACCACTGCCTTGAGTACAGTGAGATGTGTTTAAATAAGGCCAAAAAAAAATCTTTAACTTCCAAAGTTTATATAAATAATTTTTTTAAATTTACATAATAAAAACCAAACAAAACAACCAGTTCCATAATTTTTTTCCTATGCAAATTTCATATGTTGAGACAACCTGAGACATGCACGCACAAGGCACACCTACCATGAACCAATGTATTTGTGAATACAACAATAGCAACATCCATTCAAGACCATTCAACGAACCCAGTAGCATTTGGCAGGAATTGCGAAATGGTTATATGAGAGAAGCAAGAGGGAAATCAAGGCAGATTTGTGGTCTAAACTAGACCGATCACAGTGCCCAGAGCAGCTGTGCAGACCTCTCATGGGCTGTCTTGTGGCTGTGTGCAATGTCAGTGTTTGTATCTGTGCATGAGAGATGATTCTGAGAATATGGCGCCTGGAGACCAGAACAATGATGGTTAGTGAAGATGCCCTTGCTGTGAGGAGGCTTAAGGCGGCACCAGTGGTACAGAACAGCAGGGCTGACCACTGGGGTGATATCAAGTGCTCATTTGAGCAAGCTTAAACTGATTCAGCTAACTATAACATTTTCTAATGATACATTCCTCAAGCAAGCATGCCATGAGCTGCATCCTCTTTGTTCACACTGTAGCTTACCAAAACCAGGGACGGTCAACTAGTGTTGTGCCATGTCATATCAAATTTATATGTGAAATAAAAGTGTCACAGCAATGACATTGCGACCCCAAGTGTTCACGTCCTCCAGTACAAACAATGAGATGAGCCAGGGATGTCTGAGATCAGGCATGTTGCAGCATGTTGCCTTCCTCATCCTGGCTCTTCCAGAGCTTTCTTCCCATTATGAGAATGCACTGTCACCAAGTGCGTTCTCATAGCGGGTCATCTGGTTGTTGGGGTTTTCTCTGTATCACTGTAGGGTCTTTACCTTACAATATAAAGGGTGTTGAGATGACTGATTTGGCACTATATAAACAAAATTTATTGAATTGATGCCCTTCCCAACACAACCCTGTGTCTCCTGCCAGTCTCAAACTGAGTTGTTTGTAATGCAAATTTGCAACATACTTCTCCAACAGCTCTGGAAAATACACTTCATTTTGCTTGCACAAATAAATGCTTCTGCTTGACAACTGCATTCCCCAATAAAACATCACCATTTTTTAAAATTTCATCATGAATATCAATATTGCACATTTCCTTTAAATATCTTGATATAATTTTGAGTCCACCCCTACTGTCAGTCTAATTGTGACTTAGAAATAAATAATCAGTGTTTAAATATAATTTAACTGACTTACCAAAAAGAAGTGTCAAGTTACTTGACACCGTAACATAATGCATTTCTCACCAGTGTTGGTCACGTTACTTGAAAAAAGTAATCAGTAACTAATTACTGAAGAATCTGCGAGTTTGTCTGTGAATTTCCCACTCCGTGGCAGCGTACTCTGTGCTTGCTCGGACATTTAGGGGTTTTTTTAGCTGTAAAAATAAGTTTTCTTCCCACGCAGTGAACAGCGGACGCTAATGTTTTTGTCACTTTTTACGGAATCAAACTCAAAGTAAGGTCAGTACTTCCACGCTTTAAATGCTGCACGCTCATACTCTCTCCCGCACTCGATATATTATCCGTTGTTGATCTGCACACAGCTGTTGCCATGAAAATCGCACTCGCTTACGTCACTGTCATGAGAGACACTTGCAAAAAAAAAAAAAAAAAAAATCATCACGGTTTTAGTAATGCAGCGTGCTTACGGGAAAGTGGCAGTAATCTAATTACCTTTTTTGCAATAGTAATCCCTTACTTTACTTGTTACTTGAAAAAGTAATCGGATTACTGCCCATCTCTGTTTCTCACTGCTGACTTGCATTTGTGTAAACAACGACAAAGAGCCACATGGGTCAGTATGACTTGGGTCAAACACTAATTGAGCACCTTGAAAGTGTAACTAGTCATTAAACAGATGTAAAACAAAAGGATATAATAAACTACAGTATCAAATACATATCTTAAACCTAAAAAATGATAGTAATAGGTGGTCCTACAGTAGCAGCCAAGAAGGCAGAGGCCAGTCACTGCCCTTTAGGCCCTTTTCCATATATAGAAACAGTTTGCTCATTAGGGGTCAACAGGTCAGCCGCAGGCATTTTTTGACCTGTGCCTTCTGATATCTCATGACCACCACACTGGCTTCCTCCACCTTATGCACACGCACACATTTAATCCTGGACGATTTTAAAATCCCTCTGCAAGTCAAAATGGTAGATGCTAATCTAGACAACTGGGTGGGAGGAAAGAATGAATCTCTACAGAAAAAAAAAAAAGAAGCTAAAGCAAATTATAAAATGTGGTCTAACAGGCTTGTATTAACAGTACTATAGAAGATTTGACTCAATTAAGGCTTTGGTCATTCACTTACTCTGTCATTACATTGAATAATGGTAATCTCCAGGCTTACCAGGCAGTTTTTCCAAGCAATGAGAAGACATTTTTATATTATGGCAGACTGTTACTTAAGGTGTCTGCATGATTCAGTTCACTATATTCAGTGAATAGGAGCGCTTGTGTGCATGCTGGTCTACAGACACAATCCTGTCTTCCATCTGCATCCACACACATGGACACACATACACACACAAGTCATCCATATAGATTTGATCATTAGATCAAAAAAAAATAAACCAGTTTCTTGTCTCTAGAGAAAGCAATACGGGTGACAATGGTACAAAGATGAGGGAGACAAAGCACCTCTTGGTCCCTTTTCTCCCTCTTTCTTTTGGCTGTCACCAGGCATTGTGAGGCTCTCTGCTCGTCTCCTGTTGGCACATCTTGAAAGGGAAGCAAAATCCAATTCTTCCGACAGGTAGAAAGCCCCTGACTTGCGTATTCCCTCTACCTGTTTGCTTCTGGGGTTTTTTTCTCTTCTTACCGGTGGGCATATTTCAAGCCTCTAGTCTCCTCAGCCGCAATAAGTGAGGCTTGCGTGTGTGTGTGTGTGTGTGTGTGTGTGTCTCTACACAGGCAAAAGTAACAGACGAATAAGAAAGAGACATAATCTATAGTAGCCGTTATCTCTGCTCCCACACGATTCTTTGTTATCTATTACGGTTGGTCAAACTTTGGCTTCTCTGCCACCCTCCTCATCACTGCACCCCTGAGAGTGTGTGTGTGTTAGGATATCTGAGACACCCTGCCCTTGTCAATCATAGTCACCACTGCATCATTCGACAACCCAGAGCTCTCGATGCTCCTCTGCTACTAGATAAGCACTTCCTAAGCTAAACTAATAGTCCAGCTCTCCCTCCCACACATAAGAGCCCTTCACTTTGCAAACATAGAAGTGTCTTCCGCCCCTTAACAGATATGCAGGAGAAATTCAGGAAAAGAGGCCCCTTGCAGTAAATACACTACATATATTAATCAAGTAAGCTCAGACTCGGGAACAAGGTTCGTTAAACTCCCCAATGCATTTTAATAATTTGTGATCCAAATCAAAGCCCGGGGAAATAAGTTTCTTCTATTTTCTATAACTAAGCAAAATTTGGGTATTTGCAAGGAATAATAAGACATTCAAGTTAATGCACTCTCTCAACAGCATTTCGACTGAACAGCTTGATGGTTAGTGGAAAATTTTCTAGAACGGCACCAACTACTGCCTGTGTTTACTTTGGCAAATTTTGTGCCTTTTTACAGTGAAGAAAATGCTAACACATGCTAGCATGTTAGCATGTGGCTGTGAGCGAGCTTATGGTGCTGTGCCCATATTGCACATGCATGAAAGAGAAGATCAGGGAGGCTGACTGGCCAGTCACCAGTAAGAGCCGAGAACACTGGCAACTGATTCCAGACTAAGTTCTCACCGGCTCCATTTTGAGAATAACCACCGTTGCCAAGCAGCAATAAGGAAATTATATTCATGCAAATTAGTTGCATGCTGTGCGTCAAAGGTTTGCATGTTTGTTGAGGTATTTCCCCTGTTTGTTGTGATCACTGTTAGAGTCGTTACTCAAAAAAAGTCATCATTACACATATTACACAAAACGCTTTTCTTAAGGGTAATGCAGTACGTCACTTAACTACTCCTGGGAAAATGTAATTTGTTATAGTACTTGTTAAATTACTTTCATGTTGCTCTTTCATGTTACTCTTTAAAACAGCTGAAACACGCCATCTCATAATCGCCATTTAAACCTGAGGCTACAACCGCACTGACCAACACAAATTCCTAATGAGTACACACATCTCGAAGATCTTTCTCCTGGTAGAATACAAACCTAACCGCACAAAGCAAAGATGAAAACAAGCACAAAAAAGCAACCGTCACATTGAATCTGCTTTAGAAAAGGGAACAGGTAGAAAGAGAGGCTACAGCCTGACTGCTCATCTGTTTGTTACTTGTTAAGTTAAGGGTCTGGCTGCTGGGGTCGGCAATCACTAAGCTTTTACTCTGGGTTCTTGCCTAGCTTAGCTTAGCATGCCGACCTAGTAGAACACCTGCCATCTGGGGTGTACACTGCATCTACACCCTAGATGGCAAGATAAAGTGAATGCATTTTATTTTCATTGTGCACTTATGGGGGAAAAAAAAAATAAAGTTGCTAAAGTGAACCCATTGATCTAATTTCTAGTCCCATCATTTTATTCTGGATACTTTTAGGGCAGCTTTGCATGATTCACAGTTCAAAATAATTCTTATTTACCTTATCCATGGTGTGCATGGTGTTCCCTCAGTTTATCTGAAACTTTGGCCACGTTTAATCCAAATATAAATGTAAATAACCTTAATAGTATACATATCACAGAAAATATAGAAAGGGATAAAAGGTAGCCTTTAAGGTCTTCAAAGAGCCTTTATTCATGTAATGGGGAGGTGTGGTGCTAGAATTATGTTTTGTTTTGTTTTTAATAAAGGTATAGCAGAAGAGAGTTGGGATTCAGGTGTAATATGCAAGTACCTTCTAAGAACTTACTTTATATCTGTGTAAATGGCAGATTTACTGACTGCCATGTTGACTGTATTCTATTGATATTGGTATGCAATGGAAACGCAACTGACAGAGCAAGTAATTTTGAATAGAAATGCATACTGTACTGATAAAGTTAGGAACTGTCAACCAGCCAGTTGCAACACGACAAACAAAATTAACATTTCTCTGCAGCAGGAAAAGAGCAGAATTTCCTGCCGTGGTGAGCTAGCACAATCTGTTATGTCATTCACTATATTAATGGCGTGGAACTAGAACACATTAGAGGTTTCAGCTTAAAGTACCGACTGAAATAACTGTCATCAGTATTCTTTTTGCCACAGTCCTATTTGCATTTTTGTGTTCTCAGCTCAAACTAATTCTGCAATGGGCAGACCATAGCCATCAGTGTCCTGCATCATAAAAACAGCGGAGTAGTAAGTGGCTATGTCAAGCGGATGACAGTTCACAGTTACAGCTCACTGGCTGGCTACACTCTGACCTCTGAGGCAATGAATCACATTCACACATCGGCCATCTTGTGACCCACTCAACAGCACTAAATGTTTAAAAATAAATAAATAAAAATGCTCCAGGATATGCGTGATGTCAGGTGTGATACACAAGCAAAAAACACACACATTGATCCCCCACCTATTGCTCTAGATGTACAACTAATAAATAATCCATACTGGTAATGTTAGTCTAGAAACATAACTTATCTCAAGATGTATCATCTCTAATGTATATGAACACAGAGGATTTTTCTCTTTCTTACATAACAGTGAGCCTAGACACGCTCTTAGCTGTGGGCATGTGTCTATAAATGAAAGACTGTTATGTAAGCAACTGCTGCATCTCAGACCATTCCCATGGCTTGGCAGTTTAGAATGACTTTGATTCAGCATCATATCAGATACATTTTACTCTACTTTAGAGAGGCCTGACAGTAGATAATCACAATCAATAACTACCTCCATATTTCCTCTGGCCACAGCAATGAATTTTACAGGAAAATTACAGCATATAGGATTCTACTGAAGCAAAACCTTCACACATTGACGCCCTATCCTACAGCCAGTAACAAATGCCTAAACTCCATCTGACCCCTGCTCTGGAGCAGTTTTTGTGCTGGAGGACTGACAGAATCGCTTTATGATAAGCATGTATTTAAAAAAAAAAGAAAGAAAAAAAGATGAAGTGGTTACTGAATAGGAGGTTTCTTGCAGAGGGTTTAATTGAATTTGGCATTTGCTGCTAACCATCAGAGACAAAAGGAAAGGCGAGCCTCCACTTCCGATCGTCCCATCTGAGAGGGAAGAGCAGCTTACACTCACAGCCTCTGCTGGGCTTCCATCCAGTGCAAATCAGACAAGCCTTGTACTTGGGCCTCATGCAAATCAAAGCAGAGCTGGATCCTTGCTGCGAGCTGTAAATGAACAGCCAAATATTGGCTTCTAATTGAAAGCAGCAGTTGCCTGTGTGCACAGGCACCCCTGCTGTGAAACAGTGGACAAACACACTGAAGGTGTACACTAAGGTTACTGCTCCATTTGTGTCCTCTTTTCCCACCATTTTCCTCCATCCCTTTTTGCATTTTTTTTATTAGCCATGGCTTTGTTTTCCTCTTTTAAAGACTACTATTTAAATAACATTTTATAATATTAAGATCTTTTATAGCAGCAGCACTTCTAACAAACATGGTAGTCTTCAGGGTAACAATAATCCTGAACTAGATCTAAAGAAATTGTGTAAAACATAATACGCCCAAGAGAAAATCTCATCTGCATCTCTTATTTTCTTCGTTATTCTTGATGGTAACGTATTCCCTGCTCCACCACAGGGAGAGAAACAGAGAAGAAAAATGAGTGCTTATGAAAATCCTGATGAAAATTCGGTGCATCTGTAATTGAACACAGACATACTAAGTCTTGACAAGAGAGATTCAAGCTGTGGCTGTGATAAAGGTGCTTTTGCTTTCCATTTTTCAGCCTCCATCAATCATCGCACATGATCACAATGACCATTCCAGCTCAATAAGAACCAATCAGTGAAATGGGCAAAAATAGGAGACTGAAGATATGGCTGAAATCAAGACAGAAAAAGAACACACGTATTCAAAATGAGGAAGACGGGTAAAACAGAAGAGATTATATTTTTATTCTGTGCGAAACATTATGGCTCTATTTTGCCTAACTTTGAATATTCAAATGCATTCAAATATGCACATGCTCTAAGTGCAGCTGAGGAGATCGTTTTGAAGTCAGAAAGCAGCACTGACTAATGGTAGCAAACAAGGCAGAAAAAAATAAATGGTGATCTAAATTGAGAAAAGGCAACTTACAATTTAACTGCTTTGCCAATATAAACGCCTAGAAAACCCCCAACTCTGGACATCATATACGCACAAATACAAACACTGTTAGTCTCTGAGCCTAAAGTTCCCAGGGAGAACCGTGTATCCAGTTTGCTCCTAAAGCAGATGAAGCCTACATTGTGCCGAGAAAGGGATCAGACTACATTTACCTTCCAAACATATACTTGACACCAGGGGAGTGGCTTCAACCGTCCACAGTTTACCCCATTGTGTAGCGATTTTGGCTTTCAGCTGGCAGAATAAGCCAGGTCAGTCATGGGACACCATGGTGCTCCATTTCCCAAATGCGTGCCTATTATGTCAAGTCCAAAGAGGATTCTTTATTAAATTTGAAGATTGTGAGCCCAGAAAAGACCTCATGATTGTTATTCTATGAGCTGGAAGTTGACAAAATATTTTTAGCCAGAATTTCAAGCCTTCAACCTTTTTTCCTTATATTTTTATTTATTTATTTATTTACTTGCTTGTTTTTTTGTTGTTTTTTTTAATCAGCTCTGTACCATAGACTGCTAAGACAGCACGTACATACACTTCCTATTCCTCAAGCTGCATCTGACAGATATGAAATACAGTCTCAACTCAAGACAAATCCTTTCTAAAACTCGTCAGAGCCTCAAGTGATGTAGTGAATGAGAGAACTCTTGCATGTGTTTAAACACTGTGCAGCTGTGGCAGCAACAGCGTGCTGTGTAGATATAACGAAGGCAAATAAACTGAAGGGAATAACGCCTTGTGTTCCATTCAGCTTTAGATGACGGAAAGACAGATAACAGATCGTTACAGATGGGAAAGGGGTACCCTTAAACTCAGTTGTGATATCTTTCTTTTTGTCCAGTTGACTGTCCCTCTGGCACTATCAGGCAAGTCTTTTTCAGAGTTACCTTGTCAACTCTAAGAAAGCCTGTCAACACCCTCTCCTCCCTTGTGTGAAGATAAAAGACAAAAGGCAGAGAGTTACTTACTATGCCAGATTTATAAAAGACATGGTATAGCAGATTTTTAAGACTAAAGATCAAGTTATGGTGCTCTGTGATCAAAATTTTGGATTTTATATATCTTTGGAGATATTAAGCCTTTCTTCTCAATAGAAGTAATGTATTTTATTTCTGAAAATGGCGTTCTACCTTTGTTCCAGGGTGGCATCACTGAAAGAAAGCAAAACATTATCTGCCATGAGGCACAACAGTAAGTCCTGAGTTAAGGCACACTATGACAACTTCCATCCCTGGAGTTTGACCGAGGACTGGATTAAGACATGGAAGCAAAGCAAAAAATTAATAAAGGAGAGAACGTGGACAGCATCCCCTACTGAAGAAAAGCAAGTTAAAAAGAAATGGTTAAAGAAATACAGTGAGGCAGTTGGTGTAAACTCTTGGAAGTGGTGGAGGCAGTGGTAGTAAGACACAAGGAGCACCAGTCAGGGAGGCTTAACCGTGCACTGGTGTCTCTCTGTCAGACCAGTTCACACTGCAGACAGAAGCAGTATTATAGAGCTGTGGGCCTGGCCAAGAAGAACAATAGCTCCTGTGTGCTGGGCCCTCTGGAGGATCCTAACAGCTGGGAGATAGGAGGGCTGCCTGTAGCTCAACTAAATGGCACGTAAGCTGGCATTACACATTACGCACACTCGCATTCATTTTTGCGCTCTCTGCCTTTCCCAGAATCCCTAGCCCACCTTCCTCCCACCACCTCCTCTCGCCTCTTCATGCCAGGCACCCATCACTCACTTAACTCTCATCTATTCCCCTCCTTTCTCTTTCTACACACTCTTTCCTTATGCCCCCTGTCATTCTGCGTCCCCCTATCACCCTTCTCCTCCTCTGAGGAGAAAGACCAAAAAGAAAGACCCTAAAAAAAGACAGCAGAGGAGAAAGAGATTTCTTGCTAGCATGAGAAAGTCAAAGACTGGCAGAGGATCAGAGCATTGTCAACAAATAATAGACTTCCAAAAGCCTCCACAGGAGGCTGTTTTTAAATAAAAAAGCACGAGAAGTGCACACTGATGAAATGTCATCCCTCACAGCAAAAAGTTCACAAACAGCATAACATAAAATGGCAATAGGCTCGATTCTATTCTGAGGAGACACCTGTAGCAAAACTGAGAAACTTTTGTATATATTCATGTATCAAAGAGCGGCCAATGTGAACAGAGCCCTCAACTGTGTATTTGTCACCTTGGCATGACGTTTTTCAGGACCAAAAAAGACATGCATATAACATAAAGGTCAGAAAGTCGCCTGCTTTAAAAAGAAGTTGCCTCAAACTGAACTACTGCCTCTTGTCTGGACCACATCAGACATCCTTTAAGACATGTCCACTGAGGCTGAATCAGACCGGTGGTTAGGGGACAGTCTCTGGATTATGTCCTCAAGCCAGCTCTGAATCCAAACAATATGACAAATGGTCCCTGCATGATCCCTCAGAGCGCTTATGAAAGCTAGGCTATAGTTCTCAGTCATGTGATAGTTTGGAGGCCACTCCTGCAGGCTGATATATTTAACAGCTGCAATGGCCCACAGACCATTTTGTTTCTGCCATATGCTCTTAACCTACAGATTTTTTTTTAAACGTTTTTAAAAGATATCCATTCATCTGGAGTCTTGGTGACATTCACTGCACTACTGTAAATTTTACTCATCTGCAGTTCAGGTCACATACAGTTGATCAGAACAAGACTAAAGTAGTATTTCCCTTGAAGTTGAGTTCTTCTGCTCCAGCCATCATACAGGACCATGACAGATCTTCTCTCTCTCTCTCATATATATATATATATATATATATATATATATATATATATATATATATATATATATATATATATATATATATATATATATATATATATGTGTGTGTGTGTTTGATGTGGGCTAATTTGATATAACAGGTAAATATTTAAGGTCATCTGGAAAGAGTCAACATCTTCTCTATCTGCATTAATTATTAATGCAGCTTCTGATCAAATCGAGGAATTAAGTCTTATTTATGCATTCCACTGAATCACAGCCAAGGCAATGTGAGTGTACAGAGCTCTGCATTTGTTGATTTGGACAAGATGTCTAGCCTTGTAGGATAAATAGCTTCTTTCTTTTTTTTAACCTCACTATTTATTAGAAAAAAAAAAAGAATAATTATTAAATTCCTGCCATCACATGTAAACCCTAGTTTACCTCGCTCTGTATTTGTTATTTTAACACATCAGAGGCACACTAATCCACTGTCAGAAGCAGCATCCACAGTGGCATACATGGATTTTTAGCAATAGCTCTGCAGCTGATGTTTCTAAAGGTGATTCATTCATCATCAACCACGAAGCTGAACCCACACTGTCACTACAGGCTGTTCTTACATTTACTATTGCATTTTTAAAAGAGGCAAACCATGAAATATGCTGCTGGCCACTCAGCAGGCAATAGTTACCTGCAGCAATCCAAAGACCCAACTCTTAGTTTGTCTCAACTGGACAGACTGTAGAAAAGATATGCTCACTTTGATGAAGTGCAAAGCCCATATTAGCCGGCCTCCTGTGTATCAAAGAACATATTCGTGCTGTCACTACATATAAAAGCTGATTACTGCACAGCGGTCACAAAACGACGATGCCCCTCGTGCCCACTTTTCTTGTTGCACTTGAAGTAGTACAAAGAAGGTTTCGGATTTCACAGAGCATGATTTTCACTGGGCTGAAGGCTTACCATCCCCCCATGACTGCAAACGAAGCTGGCTGGAATAGACCCCAACCCCTGTCCTCCTTCTCCTCTGCCTCGCAGAGGCAAATCAATGCATTCTTATAAAATTAACTGCCCGTGGTTCCCTTCATGACACTGTAGCAAACTGCCCACTCCACAAACTCGCTAACAAATAAAACACACTCTACGTCTTTTTATTTATTTGTTTATGCACGATGGGTTAATTGGGGAGCATTGCAAATATTTGCTCTCTGCTTTTCTCACTAGTGTGATATTCTTCAGACTCACTATGTCAAGACGCTGCAGCGGGATCTCATGCAGATGTGCAGCTGCAATTTATCACCCAGCGGTCCCATTACCAATTCCTCCTTTAGTCATTCAAAAATAAAAATGCTACTGGTAGGTAGGCTACTTTGTGGGATTTTGACCACTTTGGTAGCCTAACGTTGTTCTCATTGCCACAATTGTCAACTGTACACCGGGTAAACGTGGGAGTCAGTGATGGCCAGGCAGTTTTAAATTACCAAGACCGTTATTAGTCGAGCAGCTCCAGTTGAAGTCTAATGTTACAACACGGTGACTCGGTTTTATGACGGTAAGTTGCCGCTGTGCTAATAGCGATAACATAACGTTACTAAAGTCCCATTTTGCATGATGCACTGCAGTGCAAAATTTAAAAAGAAATTATTTACCTGATACGTTTGTAAGAAGAAAAAAAACCCTCTTATTTTCTCTCCATCCTTACTGAGCAGCAGAGTGTGCCACCGTGTCCAAAAATTTAAATCCCCGGGTCGGATCCATGGTTGTACTGGCTCCGTAATCAAATGTACTCCTGCTGGAAGAGGCGGCGGCGGAGATGAATCCAGCCACTTTTTTTCCAAAGGGATTCTCTGGGCAAATGTTGATGAAATTGGCAATAAAGTTAGTCCGGTTAAGCTTACATCAGGTTTCACGTCATAAAACCACTTTGATTTTTACCCGTATGCGACATTTGTTTTCTTTCTAAGAGAAGTAGTGTGAAATTACGTATATCCACAAGAAAACGTCCCCATTGAAATCGGTAATAATGGTACGTACCACTCTATTGTTGGGGCGCGAGAAAACGTCCCATGCTGCTGCTGAAGTGTACTCGTGGGAGGCTCGTGCGCGTTCGCGGTATTGGCTTATTATCTCAAACCTTGGTGTTGTGCTGTCCAATCGATTTCAGGGAGGGACACACTGATTTGGATTATTTCAAACATTACAGTTGAAGAGAAAATAAAATCACACAGTGAATCAATATATTCACAACAACACATTAAACAACATACTGACAGCTTATCTTGAAAAACAAAATACTGCCTCGTTAGTATTTCGTCTCATTTTACAAACTGCCGCCATAATTTTGGTAGTTTTGCCTAAAAGTGTTAATTGTAATAATTCTAATTCTAGCAAAGTAATATTTAAATGAGTAATATTCTAGCCAACTGAAATATCTGTTTTATGAATGTCTTCAAAATATATAAATTAATACATTTATATTTAATGAATGTAATGAATTAATAATTTTAAGTTAATAATTCCGGTCATACGTATAAGATTCAATGCTATAGTTCTTTAAATTCTCAATCCTAGAGAATAATAAATTATCTATAAATTCTTTCTTCATTTCTATAACGGAAGTACCGCCCTTCTGCTTCCGCCACATTCACAACATCCAAGATGTCTGCCGCCATAGCTTCCCTCGTTTCATACGGCAGTGATTCCGATTCAGAAAATGAGTCTGAATCTAATACAAGTGTTGAAAAAGTGAACCCAGTCGATACGGACGCTACGGCTCACCTTAAACCGTTGCAGTCAGAGAGCAGTATGTCTCTGGCTGTTTTAAATTCCGCCCCTGAGGTCGCTGTCAAGGTAAGCTAAGCTAAGCAGCTAACGTTAACCTCACTTTATAATTAGATTATTGGGAGTAACTCTGGCTTACTTACTTGTTATGCTGATAATAATAAAGGTTATTCAAATTACTGTGGAAAGGTGGTGTTGTAATTAGAAGTTATTTATTCTCTAAAATTACAGATTTGTTCTAGTAGTACTAAGCGGGAAAGATTCCGCTAAGTGTGTTGTAATCTTTGCGGAATTACTCCTGAGCTAATTCTAAAAAAAATACACACTGATTGAGCTCTATGTAACTTAAGGTCCAACTACATGTATCTTACACTGTACTAGTTAACGTGTGCTTGTGTAAAACAAAACATGCGAATTACCAACCTAGAGCATGTCTCCTTTATCAAGAAGCTCGTTTGCTCATTGTTCGAATCCCGATTTTAGGAGGCTGTTGAGACGGGCATACACCTGGACCCTGCTCTGAAAGAAGTCACTTATAACCCAACATATGAAACCATGTTTGCACCCGAGGTAAGTCTGAATATTTGTGAGCTGGGTTACACATATAGTTAGTTAACTGATAATATAACATGAGTGGCATTTGATCACTTTGTTATGCAGTTGTGTGAAATACATATATTTAATTATTTTTAAACGGCACTAAACGATAAAGGTGATACATATATGAGCAACATGACAGAGAAATTAGAAAGTTATTTCAATTATTCATCCTTAAAAGACATTTCATCAACTGACATAATATTCTAATATGGAAAAGGTAAATTAGCCTTGCCCTTAGAATGTATTGTATTATTGTCAGAAATAACTTTAAAAAAAATAGTTTGCTGAAAGCCTTGACCATCTTATGTGCAGAATCACTTCAATGCAAGATTTTTGTCCGATTCCTGCCTGTTTCAAGACCCCCTGCAACATTTCAGTTGCACTGCAACCCAAACTAGTAACATGAATGTGTACTTACTTTTTTTAGGGTAGGTTTTGCAGAAGATTTGCCAGAATTTGTCAGTATCAGAATAAAATCATATAAGAAGGTAAACAAGTAAATTATTGTTTACCTTCTTATGGTTATTTTGTTTCAAATTGTGACCAGATGGGAGTGATTTTTAAGTTTATGAATCAGAGTATTTATTGCTGTTAATGGTTATTAATGTTAAATTATTCATGATTGTTGTCATACCACTGCAGTGTCCCTAACCTGAGTATTTTATGTTATTCATTGATTTTTTTTTTTTTGTAAAACAGATACTTAAGGCTGCTTACGGTAATTGCTCTTAATTGCTCCTGCAGCCTATCAGTCTAACTGCTGGTACATTGATCACTGTATCAGTTGTTATTGATGTTGTGGGTTTTTTTTGTTTTTTTAAGATCTACATGTATGAGAGGGCTTGTGAAAAAATAAATTAGTTTTTTATGAGGATCCACAGAAGTTTATCTGTAGCATTGCTAATGATTTTATATTTTTTTTTCTTCATAGTTTGGCCCAATGAACCCTTTTAAAAGCCAGCAGATGGCTGCCCCCAGGAACATGTTATCTGGCTATGCAGAACCTGCTCACGTCAATGATTTTATGTTTGAACAGCAAAGGAGGACTTTCTCCTCATATGGTAAGCCTAGTGATTTGGGTTTGGATGATGCAGTGTATTGATGCTGTTTAAATTTTAATGACTTTACAATTCTCCCTTCTTTGCTTAAAGGTTATGCTTTAGATCCATCTGTTGATACACACGAGTCATCCTCTAATACCTACATTGGTGCAGTGGAAGAGGCTGAGAAACATAAAGGTAAATATTATTTATATTCAATATGTTTGAGTGTTAAGATCTACTGATATGTTCAAAAAGCTTTTCAGTTATTTAGTTTAGGGGAAGTTTGTGATTCTAGTACCATATGGCTTCTCCTACAGGTCTGACTGTGTTTGAGAGTGGTCTGAAGAAGTCACAGAAGAGGAAAAAGGTCAAAGGTGGAGATGCAGGAGAAATTGACAATTACCTTGGACCATGGGCAAAATATGCAGATGAGAAAGATGTGGCCAAACCAACAGAGGTAATTTTGACTGCTTCTCCGTGTGATTAATCTATTTGTTATCCTGAAAGGCATTTTTTAAATACTTTATTTATATTCATATATTTTGCCATAATGCAGTTAACGTCCTCTAAAGACAAATTTTTTTAATCTTCCATAGTGCAGGTGATGCAATGGAACATATTTTGTTTAAGTTATGTAGTTGTGTACTAGACTTTAATAGATGACATGCACAACTGGCCAAATGCTGATTATTACTCACATTTCCTTTTTACATCTTAGATGAAATCCATTTCAGTTCGCTGTATTTGTTTTCATAATTATATAAAAGGCAGTAAGTGTGAAGTAATCCCCTGGTTGTGATTATTGTTATTGTACAGGATGAGCAGAAGGAGCTGGATGAAATTACAGCCAAGAGGCAGAAGAAGGGAAGGAATGAGGATGATGCTCCTTCAGAAGAGAAGACTATTCTCCATGGTACTGACTTTTTTGTTAATTTTGATCGGCTGTGGCAATTAGAGACATGATTGAAAATGTAGCCTAAACGAGCCTATTTATTTATTTATTTTTGAAATTATATTTTGTGCTGTTATAAACAGCATACAGAAACAACAGGTCATAAATGTCTTGATGCATGCTCAATCATCCAGGTAAGTAAATTCCAAATAGTTGATTCTGTTCATCTGGACGTAGCGTTTTCAGTGGGAGAAACATTTCGGCACTTGTCCAAGTAGGGCTGTTCGATATAACGATATAGATCGGATGACGATATAAAAACGTCTATCGTTTCATTTTACACTATTGTTTGTTTCGTGGTGTCACAAAATAAACTGTTTACGGCAATATTTTTTCATCATTTTGATGGTCACTGTAGTGGCTATATTAATTTCTTCTTTCTCTCTTTCTCTTATATTTAATATAACCACACTATGGACGGACAAGCGCCTGTTTTTATGTGTTGTCGTTAGCAATAATGACGGTAAAACCATCGTGTGTCCGCTTGTTTATCTTCCACATAAACCTTTCACAATAAAGCTCAAGATCCTGTTGAGACTTTTCAAAATAAACTGAATCACGTGAAAGAGTATGCAGAGTGTTTACGGATGAGAAGCAAAAAAGAGCCGCCAGGTGCTAAAAGATAAACCTTAGACTCAAACATTAGAACAGGCTTTTCCCCGCAGCACGCCGTGTAATAAATACTCACAAAGAAAACGGCGGCCTTTACAACTTATGTCTAAAAATGCATTGTTTCATGCATCGGTTAAAACACTCGACTCCAGCTACAGGACGCGCAGCTGGAAACGCTTCACGCAAGACGAGCTGCTCGAGATTCACAGAATTTACAGAAAATGTTAAATTTTTGTGATTTATATCGTTATTGGAACGATAGATGTCTTGTATCGGGATATGAGATTTTGGTCATATCGCACAGCCCTACATCCAAGTGATTTCTTCAGTCTCAGCTGACTGCAGGTTTTCCCAACCTTATAAACAGTACATTTGCACAATGACTGAAACGAGTCCACTGACTGGACCTCATACCACAGGCTTTACCCACGGAAATCTACACCAAGTCTGTATGGTTTACTGAAGGGTGTACCTTTAAGACCATTTGTCTGTAGGACCAACTCAGTCACCCATAACGTCTCAAAGTTTCTGTGAGTCCTTATATGTCAGGACTATCAGAACAGTTGAGAGGTATTTTTTTCTAAACACCGCATCTCTGTGGCTTTTAAACCCCACACCGCGCTTTGATAAAAAATTGGTCCGCCCAAAGGATCGGGTCCCCCAACATAAACAGAGTAATGTAGTGTACGCTGTGAAATGTTGGGAGAATTGCCAGGGAGGAACTGGGAGGAACGCTGGTTTGAGCGCGGAGTCAAGGAGGCCATTTACGTGAAAACGGAAAGACCATCTCTGAATCGAGGAGGGCGCCTAAGGGTACATCTTTCGCCATCTTACAATGCTGTGATTGCAGCCATTCCCCAACTCTCTGTGAATAGTATTCATGGCCATTGATCAGCGGTCTTTGATCAATGATCAATGAGCTTTGATCAGTGGTTGTTGATCAATGGTCATGACAATTTGCATATTAATGATCAAGGAACTGACCTCACAGCCCATTGTTGCCTCAGTGGTGCTAGTTTCAGTCATTGTGCAAATGTACTGTTTATAAGACTGGGGAAACCTGAAGTCAGCTGAGACTGAAGAAGTCGCTTGGATGAGTGACCAAACGTTTCTCCCACTGAAAACGCTACGTCCAGATGAACAGTATCAACCTTTTTGGGAACAGGTCGTAAAGATATTTCACAAAGTTTACTCATTTCTGTTCTCAAGTACTTAATATGTCAGGTAGTTCCTTTGTCCGGCATAGATCCAAATACTGCAGGATTCTTTTACATCACATTTTGTCTGTTTCTTTTGTTCTCTCCCACAGTTAAAGACATGTATGATTACCAGGGCAGGTCGTACCTTCATGTCCCACAGGATGTGGGCATCAATCTGCGTTCTGCGGATGCTCCAGACAAATGTTACCTGCCAAAGAAACAGATTCATGTCTGGTCTGGACACACCAAGGTCAGTTTGAGGCGGGGGAAAAAAGTTCTAAAAGTATTTGTTTTAATGATTTTGAGAGCAGTGAAACATGGGCATTTGTGTATACATATTTCATTATCCAATCCTTGTAAAATGTCTGAGAAAATCCATAAAACCTTGTAGGTATTTCTGAACACGGTGATAACACGGGCATGTACCAGCTGCTTCGCACCGACATATCTGAGATTATTTTGTTTGATTCAAAGCCATGTCTTTATAATTCACATATAAAGGCAAACACTGGGTTATTCCAAGAAAGATGTGATTCAAGTGTCTGATCTGCCAGTGCGCTTCAGGGAGAGGAAATCACTCAAGTTTTAAATTGGCTCCTTTCTGCTTTGTGCAGAAAGTTGCAGACTTCAGAGTCTAATTTGAATACAAAGAAATTTGAAAAGGATAAGTGTGTGGAAGTGCTGATGTTGAGATAATAGTTGGAGAGTGGCTCATGTGGTGTCACCAAAGTTTTGTGACACTTTGAAACTTTGGTATGTTGCAGAAAATCATGGATATTTTCGATAACTATTACAGAATTAAGATGATAATAAAGAGTCTGCACACATGCTGTCCTGCATGCATTATTGTTTTGGCCGGTGTGTCCAACTTAAAAATCTTTGAATAGCAATAGCCTGGCCATGGCTTTGTGATTTCAAGTCACATTTATATGATATACATTGCAGCATTTTCCTTCTGCTAGAATATTTTTCTGTGCTTCAGCCAAGAGTAAAAAAACCCCCAAACAAAACAGAAAAAGACCCCCAGAAAACAGATAAGCACAATATCAAAATTTACAAAACAGCTTGCTTTTACTGTAAATCAGCCATAAGCTGTAACAGTGACTGGGATACTCAAAATAAAGAGTCTTGGTTAAATATAAATTTCTCATCACGTGTATGTTCTAGGGTGTCAGTGCAATCCGATTGTTTCCAAACTCTGGTCATCTGCTGCTCTCCTGCTCCATGGACTGCAAGATCAAGGTAAATAAGCTAATAAGGTTTCTGGAGAAAAGGGGGGTGGGGGTGTATACACATTTATCTAAGATGTGATCTTTATGATTGTGTAATAATCTCTGTAGCAATAAAGTAGCCTGTTACCCCGTATTTTAAATACGACAAAGTATAAATCAGTTTTTTTCTCTTTTGTAACTGTGCTCTCGTCTTCACAGCTGTGGGAGGTGTATGGTGAAAGGAGGTGTCTTCGGACTTTTATTGGTAAGTGTGCAAAATGCTCATCCTACATCATCTATCATAATGATGTGGTACATGATAAGTGTTGGTGTCGGTTAATAATTCGCTGTATAAAATTGAATTGTGTCGTTTATTCAAGTAAATCCTTTTATAAATAATAATGGATCATCAGCAAAGATGCTGACATTAAAATATGGTCAAGGTATGAAGTGCGCTCAGCCTTTTGGGAAATACAAAGCAGTGACACATTGTGAGCTCAGCATTACTGGAGGACTAATGACATGTCTGCTGACCGCTGACAGAGCGCGGGGGGATTTGGGATTTTTTATTTATTTTTTTAATATACAGATATATGCGTATTTGGAGTCTGGGGGCAGGTTAGGCTAATGCATGCAGGACTCTCTTACACTCTTTCCAGAGATGGCACGCTGTCAGAATAGAGATTGTTTGCAGCTGTGGTTCTGCTTGTCAGCTCCTTCACTGAATATGCATAATTCAGCAGCTCAGAGGCCGGGGGGAATGAGGGGCAAGGGAGGGCACAAGACACGAGACAGAAGGAGAGAACACAGTTTAGGAGTGAATAAACTGACAGAGATTGACTAGCTTAGAAAGTAGTGAGTAGGAGAAACAGCAGAGCTAAATATGATGTGTGTTAGAGTTATTGGCTATGCCTTGTGGACAGAACCCTCAGACTGATATTGATATTCATATTTTCTCCAACAGCTTAAAGAAATATTTCTGGGGGGTTTTTGTGTGTTTTTTTTAATTTTCTAGAGGAATTTGCACATAGCTGTTTATAAGGTGATGTTGTTTGTAATGTCTACCAAATTAAGCAGTGATCAGCACTTGCTTGGTTGTGTGCGCCTGTTTCCGTAGTTTTAATTGCAGTCTGTGTGGCCTCAGTGGGCTCCGTTAATGCTGTAAAAACAGTACAGCCCTGCTTAAAGACTTTTTCAATGTGGTAAGCCTTTGCTTGCATGAGGCCCACAGGGACCTCTCATCACCTCTACTGTATGAGGGGGAAAACCCAAAGGATTACATAGACTGATATTAGGAGACAATAAGAAGGTGTGTCTTTTTTCACCACCCTGTTTTACAGGCTCATTTTAAGATTCCGTTTCCTCCATTTTCCCAGATTCCACTTCATCTTCCTTTATTCATCTCCCTTTTTTAATTCCTTTATTCAGCATCTTTTATTCCCCTTAACCAAATTTCATATTTCTCAAATGATTTTGCTTTCAAAGGAGGACAGCTGGGGGATTCTTGGTAACAAGATTGGGGAATGCAGGAAAATGAATTTTAGAGGATGTATTTATTTGTCTGTAATATATGTGTGGTCTGTGTCTGTGTTAGGTCACAGCAAAGCAGTGCGAGACATTTGTTTCAACAACACCGGGACCCAGTTCCTCAGCGCTGCATATGACCGCTACATTAAACTGTGGGACTCTGAGACAGGTACGTGGGCCACTGACAGCAATACGTTCTTTATGTAGGCGTACGGCTCCTTTTTAAATCTTAAAGTGACCAAATCAATAAAACTTCAAAGAAATAATTAAATAGAGAAATATATAAATGATTATCTTGAAGATGAATGATTTAATTAACCATATATATTCCTAGATGATAAATATTTTCTCTGCACGAACTTTTTAGTAATATAAACTTGTTTTCAGTCCAAGATCACATGAATTTTATCACTAACGCTAAAACCAATTAATCAACAGAGATTTTAATAATTAATCATTTAATTTTTTTTAAGCAAAACTACCAATACTGTAATCCAGGATTTGGATTTCTTTTTTCTTTCAGTAATTTATATCGGATGCAAAAAAAATAATTTACAGGTTAACTGATTTAAAAATGGTTATACCCGGTTAACATAATAGATCAATTAGGATGAATGACATGATGTCTAACACACCTTTATTGTGGAGGTGAAGTCTGCTAGTAAAACCAAATTTTAGTTGATCTGCTCGATCTGTGTCAGTCTGTGCTCCCTCTAGAAGTTGGGCCCATGGTTTCCCTTTAAAAAAGAACCCACTTGGCTCATCTGTCACATTTTTACCCCTTTCAGCTCAAGAGTGCCGTTCCAGCAGAGGGCAGAAAAGCATTAAATCCCCCACTTGTTGATATCAGTGGAGGACACATCATCCAAATACTTCTCCTAAAAGTTGATTTGCTTGAGTTAGATTTGTCAAATGAAAAGCATTGCTTACTTTTTTCACACAACTAGTTGTTGTGTTTTGTTTTTCTGGGGATTGTTTCTTCCTATATTATAGCAGTAATATAAAAAGCGTGCTATTTTAGCATACAAGTGCCTCTCAGTGTTTTCAGTCATTTCAATTTCCTGTTTCCTTGGTTGTAGCAGTAGTTGGAGCATCATCCCTGTGATGATTCACCTTTACCGAATGAACACTAGGAAATTTTTGTGTGTTACAGCTGAGTTGTCACCACCTGCAGGGATATGGAGCATACAGCATTGAAAGTTGTAGAGTGTGTCCTTAAATTTTAAAGCAACTTCAGTGTGCCTTTGTGAGGGAGCCACTGTGGATTATTCTGGAGCTCTGACTTTCAATTTGCTTCCCACCACAGGCCAGTGTATCTCCCACTTCACCAACAGGAAGGTACCATACTGTGTGAAGTTCAACCCAGATGAGGACAAACAGAACCTTCTTGTGGCTGGCATGTCAGATAAGAAGATTGTTCAGGTAAAGCTGACCATTTCTTCCACCGCAAGAAAAGTCGATCATGTTGGCCAAGCAGGTTGCACACATGAATTTCTCTGTTTACTCCCTGTGCCCGCAGGACCGTGAAATATACTCCTGTCTCATCCTCCAGCGCTAGTGTGTGTAGTTGTGTGGGAGTTGTAAGAGGTTCAGTGGCTGACAGGACTAGAGCAACTCATTAATCACAAGAAGCATTAGGGTAAACAAGAGGCGAAGGAAAGAGAACAATATGTGATAAAAGTAGGAAATCTATAAATGCACTATCACGTTTTTAGAACGAGTCATGCGAACCTCTCAACATGCTGAAAGGACAGCTCAAGTGATATAGTTTTTATTTTCGACATTTCAGAGCAATGGATGTTTGGAAATCTCTAGAAAGACATTTTAATTCTGGGAGATTAGCTAATAGGGGAAAAAATGTTGAGTTGTAATTGTCAGTCACAATCTGGCACAATAATCAGGGTTAGCGTTAAATCATGCAGGTCCCCTTTTCGGGTTATGAGAACAGATGGCTGTTCACCCCAAGGGTGGGGAAAAAATGGAATTTGGTGTGAAAGCCATCCGAACAGACGAGCTTCATTTTATTTATTTATTTGTTTGCTGTCCCTGGAGGGGTTTCTGTGTGGTTGCCTTTTATATTTTAATTTGTACATGCTGTTTTCTCTCAAAATATTAATTTGTAGGACTAAAGTCTGTTTGATTGCTAATCGCTGTGATTACATTAAGGCAATTTAAAAGGTTCATAACATCGGTACAGTTTATAGCTGCTCTCATAGGGAGTCTCCCACAGTGAGCCATATTCTCTGTTTTTGCAGTGCGATTGAGACGAGCTATATTTATTTTGGTAATCATCACTCCATGCGAATATAGCAAGGCGCAGTGGAACAAGTGTTGGAGGGATTGTGAATTCATTTTAGTACTCCACTTTTCGACTCATGGGATACATTTGTTTACCTCCCTTCTGTCTGCTGTGCTGTCTGTGCCTCTTTGTGTCTCTAAAAGTGGGACATCAGGACAGGCGAGGTGGTTCAGGAGTACGATCGTCACCTGGGCGCCGTCAACACCATCACCTTTGTTGACGAGAACCGTCGGTTTGTCAGCACATCAGACGACAAGAGTCTTCGAGTTTGGGAGTGGTAAGTGCCGAGTGCAGCCTGAACTGCTTATGCCATAGTTGAAACTTGAGAGTGCCGCTGTAGTTGTTGCTGCCGTTCTTCCAAGCAAGTCATGTAATCCTCCTCCCTAATGCTCTGCGTTTAATAACAGAAGACTGTAGCTGATATTGGCTTGGAGAAATCAATCAACAATATGAATGTAAAGCAAGAAGGAAGTGAACCAGTGTGGACTATAATTAAAAAACGAAACAATCAGGAGTTACAGACAGCTGGGTATTCAGTGTAATTTTGAGCTGTGCAAGTATTAGCTCTGGATTGTATTTTTTTAACTTTGTTATAGGCTTGTTAAGATGCACCTTGGGCACATCAAGTGCTTTTATATATTATTGTTCTTCTGTGATGAGCAGGATACAGATTATAGTGTTTTACGAGATTCCTTTTATATACGAGTGTAACTAACTAAAACGATGTGAATGAAATGATTTGTAATGTGTATGTGTTGGGATGACTGGAAGGTTTAAATCCCACTTTTGGGGATGGTGAAAGAAAACGCGAACATGAATTTTAATAACAAAATTAAAAATGTCCATATCCTGCTGTTTATAATTGTTTGGACAACCAAAAGACCACCGGGAAGGGCTTGTACACTGTCTGGGGTGCCCTGTCATGGTAAACAAACTCAGCTATTTGCTGTTTATAGATAATAAATATTTAAAAACCACCAGATAAACAGAGCTTTCCATGGAATGCTTCAAGGGGAGGTTTTGTATCAAGGGCAGCCATTTGTATTTAGTTTGGTTTAATTGTCAAAACTTCCTCATGAGCTTGTGAGATGGATTATCTGCTTAAAAAAGTTTTTTGCACACTTTAAGTCAATGTGAAAGACAGAATTAAAGATAAACACAACAACAACAACAAGCTAAAGAATTAAATCCTAAGAGTCTGCTTTGGGCAAACTTCGGGTTCCCATGAGCTTTTTTTTAGTGCAGCGTGGGAGTAAGCGGGCAAGTGGTATGTCAGGCCAAAAAGTGACTTGACGGTCCCGCTTTCTCCCATGGATACCACCTGGCTCTAGTCCCCCTGCCCTACTCTCCCTGTGAGAGCTGCATTAGGCTGAATTTACAAGAATAGTCTCATGTTGCAAGAATAGAAGCGGCGTCTAGCAGAGAGAAGCATGTTGAGAGCACGCAGAATAGACTGCGAGGGAGCAAATCCACAAGCCATTCGCGTCATAGTGAAAACGCCTACACGCAATTTAAATTCTGTCCACGTTCTCACACATAGTGTTCCCAGGATTGACTACTTTATCTATAGCATAGGTTTGTCATCAGGAGAGTCTGTGAATGCTTTCCAGGAGGATTACAATTGATTCGAAATGTACCAAACTGCACAAAACAAGGGGAATTAACTCTTGATCATAAAGACATCATGTAGAGAGCGATGAAGCCCACGGGGACACTTGGAATGATAATAAAATGAGAAGGAAAAGGATAGCGGGAGATAAGTGGTGGAGACTGTGGAAGCATATTGTAGGAATCACTCAGGATGGTCAAAGAACTGCTAAACCTCCCCAGAACTTGATTTCTTAAAAAGCCTGCTTTTTTAGAAGCGATCGATTTATCTCAGCTTAATAAAACTCCCAAATTGGAATGTTCTTAGAATAATTTGAAAAGGAAACAAATGAATAAATGAATTAAATCTGTCAGTGCTTGTTTTGTGAAACCATCCTTCGTTTCAAATTAGCACATATAATGAGATAAATTATATTATAGAAATCTTAATTTCAGACCCACTGAAGTAGTGTGTCTAAAAACAAAGTGTGGCTTCTTAGTTATGGAGTTTAGTTTGGCTTGACTGCAGATTCTGGCTTGAACAAACACAGAAGCTCCTTAATCTCTGACCGTGTGACGGTCGTGCAGCCCTAGCTGTCACTCGTCACAGAAAGAAACAAGGACGTGGTTTTAGTAAAGCTGATGGCAAGTTGAGTTTAGGACTTTGCTTTATTTTACAGCAAGTCTCAGCAAATTGGCACGCTGTCATCCTGACAGACACACATACATGCACTGTACATTTGAATGATCTTCTTCAGACAAGTTAAGATCAAATAGCCAAGTTTGCTGTTTCTCCCAAAGCAGAGAGACATAGCAGAGCATAAAAGAACAGCGAGGCCGGGTGAAGGAGCAAAGGAGGGTTTCATAAATAATTGGTGGCTGGTGCAGCATCAAAAGCATCTTTCACATTATTTACAAGATTTATTTATTTACTGTAGCACTAATGGTGATACAGCCTGTTTTTTTTTCCTTCTTTACCTCCACCACAGCTCTTCTCTCTCTAGTAAATAAGCAGTTTTGAGCTGGCATAAGCACCTTCAATGTCAAACAAACAACAGCTCTGTCGATGTTTTCCCATAGAGCTGTTATTGCTAAGGGCCTTCTCACGTTGTTCTCATCCACTGTTTAACCCGTCTTCAAGTGTACTCACAGTGTTTTGTGCCTTTTTCAGGGACATCCCTGTGGACTTTAAGTACATTGCTGAGCCCAGTATGCACTCCATGCCAGCTGTGACTCTCTCCCCCAATGGTAAGTAGACTAATCATGGCCAAACACTCATAAACACAGTCAAGGACAGGCGACTTGAGGGAGTAAAACCTGCATTACCACACTGAAGTAGAGTCACACCTTCTGAGATTTGCCATCGCTCAGGCAAGGTGGGAAAAACAGATATTCTCAGTGTAGTAAGTTTGTTGTACGTGGAGATTTCTGCTTGCCACGAGATCCAGATTTTCTATCAATACATGTCAGCTGTCTGTGTTTCCAGTTCTGTGTTTAGCTCTGGCTGTTTAATCGTCACAGATAATGCATTAACTGTTGGATAACAGAAATATTTGGACACTTGAGTGACTTAAACTGTGTACATTTGATGTCAAAACAAATGTTTAATATTTGAGCAATTTTGCCTTTTGGACACTGGAGCAGTAAGATTAGACAGGGAAGTGGGGCGAGGGAACAAGAGAAGACACACAGGGCCATGGGTCGGACTCAAACCTAGGACCTGTTGACTGCTCCATCAGTGAGCTACACTGGCACCCAATGCTATTTATTTTTAAGATGAACAGCTGTATGACTGTATACTGTCAGTTAGCATACCGTCGTGTAAAAAAGAGGGTTTTCATAGTGTAATGGAGGAGGTCACGAGAATGGGTTGCCTCACCGCTCATTGGCTAAACGGCAGCAGTATGCTGATATCTTACTCAGCAGATGTGGCTCCGTTCGTGAGTTCTGCCGACTGGCTGGCCTTTTGTACACATAGGACTCAGTGCAGCTGCCATGTTTATTTTAGAGACAAGTCTTTCTTCGGGCAGCCCTTCCAAGCAAGCCACACTTGTTCAGTCCCTCTTTCTAATGGCACTGTAATGTTTTCCACTTTTTCATTGTGGAATTATGGACTTCAAATCAATTTGGCCTTATAACCCTTCCAAACTGATGGGGAGCAAAAATGTGATTGTTGATTGTTGATGTCTTTCTCCACACGAGCAAAGCTTTTACTTCTTTGATAGTAGAGATTTAGGTCAGGGTTGTAGGACTCTGTTATAAGCCTGTAATTTTTTTGTAATTGCTGAATTTTACATTTCTTTTTGTGTAAAGTACCTTTACCATGCCTTCATGCAGTGCCGCCAGATTTCAGAGCAGTATCACTCTGTGAGATCCATATATCCATTCATATTCTTACCAATTACCGAGGTTATGGTACTCTTACCTGTACTGTAAATAAGCTGCAGCCAGGAAATGTTATGTTGATTAGACCCAGTTAACAAATTTTAGATTACATAATAGGAGTGGGCAATAAAAGCCTCAAAATTAAATCACAATTATATCAAGAAAATTTGTAATGTTATTGCTGTGGTCTCACTTCATAAGAGAATTTTTCTGAAAATTACTCAGGATTTTTTTTTAATTGTAACATTTTATCTGTGATTGCAGGCAGTAGCGTTTGTAGTGCAAACTAAATAAAGGGCATTTTTCATCTTTGTTTTTTCGATATGAGCTACAGCCATTGATGAAAGAATTTAGTAAATCTATTACTACATGGTGCCAGCAGCATAGTGTAATAGGAGATACAACATGGATCAAGTATTACCACAAAAGTAGCCAAAGTAATATTTTCCACTGTGATTTTTTTTTTCTTGATCAAGGCATTTATTTGTTTTTATAATATAAAAGTGATCACATATAACCAAAAATGTGCTCTGATCACAGGATAAAAGAAAAAAAGCATAACAGTCAGATCACACAAAAGAAAAGAAAATGAATTTTAAAAGCCACTTATTCATCACAGATCTTTTGCTTCTATATTTGACACCAAAGACAGAAAACCATTTAATAGATCCTTTTTTAAGCAGTGCATCTTTTTCCCCTCCCCAAGTTGTAAAAAGTATCTGATGTCACTAATACTCTGTCCTTCCATTTGTGAAGATGAACCTTCCTGCCACAAAAGGCTGCATTTGGGGTAACAATGAACTATTATTTTCCAATAAATTTAGAAAACTTCTTATGTATTGGACATGAGCAATTGGATAATTTGGGACATAACCAAAACATATGAGCATAAACGTGCTCTAGCCCACATGCCTGGGCTTGTTGTAGGGATGTAGACGCATGATCACAAAATTTAACAGATGAAGCATAGCTTGTTGAAGCTGGCCTGTTAGTACAGGATTAACTTTGGCTGGTAGTCATTAGTTTCCAGGACTGTCCTTGGTTGAGCTGCTTCTCTCCACTGCTCCCAGTTTCACCCTGTGTGTCTGCTTGCATGCGTGTGTTCTGTGTGTAAAGCTCTTCCCCACACATGGAGCAGAACCTAGCAGAGGAGAATCTGCCCCCCACCCAAGTATATTACACTACCATTTTGTATCCATGGAAACATCTCCATTGTAATTTATGTAATATCTCTGTAGGCAACCTACAAAAACCTTTTTTTGTCCTCATTTGTTCTTTTCCTTTCTACATTTTTTTCCCCCAAAGTTTTAAATTTTTTCTCTCCTCCTGTTCTCTTCGTACTTGCCTTCTTCCTTTGGGTAATATTCGTATTTGTTCCAGCGTGGTTTGTTTATCTTTAGCATGTGAATAATGAATGAGCTCTCAGTGGGAGACCATTCAGTTTTCTCTCAAGCCTAAATGGCGCCCAGCCCCACTTGGCACCATATATACAACACCCCCCCCCCCCCCGGCTCTTCCCCATCTCTTTTTCATGTTGACTAAGCAGACAGGGCTCCAGTGCGCTGCTGAAATTGGTCAAGTTGTTTTCATTCTCCTGCACTTATTCTATTTGACATTTGCTGACAAGTTTTCTGGAAGTGGTGTAAAAAGAGGACACACATCAGAACTACATTTCTTTCTCAGATCGAATTAGTAATTTCCTCATGTACACTTTTAAAAAGTGCGGAGAATTGTATAATGCTTTGACACTAAAGCACTGCCTCTCACCATCGTGCAGTGATGTTGAAACTGTTGGATTGTCAGGGGCTGAAATGCTCTCTAAAGCAGATCTCTGCTGAGCAGCCACTGATGCAAAACCTCGTTTTATTTTTTTTCCCTAAATTGCCTCAATCTTTCCAATTCACTGATGGCAGAATGATGAGTTCATGCCCTTTTCAAAGGGCTGTCCACTTCAATCCAAATTTCCAGTTTTGCTGTTTTGAAGAATTTTGGCCATGAGGCAGTTTCTACCATTTACTGTGTAGCTGCTGTTAGTTAATGTCCCTCCAGATCACAGTTTTTGCACTGTCAGGTTTAGCGCATGCTAGCAGTGTCATCAAAATACCGCACTGAAGATCTGAGGGTCTGCCTGTTAAACACTTGGCTGTACAGAATCATGCAAATAATACATTTAAAAGGTTTGGGGACAACTTTTAAAGTTTATATGCGTTTGAATTTGAATTCAAACATTACCTTGAAATTTCAATGTGAACAACCAAAAATGCTTTTGTTTTCTCTTTGATTTTTTTTTTGCAAGAAATGTGTATTGTGTTATCAAGGGCACAAGTGCTTTGCAGCATAGTTGGCCAATGGTTTATTGTTTTGTTTTTTAAGGTAAATGGCTCGCCTGTCAGTCCATGGACAACCAGATTTTGATCTTTGGAGCCCAAAACCGCTTCAGACTAAACAAAAAGAAAGTCTTCAAGGGTCACATGGTAGCTGGCTATGCATGCCAAGTGGACTTCTCCCCAGACATGAGGTAAGCCTTCACAATGTCACTCTGAAGGGCAGTTTTATTCTGACAGAAACCACAAAGTAGAGATGCTTAAAGCTTTAGAATATTCCACTAGTAAATACTAAACAGTACTTATGAATAAAAATTTGCTATTAGTGTAATGGGTGAATTAAAAACTGAGTCCAAATGCACCATTGTGCAGATGATCAGTATATTGAGATATCTTTGCTTGTATTCTGTAAGCTGTTTCTCATCCTGAGCTTTAAAATGCATCCAGGTAATGAAGCACTCTTGGTGAAAAAAAACATACAGCCATCGCTAGGAGAGCTCACAGGACATCTTCCTATTTTTACACAAAACGCCCATTAAGACCCTTTTTTGTCCCTCTTCTCACACACCACCCACGACTGTGAGCAGGTGCCCTCACTTCCTTTCAGTATCCATGGCAACATTGCAACCCCTGCCTAGATTAAATACCAAAAATTCCAACTCCCACCTTTTGGCTGCTGAAGTGAAGATAGAAGTTATTTCTTTATTTTTATAACCATGTGCTAATTATGAAACACGTTTCTTTCTACCAGTTATGTGGTGTCAGGAGATGCAGATGGAAAGCTGAACATCTGGGACTGGAAAACCACCAAGCTTTATCACAGGATCAAGGCTCATGACAAGGTGTGCATCAGCGCCCTGTGGCATCCACATGAAACCTCCAAGGTCATCACCTGTGGCTGGGATGGACAGATAAAACTCTGGGATTAGATCTGTCCCTGAGGACGGGTTTCTGGAAATAATGGACATGACCTGACTGGTTCAATAAAAAGGAGGAGGCCAATTGTCTCATGGTCTGGAACTGTTTTTGAGTCGAAGCCAAAAGACTGGCATCCAGTCTGATTGTACAGGTGTATTTGTTTTTTACCCTGTGTAGGATCAAAATACTTAGTCATGTAATATCTGTACAAACAAGAACTTTCAAAGTATTGGTTCTACTGCAGAAGAAGTATTACAGGGGGTACCTTGTTATTCTTAATGTTTCTTTTTTTTGTTACTGTATTTTCCAATGTTCTGGTAGTATACCTTTCATATTCTTGATAAAATATATTCTTTGTTTTCAGCTGTATGGCCATCTCTTTGTGGAAATAAACAACCTAAAGTCTACCTTTTCAAAAAATGAAGCACTCCTTCCTTTGGGGGGGAAAAACCCCCCCCCAAAGTGTTTATTCTTTAAAATCAAAATCATGAGGAGAAATTCGGTTCATCATCAAAAGGTTTGGTAAATTTCAATAACTGAACAATGTTGTTATTTTAAAGTGTTACTTTTCCTGATTGTTGGCAGTGTTGCGGTGCTGAACAGACAAACGCCAGCTGAACACGAGGAAGGGAACTGATGGTGTAAAATTCTTATGTGTGAAGTTTTTTTTTGGGGGGGGGGGTTATTCTATTATAATTCCAGAAACTGGAATTACAGTTGTTTTTCTCTTACTTGCACAAATATCCACGTTTAAATAGCCAACAAGCAAACTCTGTACAAGTGTACAGTCCCATTTTTTCACATTGTCATGCTGTGGTGATGCATGGAAACTACTTCTTCAGGAGCAGATCCCGTCTCTTTCCCGCCTCCTTAAAATATTCACTCACTGTCGGTGACCCTGTAACGCTGTATCCGCTTCCTTGAATTCATAATTTAGCTCGTGAGCTGCGTAGTCTATGGACTTCTGCTGTCTACTATCAGGTAGGACTGCCTGGCTTTGGGCCAGGCTTAGATAGGACCTTGATGATTTTGACTGTGACTTTCCTGCAGCCAATAATACAGCCACTATGAGGTAGAACACAGAGCCTCTGGAGGTAATTATGCTGCTCCTTTACTTGGCTTAGGTCATCGCAGGCCAGCAGAGGATGAGCGGGAGGATAAGTAGGAGCAGAGATTTTTACTTTTTTTTTTTTTTTCTCAAAGGTCGGGCCAGATAAGAGCAGTGTATTTGAAGAGAGCTGTGCCCCAGAAAGTCCATGTTACACATTCAGATTTCCAGTTATCAGCGACGGTAAAAAGTTATTTTTGAGTTCTAGCTGGTTTCCCTAAAGGCTTCCACTGAGTATTCACCCAGCTCAAGGTGTAAGCACTGCTGGCATTAAGCACATTCTTCTGTAGAAAAATGTGAGGTTTAGCAGGATCGCTGTGGATGTGGAAGAGGTGGAAGCCGGAGCGCTCAAGCTCCTTCAGCAGGCTGTACCAGTACCGCACCACAGATGGCTCATCGCCACCCACCTCAAAGCCTGCCCAGTGCAGGTGAAGCTCCAGCAGCAGCTGTCCCACTGAATCCAGAACTCTTTCGAGGATCAAATTTTCCAAAATCTTCCATTCTGCACTCTCCATGTCTGCCTTCAGTACATCCACCTGAAACACAACCAGAAAAACTTCCGATTTAAATGCATCTTGTTTAGGTAATAAATGACACCAAGCTGCATGGAGTTCTTACATGCAAAAGCTATTAAAAGATGAAAAGTGAAGCTTGATTTTGTTCTGCGCCGGGGATCTTGATGATGGATTGAGTGAAAGAGCAGCCTGACAAGACTTGCTGTGATAGAGCAGGGAGGAAATTTTCAGAAGATGAATGTTAATAGCACCCTTAGGTCATATTCATGTAAGGACATTCATGCATGCTCAAAGTTTAATGCATATCCTCAGGACACTGGGTTTCCTCTCAGGTCTAGTATAGCAGAGTCTTTCAGGCTCACCAGTATCTCATAATTTTCTCAGGAAGTCCATCATGTAGCCATAGTCAATAATACATTAACCAAAGAAAATATCAGGGATTAGTGCATTAAATAGTCTTTCCTACAAAAAAAAAACTAAACAAATAGGCTGATAACATTTCTTGAGCTAAACTAAGTGTCGGGTGGTATGGCAGCATATATATTAAACAAGCTCCTCTCCAATTGATGCATTTGACACCGCACAATATCCCCAGACCTCATTAGTGTAACTGAACAGGATTCAAAAACAACTGTGGCAAAATATCGTCCTCTGTCCTCCCCACCATTGTCCCTCACTCCCACAAGCAGAAACATGTTGTTTTTTTTGATTGGACAAAAATCACGTGATGGAAAATGATGAGACATCGCTGAAAACTAATGCTAATGTAATTTCTATCTGCTTATGTGTGTGTACATTGTGTTGTGTTGTAAGGATTATAGATGATCACACAGCTTCACTCTATCTGTCGTCATTTTTCTCTTCCGTGGACTTCCCAGAAATGGCCTTTTTGCCTTTGTGGTCCCATATCCATGTCTATGGGTGGAGCATGGGGGTTATTTCTGTTCAAATATTCTGATTTCCTTTGGCTTCATGTTTAACTGCAGACAAGCGAGCATTTTTATTTTCATGTCTTCTAAATGGAGTGTACTCACTGAACTGGTCAACAGTCTAGCACAGGTCCAACACAGAGAGGCAGATAAACATTCACACTCACATTATGTCAATCCAGTTAACCCAACATGCACATTTTCAGACTGTGGGAGGAAGCCAGAGTATCTGGAGAAAAGCCACACTAGCACAGGGACAACATTTAAACTAAGCAAAGAAATGCAGTCAGGTTCAAAAAAAGGAGGTCATGGGGGTGACAGACAACCATTATGTACATCTGTGAATTCACTCACGATAGTACGCTTATGGCCATATCACCACGAGCAATCCCGATCTGTTTGTATTTTATTATATTTAACAATGTTAACTTTTATCTTTTAAGCTTCATTTGAATTTTAAACTGTGCCAGCAAATCAAAAAGCATGCATTTCAGTGGCTGTCTTATTAAAATTAATTTAGAACTCAGGATTAGATTTGAAACACACACAAAACACAAAGAAAAATTGACTCTGCAATAATGAAGCTGATCAGCCCCAGTGGATAGCTTCCATAGACAATTTTATGTCAAATGACTTTGCACGCTGTGAAATTCCTGCCCTCCCTAACAGAGATATTAATGAGTTCCTCTGCTTCCAGTGAGTCATAATGTATGTGATTACTTCTGTACAGCAATCTCAGCATTAGGCATTGGAACACATTTTCATTTTAGAGAGGCTTTTGATAAAAAGTTGTCTGAGTCTGTGTAAACAAACAAGTTTGCTGATTTGAGAGCAGAACAGCAAAATGGGAGTTTACATTCGGGCTTGTTAATTAAATGGAAATGTATTTATTTGAGATAAATCCTAGCTATTACCCAGACTTTATTTTTTCTTTTTATTGCACACAGAATACCTCAACTGACCAGCCAAACAGGACACAAATCCTGACATTATTACTAGGAATGTGTGCCTTTATTGGTGACTATGCCACCAAAGAGCAGATCATACTTCCAAATATTAATTTTACTAGAATCTAAAAGGTTGGTGAAAACACTTCAACAGCTGCATTATCCTCTCTTTGGGCTATTTCTGCAACCGTTTAAAAAGCAAGCAAAAATGCGTGAGTGTAACATTTTTTTCTCTAATTATTTCAGTGCATCGTTTAGGCACAAAAAGCACATTCTTAGTCCAAAGATTGTTAGATGTAAGTTTTTCTGCTTAGGCTAATTAAATCCCGTATGGTAGCATCTCTGGGCAGTGTTACGCAATTACTGTCATGATCGATTGTCCAATGTGCAGCTCTTTTTCGCTAAATGAGATGTGACTTCCTGCTACTGACATTTGCACCCGCCGTGACAGTGTGTGCGCTGTGTCAGCTGGTCACTAGAGCTGTGTGAATGAGTCATCTGTGTGTGTGTGTGTGTGTTTCTTTTTTAACTAACGGAGATAAGAAGTGCCGCACAAATGCATATTTTGACCTTTCAGAGCGACTCCCGTCTCTTGATTGCTGCCTTTCCTGTCGCCGAGGATTGGAGAAGAAACAGTTCTCCTGCTGTTTGCTGCTTGCTCCTCCTGCACACTGTGTACTCACATTAAAACCTCATTACAAGAATGCATGTGTGGCTCTGCATTTAAAACAGGTGAGGTGTGTTATCTATAACGCAGCATGGTGTACAAACCCACCCACACATACTGTAAACACGCCAGCCCTTATTTGTTCATATCTCGTCACACACCGACATCTTCATATCTTTGCAAATACCTTATATGATTTGCGTGTTTGCTTTTTACCTGCAGAAAAGGGTTTAACAGCTCGAACCGCTCAGCTTAAATCAGTTAAAGCAAAGCACCTGGTTTCTTCGCCAGGGATTCTGCTTTAGTCTAATTTAAATTTAGTCTATTTAAAACAAAAAACAATGATAAGCCCAGCTAGCAATCAATATATATTAACTGAAATGTTCACTTTATTATAGGAGAGAGGGTTAGTGGAATAAACTTTAGAGTGTTAACAGTAGTGATGCAAAAAAAAAAGATTTTGCCCTGGAGGGTGATACAGATGCTCTGCAAAGCTCACCCCAAGAAAAAAAAAAAAAAAACAGAAAAAAGGATAACCTCTGTGTAAAACACACACTTTATCCTGAGGGTGGAGTGGGAGCCCAAATTTCATGAATCAGTTTGGTTTTCTTTGGTTTTTTCATACACCAGTGAAATTCAAAGAAAACAAATAAGCAGGAACTTGACTATCAAATTGTGTTCACAATAATTAAAAGCCACCCACACCCTTTAACAGTTGGATTTAAATGCATCATGGGTGTTTACGTCAGCTAGAACACATCTGCGTTTACACCTGCTTTTGTCACGTCTCCAAGCTATCCAGATGCCCACTGTTGTTCAGATTTCATAAATATATCATAATCTGTTGCCAGTAAAACACCACATTTGTTCAGAAAATGCAACATATATATATATATATATATAATCCACTCATAATATCAGCAGGACCAAACCATATGTGAAAGGCGAAAGGGATAACATGAAACAGGGTCGCCGCACCCTGAACTGATTCTTGTTATGTCCCTGTGGGGGACACATCAGCGAACATGACCGTTTACACTAAACCCATATGTGACCACAGAGTCTCAGGGAAAAGGATTTGGCTTATTGTGCAGCATCATAAAGCTCGCTGTACTGTAAAAGCTAGTACTGCAGAGCAGCTATACTTCCAGCAACACTACACGTACAGAACAATTTCTGCTGGGAACTTTCACATTTTTCAGCAAAAGAGCCTTCAGCTGCACAAATGTTTCAACTTCACTGTGTCTTCACTGGCAGTTTTATTAACGAGTGCACTTTAGTCCTTCCTGTCCTTTGAAAGTTTGTTGTCCGCAAGCTGAGAAGTACCTGATTCAGCTGTGTTTTGCTGGAAGCTGCATGCTGAACCCCGTTTCATATTTTTAGTTCATGCTGACTTACAGCTATGACACACATTCCTTGAACCAAGGTAGAAATTGGTTATATTCCTGTTTTGTGTGTGTGTGCACTGTTAGCAGGTGCCTGTAGGCTTCTTTCAGCTGCTCCCTTACTTATGAGCAGTTGCCACAGATTTGGCTCTGAGGTATTTGTACCTCTTCCTGAACTCAAACCGAGAATACCGCACATGTTAGGCAAATGTGTGAAACACAATACTGTGGAATCACTCATATCTATGACTCCTCTAACAGGAAAAAGGAGGATAATCAGAAAAGGTGGCTGAGGGAAGTGACAATAATGGCTTTTAAAAAACAAGCAAACAAACAAAAAATTACATATTGGATCCTTAATGGTATCAAGGCATTTATGTACCAAACTGAATGCTCTGTCTTTAATCAGTGTTCTGTAACCGTAACTATTAAAGTTACCCGGTGAAGTGGATATATTACAAGAAGAGAGCCTTGATGCCTTTAAGTCATGATTTAATTACCTCTTTAGAGAAGCATGGCTTCCTTGACCTTGAATTACCATTTAGCCTTCCTATTCAGGCATGCTTGTTGGCTCTATAACTGTGTTTATTAGCATGCATGCTATGACTGGGCTTGGTGCGTGTGTTTATGATTGAACGTGAATGCAGATCCCTATCTGATGAGGTGAAACACAAACCCTGAGGAGTTTTGGGGAGGTAATACATCCAGCACAGTCATATTTACAAGAAAAAAAGTCACATATACGTGAAGATATTCACCTGGAGCTGTTTTATGTTGAGGCGCGCAGGAGCAAACCTGCCCTTGCTTGCTATGCATGAATAATGCCGACGTTGATAAAGGAACACCTTCATCAGGTTTAAGGCAGAATCTACAACCATTTATCCATTTTATTCTGCTTATCCAAATTCAGGGTCATGGGCAGGCAACTGTTAGGGGACCTAGACCGCTGTGGGACCGCTGAGAGCTGACAAGCTTGCAGTATGAAATGTCACTAGGATTGACCTGACCTCCCTAAGTGGGCTCCACCTGACTCCACTCACTTATGTATGCATGATTCTGTTTAAACAAACTGAAAAACCACAGAGAAAAAAAGGAAAGAAAAGAAAAAAGAAAGAGGAGAAAAGCAAGTTAGAGGTGAGCGGAGCAGACAACCACCATTAAATAAAATGCTAAATAACTAAACGCGGCTAGCCTAGCCTTAACTGTGGAGGGCAGGCAGTTGAATGACTTCCACTATCATCATGTTAGTTCTTTTTTTAGTTAGATCTTTGGCTAATTTGGCTAGCAGAGTAGCCTAGCATGTTATTTTTGTTGTTGTTGTTGGTGTTAGATTATTACACTGGTTGTATGTGCCCCCTTTGGGAGGAAACTGGAGAGAACCCATGCCAACACTGGGAGAACATGCAAACTCCACTCAGGAAGACCCCAGTCTTGCTGTGCATGCCATGAACATGCCTATCTAGAGCCTCAGTGGCCTATTCTCTATCTCTTACCTCTCTGTGTCCAAAGTCATTAAGTATGGTGGCTAGTTTCTTCGTGCTGGCATACTGACGCTGGGCAACAACGGCCGGGCTGGGATCCCTCCAATCTACAGAAAGACGATGGAGCCACATTTCAGCTTGTTGCAGGTGAGGCTGCTTAAGGCTGGGATCAAAACAGTGAACTTCACAGCCTGATTGGGCGAGAGAACTTTCCAGGGACCGGTCATCCACTCCTAACCTAGAAAACACACAAAAATACAGACAGGGCGAATATGTGAGAGTCAGCTCCATTTACAGGAATGCATATTTCATCGTCTTGACTTCATTTGTGTGAAATGTTCCAATGACGAGATGAAGAGATTCTTCATGGGACACATGAAGACTAAGTGGTACGAGTGGCCCAAATTATGATATTTTGACAAAGTTATATGGCAACTAGCTATTGAATTTCATACAATCTCACCCCTTGTGCACATTTTTAAGGAAGTCAAAGTGTGGTACAGGTACAGACAGTCAGGTAGGAAAACACAGGTATTAAAAACTTTCTAAAAATAGCCATCGTTAGAGAGGGATGTTTGCATGAATGCAGCTGTATAACTTCAATGCGTGTTTATTTCATGCAGGGTTGGATTTCATTAGAAATTGGTCGCCTACTATAAAACCATCGTCTTTATTGTTGCTCCATCATTTGATAGGGCCAAGTGCTTATGAGACCCATATGGAAAAGATATATATAAATCTTATAAAGTTTTTATCTGTCTTGTATGAAACTTGTATGAAAAGCATACAGGAGTGAAAACACATATAAGATCCCTTGAAAAATTATATAATGAAACTTGTATGTTTTATATACTTACTAAAAAAATATATGAAAGTAATGAGAAAGTGGCCACTTTCATGAGTAAATCATATATGTTTTTACTATTTCTTTTCCATATGGGGAACAACGCAGGATGAAGCCCTTCTGTTGTATTCCAGTGATCTAAAACTTTAAAAATGTGCTCTGAGGCGCCACTAAAGCGAAAACATTTGATCAAAGACCCAAAGATCGGTTTTGTGACATGAAACAACACCTTAGACGTGTCAAATGCAACAGAGCGAGTAAAACTGATAAAAGGATACAGACAAGATAACACCACGGCGTCACTGTGATCTTACTTGGCCTCCGAGCCAGAAAAGAATCAATAATTCAAATGAAGGGAATAAAGATTTTAGCCAGGAGATACTTGACGCTTGTGTTTCTCTCTTATGTCTCCTTTGTTTCATGTTTCTCTCCTTTGCTCTCCACATCTCTTTTCCTACAAGTGGCCTGCTTCTCTATTTTAAAATGTGTAAATCTAAGCAGACAGACACGTTCCCTCGTGTCTCTGTCTCTTTCATGCCTTCTCTCCCTTCTCCCCGCACTTTTTCACTAACCTCTCTCACTGCTGTTCCCTGTTTATTCCACCCCTCCCTTCTCTAATTCCACAATTTTCTCCTTTTCTTCCTGTCACTGTCTCTGCATCTGCATTCCCCTGTGTCTTGTTTGCGCGGCGGCTGTATTCTGTAATCGTGACAAAGGGAGTAGATTTCACAGTACGCGTCTTTTACAGATGAGGCACCGGGTCCCCAAATGCATCACGCTGGTGGGAAGATGAGAAATGAGCATATGTGAGGGATTGAGATGCAACTAGATGTCTCTTTTTAAAGCACTAAATATTTCATTGAGAGTTTTTCATTCTCTGGTGAGGTTTTGGTGAGCGGCTGAGAATCAGTGCAGCGAAACTACGGGGATCGGGGATGACTCATGAGGCGGCAGGAGCAAAAGGGGGGAGTCACAGTGCATCACATGCCCTTCAGAATAACAATGTTCATAAAGGAGGGTCTCTACTAGGTCTCTCATGAGAGCAGGAGAGGTAACATAATGGATGAATGGCTACATAAATGTGGGTGTTCTAGAAAGACATTTACTTCATACACATTCTTTATAGAGGCTGTAAGGAGACTGCTGTTGATGTAACCAAATATGAAGATCTGTGATTGTTTAGATTCTTGGTCACAAACTCCCAGAGGATTGTAAATGTAATAAAGAGCTATGAATCCACCTGACCCATTATGTCAGCAGCCTGTCTGGGTGTGGTGAAGTCTGGGGCTGATTAACAAACCCTTGGTGGGTCGAGAAACTGTCCCAGTTTGTGCCAGTTTTTTCTCATTCTGGCCTCTGTCACTGTCTGTCTCTCACTTTAAATTTCACACTTGGACAAGATACAAGGGAATTGGTGGCAGAAAACCATAACCACTGGCGTGGCTTTGCCTCAGGCACAGGTATAGCAGTTCGACCCCTGGCTCCACTATCTTCGGACAAGATACTGAACCCCGAGTTACTTGTGACATATTCATCAGGGTCTGATTGTTATATTGATTTCACTTAGGCAAAGAAACAAGATGTGTATTGTTTCTTTGAGGGTCCACGTAGAGAAGAAAGGGGCTCTATACCAGTCAATTTAGAGTTACTAGGAAACCTAAAGGCCAAACTGAAAATATAATCAAGAAGATAACGACATGAAAATAGTAAAACTACAAAACACCATAAACACAGGAATCCTAGTGGACTAGAAATAAAGCAATAAGAGGAATAAAACCCATTGCAGTCCAAATACTAATAGAAAAACTCAGAGTTAAGGAACAAAACCCAATTTTATGACAATATTTGTCTCCAAAGGACATGAATAAACATGTCCTTTAAATGTGAAAAGGTTTTTTTGTTTGTTTGTTGGGGTTTTTTTCACCCTCATGTCCATTAGCCTGTGTTGATGCTCTAAAGTTGTGTCATTCATTCTACAGGTAACTTGTCAAGTTTAGACCAGTTTCATAGAGCAGAAATCTTTTCTGCCCTTCATGTGCAAATCCAACATGACTTCACAGTTCTGTCTCCTTGAATGTTGACTAAAAATGCGACAGTATGATCTGAGCAAACATTTTCAATATTATCTGTGAACTTGAATGTTGCCCCTCCAAAGTTTTACCTGCGAAATAGAAAATGTGGAGGTGTAGTCAACGACAAATTTTAACGACAAACCTTTCAGCATCTCGCAGGAAAATGACAGGTGTAAATAATTAAATTAACACTGCTGTTGCTGCTTCAATTTCAAGGTTATGGTTATGGTTTCAGGCTCACTGTCACACTAATGGATTACTGATCGCTGATGTCATTAAAAACAGTAAAAATCCAAAACTTACAGTTTGTCCAGTGGTCACTTGACTAATGTTTAAATGCCCAACTTTACAGCAGAAATCCTCTTAATCAGAAGTAAACATCTTGACAGCCTCATTAAAAAAGGTCCTTACAGGCTAATTTAACCATTTTTCGCAACACTGTTCATGTTAAGCTTGTTTTTTTTTAAAATTTAGATTATTATCAGGTTATTGTGACTGATGGGTTGCTGCCAACACAGGAAGAAATGTCTAATAGACATCTGCAAATACACTGATTTGGAAATCTCAATTGGCCTTTTTTAATAAGCCTGTGCTACAGTTTTGATGAGTGAAATAAGAGTATATGTGTTGTGTATATATTTAGCACTGAATTTCTTAGCACTGTCTCTTAGAACCCTGTCAGGTTGCCAGTCTGTTGCAGGGCTTGGCTTCACATCTATCTTCGTCCAGCTTCTATATAAAACCTATGGTTATTAACTGGTTGTGGGGGTTTTGTTACACTCATTTAGTTCATACTAAAGCCATCACTCATAGAATAATGCTTGGTTAACTTCCTAAAAATCACCAAACAGCCTTTACTCTGGGAAGAACAATAGGTAATGGTGATGAGATGGCTGATTATCATATTTTCTTAATTTTGCCCAGAAGGGGAGCTAAAGGAAACAAAGCATGAGAAGCCAGAGCCACCGTTGCTACTAGCTATACTGCAGGTATTAATGCTGTTATCCACTAGCAGCATCTCACATGCCCACATTTATGTTAAAAGTCAAGTCACTTTATTTATGTAGCGTATTAAAAATGCTGGACCTCAATATTCGATCTCAAGTTCTTTCCACCGGAGGCAGATGGACTAATTATACAAATACTGAAGAATACACGGAAGACAAGGGATACAAGTTTAAACAAAGCCTGCTTTAATTTGAGCAGAATGTGGGCTGTTTTTACAGCAGTGGAAAAGGTGGATAATTGGTCTTTCATGTGGAAAAACATCCTGCGTCCCCCCCTATACACCAACATGTGACAGACCAATCAGTGAACAGCTGCTCATCCTTCCCAGGCACAGCCATCCCCGGCTCGTTGCACATCATGCAAATGAGATGTATCAGCTGCACACGTTCAGCAAAACACACGAAAGTGTACCTAGATAATGTGCTGAGTTCAAAGGCACATACAGAGGCGTACTAAAAGCATTTGGCTTTTCTATTAAATCCCTTTTAATCTTCTGCAGTTGACTACAGTTGAGGGCTTTGCAAGTCAGAGAAACTCTCCTGAGAGTAGGATGCTCAACATACCTGGCAAAGAGGCAAGAGTATGACCAAGAAGTGTGTGTGAGAGCATGTGTACGTGTATGCACGCACGCGTGTGTGTGTGTGTGTAATGAATGTAGGTCAGATAGGGGACATGGGGAGGAACTTCAGAGAGCAGTTTGCAGGCTGACTTGATTAACTCTCTCCGTGAGATTCTAGGAAATTTATTTTGTTACTCGGGAAGTTTAATTTTTTTTAAAGAATTTAATGTCTTTTTGGGACTCGCTTTTACTGTATTCGACAGAGTTGAGTTGACGTAGTGTAAACTGATTTAATTCCAGAGGTATTAAGTGATCAGTTAGATAGGAAGAGATCGCCAAGTAGCTTTCATTGATTTGAAAAATTAGATCTGAGTCACATTTTCCAAGCCGATATTCAAGCCAAATATCAAAATGTTTGTATCAATCTCTGAGATGTTTGATAAAACTCATTTGAATTTTAGTGCGTGTCCATGTAGCTTGTCTGCACAGAGTGCCGTTGCAGTCAGCCAGAGGATATCAGATGTTTTTTTCTCCTGTCTATTTGGCCTCTGACACCCTTTTGACCTCCCCGCCCCTCCTGCCACTCTCCCACACCTATCTGCGCCTCGCTTGCCTTGATGCCAGCACACCTGTGCTGTCTCTCAACGGTCAAACTAATAAGCCTTCTCTCCCAGCAGAAAAATCCCTTCAACCATTGCTGCACCTCAGCATTGGCCGAGCAGACTTAGACTGAGCCGATCCATGGCACAAAGCTAAGAGTGAATGACAGCCTGGGCTTAAGAAGGTCAAACGCCTTGGTGGTCTGGCTGACTGAAGTCAAGGTTACATGCCAATCCAGTTAAAGGAACCAAAGGTAGAATAGTTATGTGTTATGTGTTCCCCTAACAATTCCTTGTTAGGGGAACACACATTTAGCAAAAACAAAATTATGTGTGAGTGTCTAACAAACAATACTCACCCAAAAGAGTACACCCTGCAGTGTCTGCTCTCTATCCTGCGGATCAGTTTATAATTGGGATCTAGGCACACAGCCCATGCCCCAATGGACCCTTCCTGGTCTGCTTTCTTGCCTCGAAGTGACGCACATGACACCTGGACAAACATAAATGTAAACACAAAGCAAGACATAATAACAGCCATTTTTCCAGGAACAAGGAGCAGAACTTATTGTCAAGACAGCCATGTTATCTGACACAGTGGGAGTCCTGTATTGCAAATATAAATGGAACAAGAAATGAATGACAGAGCAACAGAACCACATCGACTCGATTCGCAAAGCAAAAATAAGTGTCTGTGTCTGTATGCTGGACATTCAAGACCACCTGCGCTGTTTGGATATTGATGTCCAAGTCTGTTCACTGCACTGGTCACTGAATGTGAAAGTGAACTAGTCGTTAACTGGGCAGGGGGTTGTGGTGAGATAAATCTTCTGAGAAGCGGGCATTTCATGTGTAAGAGCGCATTACTCTTTGACAGCATTACTCCAACCAAATGAGTGAGATTTCATTCTGTACAATAAATGGAGTCCTAGGGATTTCAAGCAAACACGAGTCAAATGTGGCAGCATAGTTGACACTCTGATATATCCTGATTTCTTTAGGTGAGTTCTACAACTCAGACTCAGACATGATGCACAGCTGGTGCTGATGCACTGCCGAGTGTCACTGGGTTGGCAGAAAGAAACTAAAAACGAGGACTTTAAATCCTTCATTTATGATTAAGATTGTACTTTTACCCCCTTTAATCCACAAAATTTGTTGGATTTAAAACACAGTATCCTTTTAGCTGCTTCCATATAAAAGTCTTTGGATCCTGCCATATCTTTAACAAAAATATTTTTTCAGTACTGTACAATAACAGTGTATTGTTCTACAATGTTGTGGATTATATTTTTCAACCTTAAAAATACAGCTTTCATAATCAATTTCAACCAAGACTCCAAGGACCAACATTTGCAAAAATGCTGTATACACACCTGCATATACCAGTACAGAGCAGGAGCTACTGCTCAAATGTTTGCTGTGCGGTTTCTCCACATTCTGTCTGATGCCGAGATTAACTTTGCAAGGGAAGAAACAATATTGGCTCAGACATCAAATGTCTGGCTTTACTGTACTACACCATTCAAGTCCAAAGTAGCATGTTCACAGCTACACTTTGTTTGTGCTACTGCATCTTATCACAGCTAGAGAGTTGCTAGGTAAAATCATTTGCAATGACGTATACAGTGGTGCACTGAAAACCTCCATGCAGTTGCTTTGGTTGCCAGCAGATTGCCACTCTTACATAAAGATGCTGATTTGTCTGCAAACTACCCTCTCCGTGGCAGTGAAACTGTGTGCAGAGAGAACATTTTGTGATGAGAATATTTGCCTTCAAAAGTGAAAGTTGCGCCCTTTTAAATGTCTTAGTTGCAGCAGCAAGGGGAAACTCTTAATTTGAAAGCAAAGCAAGCATTTTCGGTTTGCGTCACTTTTGGCAACCGCTTATTGAGTGGTTGGCAGACAAGTTAGCATTTTCTATGCAAACTACAGGTGACTTCAGCAATTTGCTAGCAAACAAAGCCACAAGGAGGTTTTTAGCATCCTCTTTGCGACTAATTTCACCAACAAACAGCCAGCAACCACTCACCATCTAGTCGGGGAGTGCATATTTTTTCCTAGTGATCAGAAGTTGCCCGGGGATTTCTCACCAGTCTTTAAAAAAGCTAAAATCTCCTTGAGCAAGAGACCAAAGCTTATATTATTCCCAATAAAAGGCATCCACCTTGCACAGCAGCTTCCACAAACTTCTAGTCTAAAAAGAGAGCCTAATGTGAAAGTATGCTGATTACCATTACATATCTTCTGGCTGCAAAATGAAATCTGAGTGTTTAGAACTCTGTATTGAAATGAGCTTTTATCTCCCCTGATTGATAAAATCAAATTGCTTTCGCAGCTTTCTTTATTTCCTAATCAATCTCCCATTTGCTATAATGTCTGCTTTCCAAACACAACACATTTAAAACACTCAGCCTAAATTTTCAAAATGGCACTTTGATAACTAGTAGGTGACGGCTATATCCATCTTTCATTTACATTCAATGGTGAATAAGAAATACTTTCTAGATCCTAACTCAGGTAAAAAGACACAGATGGCAGACGTTTTGCAGCCAAGCGAATGTGTAAGAAGAAATGTACTATGTCCCAGCCTCTTATAAATCCACTTACTGTTCCTAAAATAGAAGAAATTTACATTTGAAACTGTTCATTAGCCGTGTTTACATTGCCAGCCTTCCCTTTTTTGGCAAGCTGGATTTGTACAGTTTCAAAAGAACCTCTTAGGCGTAATTTCTTACTGTGGCTTTTGTATAAATCGCCCATTTTAATGAGATCATTCTGTGACAGGTCACGCAGGAAGGAACCAACTGAATCACTGAAGTGCAGTGTCACCATCTGACAAAGGACAAAAGTTGCCCGATGTGTCTTTGTTGCTCTCTATTTAAACCAATTCTTACATATTGAACATTCTCCACAATGTCCGTCATCGTTAATGCGTTCGAGTTGAAAGCGTTTATCTGCATACAATGCACTGTGGAAAATTAAATGCGAAATCACTCTTGATTATTTTGCCACTTCACATCTAAAGACATATCAGTTGCATTGAGCTGCTGAGAGCTGAACAAAGCTACAAAGAATACTGAGCTGTAAAACCGAGAACATTCACTGAGCGTGAATGAGAAGTTCATTCTTATTGTTGATAAGCTAATCAGAAATTGATCCCACGCTCCTGCTGCCTTATTCTTTCACACTATTATTAGTAGTATTATTAATATTTTTATATAGACTTACTCTTATCTGTGCATGAACACGTGAAAGCTGCTGACTGGTATTGATTGGACAGTTGTGTCGCAGGCCATCTCTCTTAGTAACAGTTCCACCAGGCACTATGTCAGTCAGCATTACAGCAGAGGATGCTGCTATCCCCACACCAGCTCCCTCCACCCTCGCCTGTCACTGTCAATGACAGACAGTTCCCTTCCACAGCTCCTCACAAACACACACTTGTACACACATGCTCACAAGATCTCTTTCTCTCTGTTCCTGTCCTTGTCCCTTCCTTCCTCACGCACAAAAATCCAAAAGTACCTAAACACACACACACGCACATCCCAGCACTAATTCATAATGAACTAAATTTCTGCTTTGTGAAAGACAGACTGAGTGATGCTTAGTCATTTGGAGATTGGTACTCTGTGCTCTGGCTATGTTGTGTGAGGGATAAAGATAAGATGTTGATTTGTCTCCAAGCCAATTTACTGCAATAGAAAAACACACACACGCACACACACGCACACACACACACTACATGAGTTCAAAGAATGCCTCCATCGTAGAGACAAAGATTTTCCAACCTTCCAACCAGAATTCCAACCTTTCTCAGTTCCTTTTTATATTTTTCCTTTTTTCCTTCTTCTTATTATTATGATGCAAAACATCTTCATTGATTTGTAGTAATTAATACTGATGCAGTCCAAGGAGCAAACCACAACAACTCATTAATTAGATCTGAATAGAGGGGCTGTGAGCTCCATCTGTATAGTAATCAATAGAGTAATGAATTAGTTGCTTACTGTCAGGGCAAGAAAAATGTTTTGGCTATGCTGAATGTGAAAGAGATGCCAGTGCAGCTCAATCATGGGCTAAGAGATGCAGTCTTATTTTTTTTTTAAAAAGCAGCCAAAGGTATGTGTCTCATGGCTTAACTACTTTATTTATTTTTGCCTCAAACTCTAGTCTTAGATTTGCATTCAGTGTCAGGTTAATTTTTGCTTTGAGGACAGAAAATGTGATTAAGAGTTAAAGATGATTAATCCCCCAATCGATGGTGCTTGCACTGCATCATTAAGCACAGCCAATATCGCAAATAAGAAATAAATAGTAAATATAAAGCACATTATGTCACAGTAATAATTGAATAGGGCTTTAATAGTGGACATCAGGAAGGTGTAGGCAAGCTATAAAGCATCAGAAGTAAAAGTACTTATTCTCGATTTAAATATTTCCCTTAAGAGTTAAACGATCAATATGCATCATAGTCTATTAAAAATCACATGTTTGCATTATGGCTGTCCTGTCATGACCAGATGTCTAAAAATAATATTAAAAGTGCTTTTAATGAGCTCAGAAAACAGACCTAGACCTCAATTAAAAAAATTATATTAGAAAATATTCATAAAAACAAAAAGAACCAACAGGGGGTCGATCAGGTTACCTACTAATCAGAAGGTTGGTGGTTTGATCCCTGGCTGCTCCAGTAAGCATGCCAAATATCCCCGGGCAAGATACTAACCCCAAGTTGCTCTCCAACGCATCCATCAGTGTATGCATGTGTGTGAATGTTAAATAAAAAGCACTTATATAGAAACAGCATAGAAAACAGCTTGTGAGAATGAGTGTGAATGGTGTATAAAGTGCTTTGAGCGCTCAGGTAGAGTAGTAAAGCACTATATAGGGAGTGCAGAATTATTAGTCAAGTTGTATTTCTGAGGAATAATTTTATTATTGAACAACAACCATGTTCTCAATGAACCCAAAAAACTCATTAATATCAAATGATGAGTTTTTGGAAGTAGTTTTTAGTTTGGTTTTAGTTTTAGCTATTTTAGGGGGATATCTGTGTGTGCAGGTGACTATTACTGTGCATAATTATTAGGCAACTTAACAAAAAACAAATATATACCCATTTCAATTATTTATTTTTACCAGTGACACCAATATAACATCTCCACATTCACAAATATACATTTCTGACATTCAAAAACAAAACAAAAACAAATCAGCGACCAATATAGCCACCTTTCTTTGCAAGGACACTCAAAAGTCTGCCATCCATGGATTCTGTCAGTGTTTTGATCTGTTCACCATCAACATTGCGTGCAGCAGCAACCACAGCCTCCCAGACACTGTTCAGAGAGGTGTACTGTTTTCCCTCCTTGTAAATCTCACATTTGATGATGGACCACAGGTTCTCAATGGGGTTCAGATCAGGTGAACAAGGTGGCCATGTCATTAGTTTTTCTTCTTTTATACCCTTTCTTGCCAGCCACGCTGTGGAGTACTTGGATGCGTGTGATGGAGCATTGTCCTGCATGAAAATCATGTTTTTCTTGAAGGATGCAGACTTCTTCGTGTACCACTGCTTAAAGGTGTCTTCCAGAAACTGGCAGTAGGACTGGGAGTTGAGCTTGACTTCATCCTCAACCCGAAAAGGCCCCACAAGCTCATCTTTGATGATACCAGTCCAAACCAGTACTCCACCTCCACCTTGCTGGCGTCTGAGTCGGACTGGAGCTCTCTGCCCTTTACCAATCCAGCCACGGGCCCATCCATCTGGCCCATCAAGACTCACTCTCATTTCATCAGTCCATAAAACCTTAGAAAAACCAGTCTTGAGATATTTCTTGGCCCAGTCTTGACGTTTCAGCTTGTGTGTCTTGTTCAGTGGTGGTCGTCTTTCAGCCTTTCTTACCTTGGCCATGTCTCTGAGTATTGCACACCTTGTGCTTTTGGGCACTCCAGTGATGTTGCAGCTCTGAAATATGGCCAAACTGGTGGCAAGTGGCATCTTGGCAGCTGCACGCTTGACTTTTCTCAGTTCATGGGCAGTTATTTTGCACCTTGGTTTTTCCACACGCTTCTTGCGACCCTGTTGACTATTTTGAATGAAACGCTTGATTGTTCGATGATCACGCTTCAGAAGCTTTGCAATTTTGAGACTGCTGCATCCCTCTGCAAGATATCTCACTATTTTTGACTTTTCTGAGCCTGTCAAGTTGACCCATTTTGCCAAAGGAAAGGACGTTGCCTAATAATTATGCACACCTGATAGAGGGTGTTGATGTCATTAGACCACACCCCTTCTCATTACAGAGATGCACATCACCTAATATGCTTAATTGGTAGTAGGCTTTCGAGCCTATACAGCTTGGAGTAAGACAACATGCATGAAGAGGATGATGTGGACAAAATACTCATTTGCCTAATAATTCTGCACTCCCTGTATAAGAACCAGTCCATTTACACTTAATCTGTTAGTGGTTTTAATGTTGGCATTTTAAATGAATAATAATCAAAAATACATTTCGGTAGCAAATGAAATTTAAAAAAAAATCTCACTTGCTGAGTTGTGATGTAGCTGAGGAACCTTTTAGCTTCATCCTCCAGTGACTGACTCTCACTGGCCCAGGGCTCCAGGTCTATATGCCACCGTGGAGTCTGAATAGGGGAACATACGCATATACATGAACAGTTACAATGGAAATAATATGAAAATGAGCAACTCACTAACATCAAAGTAGGCCACTCACAAGAAATCCAGTGCAAGGACAACAATAAAGGGAGCTTTATTCTTTCAGGTATTATAACCCTCTTGTGTATAGCCACTGATAGAACTAGGTCACAGTGTGCTCTGAGGAAAATTTCCCCCACACACACGTGTTAGCGACAAACAGCTAAAGTTCATTTCTGTTGTTATTTTAGTAAAATGGGGACTGCTAGCCTATTTACTCACGTGTATGCTTTGCTGGAAGGTATGGATTGAGCTTTGTTTGAAAGTGGAAGAATAAGATCTTAGACCCCTTCATCAGGGGGCTTTAGCAGCTTTAGCTCTGTGCTGCATTCCTGAAACGTGGCAGAACCTTGCTTTAAAGCCTGCTTCCATGCTACAGGAATGCGCCTGTTTGTGATTAGAGGAGGGTTAAAGAGTATGCAGTACAGAGAGCGACAGAGACGGCTCTGTGATGATGTATTCGTTGCTTGTACAATCATTTCTTGGGTCAAACACCACAGCCAAGTGTTCATTAGCAGCCCTGGAACAAATTATCTGCTGTGGTTTGATGAGAGTGCACGTCCCTGCCTAGGGCGCTCCTGTGTATGGGCACTGCAGTTTATTTCATAATTTCCCATAGCTGTGCAAATTAGATTAGGCTGTCTTTACTGACAAGATCGTGTTTAGGTTTGTTGCTGTGGACACGTGTGGCATGGTTCTCTCATGGTTAACGTGGCCTCAACACAGAGGACTATAACTAAGACATTTGACACTTTCACTAACTGATCCTTCTTTTAATCTTCATTGCACATGTACACACACTAGAGCTTATACATATATTTAAAAAAATATATACTTGAGTCTATACAGTGCACACTTTGCTTGACTTTTTACAGGTCTGTACGTAACCCCACACCACTCTGCTAATATGTTATCTGACAACACCATATGTGTTATTTTCTTCTCCACTGAGGCAGATCCTGGACCTGCCAACACACAAAAAATCTGCTTTTGCTTTAATGGCTGCAGAGCTTGATCCACACGACACTTTTCAGTGTTTGGCATCAAGCCTTCAATCGATTTACAGAGTGTCAAAACATCCGAATGCTTGCCTTGCCTCAACCCATCCGTTCTTTTCTCTGCTTCCTTTTATATCATGGCTTCTGTTTTCTTTTGTCTTTCTCGGTCTTCTAATATCCTGTTGCTCTTTTCATTGCCTGTTTTTTCTTTCTTCTAACATCCTGCGTCCCCATTGATTGTTTACTTCTGCTTTCTGCTGGTCTCTATCACTGACCTCAGCTTCGTAGTTAAAAAGGCACTCAGGACCCACAGACACTCACCGGCCACTTTGTTAAGGCCAGAGGTCAGAGGTGAACAGCCAGACTCCTTCGAGCTGTTAAGAAAGTAGTAGTGACCACTCGTTACAAACAGTGCACATGACATCAAACCTTGAAGGCGACTGGCTACTGTAGCAGAAGACCACACTGGGTCACACTTCTATCAGCTAAGAACAGGAAGCTACGGCTAAAGTTTGCGTTTCCTTTCCAAAATTGCACAAAAAAAGATTAGAAAAATGCTGCCTGCACGAGTCTCAATATCTGATGCAGTATTTGGATCAGAAATTGGTGTAAACATCATGAAACCATGAATCCATCCGCATTAGTATTAAAGATTCAGGCTGGTGATGTATGTGTGTAATGGCTCATTAGTACAAGTTAAGCATTTATGAAATGCCACATCCTACATCCTGAGTATTAATGCTGAAAATGTCCATCTCTAATACATGTTTATATAAAGAAAAATGCGATAACAGACACTGAAAACAGAACAGGTTTTGTTTTTAAAATCTGTATGTGTATCAAGCACAGAAGAGATCATTATCTGACAAATATGCTTGCGCATTATGAGATAATTTGAGTGCTATAGAGGCAGCTATGAGTGATGGGTTGAAGATTCGAAGAGTCAAGGTAAATAGTCATATTGGCATTAAACCCATGGTAAAGCATATGTCTGAAGTGTCTTGAACATAAACTGGTTAATTGGTATAGTCATATATTTACTTCTGGACAAAACATCTCCAGTGGAAATATGCAGCTTCTCAACAAAAAGAGCTCAATTCAATAAATTTAAAGCTATTTAAGCATAAACCATCATCATTAATGTACAGCAGGGCTGCACAGATTTTGTGTTTATTTAATATCAGATGCTATGAGTGTTAACAATCATTGGGCTGTCTGTCTTTTGATTTTTAACTCGTGGAGTATTTGTTGTTTAGATTCCACCATATAATTTTAACTCAGGCCATAAAAAAAATCTCTCTGGCAAAGCCCCCAGTCTGACAAACAGCCCCTGACAAAAAGAAGAAAATAAAATGCCACTTCTAATCAACATTGTTCCTAAACTGCAGTATTGAAGCCAGGAGGGTTTTACAGAGACAGAAAGACGGCATTTGAAGTACATTTACACGTGTACAAATAACATCTACCTTTCTGCATCCCGGGGACTCCCAGAGCTCTCTGTCTGTGAGCTGCCCTTTTCATCTCCTTACCCAGTCCTCCCTGAACAACTCAGCTGTCAGGCCCCATACATCACCCTGGTACAGGTTGGGACTAGGGTACTGATCAGAGGGCAGATATCTGGGACAATGAAGTCTCTGGGAGGTTGCAGTATGTGCTGTAAGCTGCGGTTGAATAGAAATGGAAGAGGAAAAGGACAATGGGAGGTTCCAAAGTGCTCACACAAGCACGAGTGATCCAGCACTTTACAGCAGAGAAGAAATGGAAATATTTGGAAGCATTTGCCAAGGGAGGAGGTGTCTGTCAAAGATTTTATGGCTACTTTGAGACTTTATGGCAGTGCTGGACTGGAATAGCCAGCCTGACTTGTACAGTGCAAGTTTAAATCTAGTGTGTTTATACTTCCCTCAGAAGTTAAAATGATTTTTGCCTTAATGGGAAATTAAAATAAATTCAATCTTTAATCAATAGGCTTAAAGTGCAAAATAGAGACTATGGGTTTGTGCAGGTTCTACACTGTGCATACCTATCAGGATTTTTTTTTCCAACTGGTGATTATTGCTGAGCAGTGATGCGATTAGTGCTAAACTATGTGTTCAGTCAAGCAACAACAAGTCATCAGCACCTAAGGTAGACAGAGAGAACATCACTCATCAGCGATGCAGCCTTAGTCCTGTGAAATTAGACATAATTCTGTCCTCAGCAAGAGATTTTAAGGTTGTTGCCTTTACATAGATGACATGGTCAGTGGAAATGAATTAAATAGGGGGTTCGTTAATCTGAAAAAAAAAATGTACATGAAACATTATAACAAGAAAAGCATGTCTATTGAGGAAAGCAGCAGCCGAAATACAATTACAGCGTCCGATTAAGTGTGTGAACTGAGTGAGGTTGAAGCATCAGGTGAATTGGAAGTGCTGAAAACACTTAAAGATTCAGTTTTACCCTCGAGCACTGAAACGAGTGGAAATGTCTGCGTAAGTGTAAGTGATGAATTAAGGTTGAAGGGTGAGTTAGAGTGGAGGAGCTGAGAGAAATTAGTGTCAGTTCAAGTGTGTCAGCCAAACTTTGTCAGTGGAATGACAACAGGAACTGTAAAGCTTTCCAGAGGCTTGCTGCGGAAAGTCTGAATTTAAAGAAAAAAAAAAGATTTCTCACAAAATATTTCAAAGTATGTGGCAGCTGAAATTAAAATCAAGAAGCATTTAAGACATTAAATAAAAATGATGAAGGAGACTGCTTGCCGATTTCGGTGTGAGAGCTCAGTTAAGTTGAAGTATCACTTCAATTAAAAATCCAATGAAATGGTGGAAGAAGTGCTGATATGTGCTTCAGTTTAAGCCTGGCGAGCCGCATGAAGCTGAAGCACAAATGCTGAGACAAGCAGAAGTATCAGATCAGATTTAGCTAAACTTCAGCTGCTGACAGGAGATGAACATGCAGGTATAAAAAAACTAATACGTATTGTTGATCTTTGAAGTTAGAACTAAAAATATATGCAGAACACACATTTTTATTTTTATCACCATAAAATCCCAGAAAATGTTCCAAGAAAATTCTACTTTTCCCTGGCAGGTAGGAAAACCAAACCCCTGGTATGGAAGAGAAGCTGCAGGAAGGGTTTGTGGTCACGGGAGTAGTGACTATGGAAACAAAATGATTTGAGTACATAAAGTAAAGACTGAGCTCTCTGGCAAAAAATGAGCAGCATTAATTTAAAAGAGCACCTTGCCTGCTGCTAACCAGGTGGGTGGGAAATACTTTACTTTAGGGTTTTTGGCAGTCATTGGCACAGATAGCAGGAAGACGGGATATCTTTAAATGTCAGCAAATTCTGGATGAAAATGTCATGCACTCAAATAATGAAACAGATCCGAGACATACCCGATACACCATCACTGGCAGCTTTTATTATGAGGTGCTCAAATATCTGCACAAACTACAGTTAATGTTTACACTTTCCATGAAATAAAGATTTGAGGGGTTTTTGTATTTCCTTCTTCTTGCGTTAACCCCCCATCCACCAAAAAAAAAAAAAAAAAAAAAAAAAAAATCAAACAAAGATGGAATTTGCCCTTCTCCACAGCCTGGGAGCTGGGTGTGTTATTGGATCGGTGCCTCTCAGCCTGGGAGAGAGGTGTGAGCAGCCAGGCCAAGCATGAATAATCCCTTGGGGAGAACAGGATGGATGGGTGAACAAGAGATGACTGGATAAAGCAAGAGAGGACTGTCTGCCAGAACAATGAAGGCGGTAAAAAAGAATGGAGAGGTGGGAGGTAAATAACATTGGGTGGAGCTGACAACAAACACACAAATTGTGGAAAAATGAGAAAAAAAGGATGAGTTACACTTTTTTTTTTTTTTTAATTGCCTTTACAACAAGAATGAATTAAGTCTGTGTATGTAGCGATCGCTGACAGTGTGGGCAGAGTGTCTGAGAGGACACGGCACAATCACCACTTGGATAAACAAATTCTCATTAGTGTATCAAATGTCATGCAGGACCAAGCCACAGGTGGGTTGGGTCTGCCTATTTCGAAAACATAAGGTGTCAGAGTGAATGCTGCCAAGTCACTCCTATCCACTGGTAGAGTGCCAGGGTGGCTGAGTGTCAGACCTGCTGCTCATTTTAAGCTATTGCTCTCATCAGAGTCCAGACACTTCAGAAAAATATCACCAGGCTGTACAGTTAGGAGGTCAAAGCTTTTAGTTCAACAGCATGTGGACTGTTTTTTAACACCATGAACTGTCCTAAAGTTCAAAAAATGGTCTTTGACGAGGTGTATTTTTCTGACAGCTTGGACGGAAACCCAACAGTATCCAATGGCAAGCGAAGGTCAAGACGTGAAACGGGCAAGTGGGCAGACAGAGAATCTGCGGTTTAATGAAACAGCTGGTGGCTGATTCACATTAACCTCCCTCTGTTTCTGAGTGGGTGGTGAACCCAGGTGTGAGATCATATCAGAGATTTATGTCCCACAGGGTTGTGTTAATGTGGTTCAGGGAAAATGCAGAAAGATTCTGATTTTTAATGGTGTTGTAAACACTGGTGCAATGCAACATTTATCACACGACGAAGCTTGATTTCTTTTAAATTAAAATCTGTAACTACTATGAAGCCTGTTACTAAAGACAAACAAATCTACATAGTACACACATGACTTCAGTGGCAGATGGGGACATTTCTGAGAGTGAAAAATAGTTTCCCCTTCCAGATTTCTTAGGGTTTTGTTTTTTTTTGGACATTTGTGACACTTACATGTTTTAGTTAATAAAGCAAATGTTAATTTTACGCAAAGACAAACCCAAGTAAATATAGTTTTTGATGATGAAAACTTATCCAACCATACCTGGCCCTATGTGAAAAAAGGCTAAACCTCATAATGGTATACTCACTTTTCGTTTTTACGCCAGATTCAAAGAGTTTAACTTTTATCTCGTCAGTTCATAGACTATTTTCTTGCTGATCATCAAGATGTTTTTTGGGGGGGGGTTTGCAAAATGACCCCTTATGTTCTCTTTAGTCAACTGTTTTCACCATGGAACTTTCCCATAGACTCTATTTATACACAATCTCTTTCTTATTGTTCAATAATGAACACTGAGCTTAACTGACATAACCGAGGCCTGCACTTGTCTCGGTTAAGCTGGTATAGAGTGTAAGATATGTACATTAGTAGATCCCACATGCTGATTTTAATTTGAGATACAATGAATTCTGATCCTACGGTCTTACGTACATTGCTGCTAATTGTAATGGTCGGATTCCATAGGTATCCATGTATACTTGGGTTATTTAGAGGAGATGGACGGCCAAAATTATTATATTAAGAGCAAAATCAATCATCGATTTACAGAACTGATAGTCTTTCAATACGACGTGACTGTTCTGAATGGTATATAGAGGATAATCTCAAAGAATGATCCTCACTAAGCTCTATCATTCTGACTAATCTGGGATATTGTGAGACTTGGATATAGACCATATACAGTCATCTCTATTCCTCTGGCAGGCCCGGCTCATCGGCCAATCCCAGCTCACTGACAGCGTACAGTGAGAGACAGGGAGGGTATAACAGAATTAAAGTGGAGGATTACACTGATCTTTTTTAATAAAGGCAGTAATCTCAGAAGACTTGAGCCTTCATCTCGAAGGCAGTGGAAGGCTGCAGAGGAGTGGAGGGATACTCGAGGAGGAGGAGGGCTGAAGCAAAGCGTTTGGATGAATGACGAAGAGAAAGCAAGAAATTGGAGGTTGAGGCACAGACGGTGAGGAGGGAACGTGAAGATCGTCTTTGTATCTACGCTGTTTCTCATTTGCAGAAGTCTACGAAGCCACATCTGGAATGCGTTTACTGTAAAAGAGAGACTGTAACGTATGAATCATGTGGGTGAAAAAGAGAGAAGCTCTAACTGGAATACAATGCACCCGGTCGATCCCAGAAAACTGTTTTGCTTGACTTTGAGGTTTTGCATTCATGCGCAACACAATGTGTTACATCACAGATATTGCTGCTGGCAGCAGAATTAACCGCCCCCGTGCTGTAGACCAAAGCTGGTCGAACACCGGCACATGTCCATTTTGACTCTGCATTTTGTCATCAATTGCATGGCAGCAGCATTTTGTGTCCGTCTAGTTTAAACCGAAACATATCTGCAAGCAGCACCCAAGTGTTTTGGGTAACAAAGAGCTACAGTTCCTTTTTTGCAGGTGTATCACAAGCACACTCAATAAACTGTGCTGGATCCATGAGTCTTTGCAGCCTTGAATTTCAGGAGTAACATAGCAGGAGAATAAATAACAGAAATTGAACTTAACTAGTTATATAAAGCATCAGTTCACCAAGACATAAAAGAACAGGATAGTTTCCTTTAAGTGTCGAGGAACAATGTTAGAAAACCTATCAAGAACTCGGTTGCGATTGCTGACCATTTTCAGCTCAATATTTGCAACTCTGAATGGGAAAGGAGAAATCGAGGCACTCCACAACAAGAGCTTGTCGCTTTGCCATTAAAGCTCAATCTTTTTCAAAGCCACAGCGGCTGTTAGAGAAAGGAAAGGCAGTGGTGTCTGACTTGGTTTGATAGATTCCTATCAGCCAATTGTGGTTTCCAGTTAACACTCAGCACATCCACCGGGTTAAGAAGCGGCTCTTGTCAGAACAGAAGCTGATCACTGTCCTCCCTATTTCATGTACACACACAAGCGTGCATATTTGAGACCTGTGTGTGGTTTGTGCAGTCGTTTGGCTTGTCATGACACATGCTATTAACTTCTATAGGAACCGGCTGTTGCCTTGGAAACGCCTTCCAGTCACATCATGGTAATTTTGCTCATGCATGCATTCATAAACTCAACACAGGTATAGGTGCTCCCATGGACTGAAATATTTCATATATAGCTATTTCGCATAATAGAAAAAAAACAGAGTGACACTGCTGAAAATACCCCGTCTTCTGTCTGGATTGTGTTGTGTTTGAATTGGGCCCTCTTGGCCAGCATCTCAGGAGACAGATGGGGCCTCATTGTTTGCAGTTACAATCTCTTTGTGTGCGTGTCTGTGTGTGTGTGCGTGTATGTGAGGCGATCTTCCTGGACAATATCCTAGATCTGAGATTTATGTTTGATGTCTGGTTGGGAAGAGCAGAGGGAGCATGCTGAGCACCATATGACACTTTCTTCCGAAGATGGAGTTGGAAAAAACCCCCAAAAAACAAACAAACAGGGAAACTAAGACAGACACATGGAGGCAGCAGTTTCCACTCTTGGCTCTTCCTCATTTTCTTTCTTCCTTTATTCATCTATTAGTCCGTTTGTGTCTTTTGTGTAAATAATTGCAGTACAGAAATGAAAAAAAAGATGGCTATATCATATAGCAGTATACAGATATCTTGAGCTACCCCTCATTTCATCATCCTTTCTTATTAAAATACAAAATAGTACAAAGATTTTTTGACATTAACATGTGCAAACATACATGGAAATGTTGCATATGAGGCAAAAACAGACTTTGAAAGTTAGCCAACGTTTCTTCTGTTCTAAGTCAAATTGATCCCTCATTTCTTCAAGAATATAGAGGTTTGGGCTCTGAGGGGGGCAGTTCATGACTGATAGTTTGCCATTGTGTGTTTTTCTACCTGAATATAGTTTTACTTGAGTGGCAGTTTGTTTGGGATCAATGTCATACTGAAAGTTGAAATAGTTTCCCTTTTTTACGAATGGCTTGTTTACAGCCATCTACTGTTTGAAGAAGAGTAGATACTTCTGAACCTTTAGTTGATGTATCTTTCAGACCCTCTCTCAGGTTGGACAGGCTGGATTTTTTCCCTGTTTTTAAAGGACAGGACTTTCAGATATTTTTCATCTTCTCTAGTTTTTTAGGTCTGACACTCTTGTGTCCTTCACATGTGCAGTTTCCTAATTTTTTTTAAGTACACACTGCACATAATGCTGAGATATTAAAGATTTTTTTGGATAATAATGCTTTGGGAATCAGTTTGTTGGAGCAAAAATAATATATTTGTCAAAATGTGTTATCCTTGGCATCTTTCATGGATTCGACTAAAGACATAGGAACAAATTTTGTTTCTGCAACAGGAATTCTCTTTTTAAGCAATAAAGTTTTTTCTTTGTCAAGTTGTCTGTTATGTCTAGACACAACACTTTTTGTGCTTGAATGGTTCATATGTAAAATGGCTTAAGGAGCAAACGAAATTCCTCGAAAATGGTCAGGTACAAGGACTGGACTGAAAATGAGTGAAAAAGCAGCCAATGACCAAAGACAGCCTGTGAGACCTCCAGAAAGCCTGGAGAACTATTGCTCAGGGAGACCACTTTACCTCTTACTCCTTGACAGCACTGTAAAAAATGTGATTATACTTCAACAAGAGATTCACTGGTGTCTAAAAAGTTGATGTTCTCTCTTGCATAGAACATGGGGTGGCTCAAGACTTTTGCACAGGGCTGTAATTTTAACGATAATCCTTTTTGTGATATTCATGTATAATTGTTTTTTTTTCCTTTGTGTTTCCCATTCTCATTCTCATTTCACATTTGTTTGTCATTAACATAACTTTTATAGAGTGAAAGACTTTAAGGCAGAAACTTCCTTTCCAAACAGAGATAGCACCGATTTAAATGAGTCTCAAAGCAGCTGCATTCTCTTTAAATGATTGTTCTTGAGGTTCATTGGCCTTCTCTGCTGCTGAGTGGTGTCTGCTGCCATATTAGCATGGTGCTACTGAAATTTCTGCTTCATTAACAAGCAAGTGTTTTGCTGACATTCTAAGCACTGCTAGCTTGAAAGCTGAATTCACAACCTGTGTGTGCATGCATTCATAGATGGGCATTGAAGGTGAGCAGCAAAGATGGGAGTGAGGGTGTCCAGTTTCAGAGGTCAATGCACTTATTCATGACGGTTTGGATGGAGGCTGAGAACTTTCTGGAATGTTCCAGACAAGTCTGAAGGGAGTATTGTGCGATCAGGACATTGGACTCAGATCCTGACACTGAACGCCCTCTGTCCTCCATTGGGCGTCTTTGTGTGATGGCAGCTAGCACACAAAGCAGACTCACTGTAACATAAAGTGCACTGAGTGATTTGTGACTTTCCTCCAGCAACATGTGGTTGGAGGTTGGGTTTGTACAAAATAACACATTTAAAAGTTGAGAGTGAAAGCTCCCAGCTGTTATCTTAACAGTTTGACAAATCAAAAGAGTATTAATATAGCCTTGGCTGCACTAGGCCATGTGCTCTCAGTTGTTTCTCATGGTTTAAAAAAAAAGTGCAGATAGCTTGCTCATGAAAGTAAAATAGTCATATTTCTATAAACTCTTAAGAAAATAGGTAATTGATTATCTGAAAGCTCTCTTTGTGCTCTCCCTGACATAACTTGGCACAACCACGTAGTAGCTTGTTTTCTTTTGGCTGGACTTTGATACTAATCTCATATTGAGAAAAAAAAGCTACGTGCCTGTCTAGAGCTGTTTGTTTTTCTAGGGGATGGTCTACGCATAATCTGTGCTGCAATGTCACTGCAGCAATATGATCCAAAAGTTGAGAAAATCAAAGGTTTTGTATGTCTAAACATATTTACACCCCTTTCTGTGATTTTTCTGCCTGCGGTTAATGCACAACTTCCTATGTAGCCTGCTTGTGAGGTGCTTGTGATCCTGCGGTAAAAGCGGATTATTCTGCTTGTGCTGTTCTCTAAGAAAGATCACTTAAATAAAGTCGGTTTTGCACTCAGTGTGGCAAATGCAAACCTGAAATGCCACAGCAGTGCGCTTGCAAGTTTCAATGAATTAACAACAAAACCTAGATGCTTTCTTAAAAGTTTATAGTTTGCAGATGCATTTGCTTTGCATTTGACTTTATAAATATTCGACTTTAGTTTAGTCAATTGCCCCCCCCCCCCCCCCCCCCCAAAAAAAAAGAACAAGTTTCAAATTGTGAGTTTAGATTGGTGAAAAACACTAAACAAACAAAAAGATTTATGATTAAATCTTTGCTTTGTAAAGTGACTAAGTGAAGATAGTGTCTGCATAGCCTTTACTCAATACATTATTTATGCACAGTTCATCTGCAGAATTGCATGGCAATTGCATTATTTTTTTAAAAGTAATGCAGACTTGATGGTCACTTTGATGGAGTACACTCTGATGTAATGCTATAGGGTTTAGGTATAGGGTAGTAAATGTGCTAAAAACATACCAAGCCACTGGTATGGTTCTTTAAAGCTTCATAGACTGTGCATTAGTGATGTGTCGGTCGCAAACGAAACGGATCTTAGAGCCGACTCTTTGAAGTGAACGATGCGAGCCGTGTTTTTTTTCTTTTTCTTTCTCTCACCCTCTCTCTCGAACTTTTTTTTCCGCTTCACTCCGCACGCGAGCCTCGTGCTTTGCGCTGGGAAGAGGGGGGAGGGCCGGTAGTTACACTCGCAGTAGCACAGGAACAGAGCCGGAGGGAAAGAGAGAGAAAGAGAGCCAGGGACAACAACGTCACATTAGAAAGGTATAGTAATCATCCACAACTATTTTCAGTTGCGGATGATAAAGGATTCAGAAAGTTTATTCATGCAGGCCCATATGACAGAGAATGTCCATCCATCCATTCGCTTCCGCTTATCCTTTTCAGGGTCGCGGGGGGCGCTGGAGCCTATCCCAGCTGTCATAGGGCGAGAGGCAGGGTACACCCTGGACAGGTCGCCAGTCTGTTGCAGGGCTGACAGAGAATGTGTATCTTCTTTTTGTTTTCAAATTTTTTCATATTTATATTTGATTGTGTTGTGGTTTGCAGTGTTTTGTGTTGTTTCACTTTAAATTTGTTTAAAAGGAAAAAGCTGAAAATTTAAATAGTTAAAAGTTGAAATGTAAATAGTTGGTTTTTGTATTATATGATTGATTTATTACATTTTATGTGGAGTGAATAAATAAAAGTATATTTACGATGGCCCCTAGAGACAAAGCACGTACAAACTCCGAAGCACGTACAAACACAACAGAATGCTCCAGGATGCTAGGGGGCAGTGTTGAGCTTTTTGTTACCTAGTGGCTACACTAGCCAGGAAGTACCAATAACTGGATTTGGTGTGTGGTAGTAACAGGTAAATGATTTTTTTTTAAATTATTTGAATATATATGAGTGCTTGTGTATAAATACACAAACAATACACATATGCTTTCAATTGTGTAATTTAAGTGATCTAGGTAGCTCTGTTTTGGAAGTTCAGTTAACGCTAGAAATGCATTTTGGAGTTTGTACGTGCCTTGTCCCCAAGGGCCACTGCATATATTCATATATAAACATATATAAATAAAACCACTTTTTTTTTTACATTAGTAACTCCTTTTGTGCATAATTTTATATTGTTGTTGATAATAAATTAATTAAAGCAACACAACAACCTGAGTTGCCGGTTGGGAGCCGAAAGAGTCCTGTCATAAAGCTTGTCTTTTTAGTGAGCCGAGCCAAAAGAGCCGGTTCTCTAAAAAGAGCCGGAAATCCCATCACTACTGTGCATACTGAGAAGTTTCTCAGGCACTTTTATCTATATTTATATTTATTTTTGGCAGGTGTGTCAGATTAGCTAAAGTTTATATTGACATTTCTGACAAGTGACTGAAGAGAAAAATAAAGCTCTCTTATTAAACATAAGAAAATGTACAGTGACTACTCAGCTCATGTGTTACAAATTTGTCATTATAAGATTATATACGTTTTTGTGGAGTTCATATAGAGATGTAAATATTTTATCTGCAACATGCAGTGTTGCTAATGGATATGGAATTTTTAGCTTAAGACCAGGCAGGTAATGTACCAGCTTTCTTAGCACTTAGTTCTTGTGACTTCTTAGTTCTCTGAGCATCTCAGTTGGTGCTTAAGGGTGCCAGTGATCTGACTTGAGTCACACCTTTGGGATTATACAAGGTCAACCTCTTTTCTTCTTTTCAGCAGTCTTTTATCTTGCTCTCTCTGTCTGCAGAGGCAAATCTTTCAGTTTTCCGTGACATAAGGAAGGTCATCGGGTGTCTGCTTAAGAAAATCTACTGGGACCTGATACCGCCTGGCAGAGATTGAAGCAGGATTGCTTTTTCTGTTCTCACTTTATCCTAACTCTGAACTAATCAATGCTCAGAAGCATAGTGTTAATTGATTATCAAGCTGTTACCCATTTGAACAAAAGTAATTAAAAATTGCCTTGCAATGAATGAATTTGTGTCTCAGCTAATTAAAAGGATCATTTGAATTAAACTGGAGACTGCTTTGGCTTGTTGGTTGTTTTTGAATATTATAATTATAGGTTTTGAGGCCATATAGTAGCGTTTATTCTATTCCTACAGACAACAAGCATGTAGTTTGCAATTTTGATCATCTTTCACTTTAGTGGTTTGATTTACTCTCATGAGAAAAAGTTTGACACGATCACTGTTTTTGTCTCTCACAGATGTAAATTGATTCATTTTGACTCAAGGCTACAGATAATGTGAATTAGATTTTGGAGCATTTGTCTTTAGATGTCATTTGAAGCTGGAGTTGGAGCAGTCCCATCACATAAAAAATGTTTAAAAAAAAAACCTAAACAAATGCAGTGGTTGAAAAAAAAAAAAAACAAAACCCCAAGAGCCAAAAACCTCTGGAGACCTCACTCTATACTCTAAATTTACTTTTAAGGGAATCATAATGTATTTTGCATATATTCCTTTTGTTTTCTTTATAGTGCAGTAAAAATCAGGCAAGGGTAGCATGACCAATGTTTACTGTGATTCCACAAACATTATGTAGGTAGCAGGTAATGGATAATAACTGGACACGAGTAACTTGAGCTTAATATTATAATATAACATTTCTAACTAGGTAGACAGCTCGTTCTCTTTCTCTTGACAATGCTTTCTTTAAAGATATAACATATTTTGGGAACAACTTGAAAGAATGGTAAATAGCGTGATATTTAGAAAGCCTGTATGCCAATATCGTTCCCTACATGTTGTCGACAAATATGCAGTTTTCTACAAGACTGCAAGAAGCACAATAGCGACAACGACAACATCTGACTGCAGCCACAAGACGGCAGTAATGTAAAGGATGGATGCACATATTAATTGGCATGCGACAAGCTTTATGACAGGACTGTCTGAGATGAAAGGAGAGAGGTCAATTTGCTTTGGTACATTTTCACTTATATCTGTTTTTAGATTTGACAAGGCAAGCAGTGCCTGCCTTGCTTGTCCTGATGGAACACCACTGGTAAAATAGTCTAAAATGAAAAGAGAATCCATGGTTCATCTTTGCTTTTCACTAGTGATTTATTGTATTTACAGCCTGTCTGTGGGCTTTGAGGTTCAGTGTGTTTGACATGTGATTGGCAGCCGACCTATCTACAAGTAATCTCTGAATAATGCTGCCACTGAATTCCCGAGTAAAAGCTTTACAGGTCGCAGACTCTCAAAATACATTCACAGTGTGAAATAGGACACTGTGGATATGGAAGGGAGACTTGAGAAGATAGCTATGAAGTGATTTCTGGTACAAGTAGCAATTTATGAATAGTACTCCATTTCTATATGAATTTTGATGATGATGATGATGATGTTTTAATATTAAGTGATGGCAAGGTTGGTTTTAGATTTTAGAGTTCATTACAGAGAGTAAATGCAGTAGTAACAATCAGTAATGTCTTTTTTTAACAGGAAGCAGTCAGACTGAGTAGAAAGTATCCTTAAATTAAAGAAAGTTGCTCCAAGCACAGATTTCTTCCTCTTGCTTCATAGCAAAATTGTGGACTGAAACAACATCACTGTATTAAGATTGATCAGTATGATGCATGCTGTTGTTGCTGCTGAATTTAACTGCGTTTAAGCAGTAAATGATTACAAGTCAATACTTTGAAAAGCATAAGCTCTATTTAATGTTACATTTCAGTGTTATCCATTTTCCTCAGTGCCAGAAGTGTCTTTCTGTAACACAGCTGAAAACTTTCTTAAAACAATATTACTACAGATACACCTCTTAATTCTGAATGCTCTGCTACGCTCAGCTAAAGAATTTTAAACAACACAGTAATTTGTCTTTTCAGTTTATACAACCTCAAAACATCCAGGGGTCAGGGGATTAACATTTCTTTACAACATACTACATCTTTTTATGCTTTTTATAAAGATTATTTATCTAGAAGACTCTTGAGATGGACAATCTACATTGATTGTTGTATTGTTAGGTTTGCTGTACATTTGTAAATGTACATTTGTAAATGTACAGCAAAGACAGCACTGAAGTATTGATCACTGGTAGTGCAGGTGAGCTGTTAATACAAAAACCTATTAGCATCACAAACCATACTGTACACAAAATTGGACAGGGCACTAAACTACTTCTTAGTCATGCAAAGCTTTAAAGATAACAAGATGTTTAGTCTTCACAACAGATGCAACAAAACTTTGATGCCCAACTCAGAAAAAGTTGATATCCGACCTGAGTGCTTCCTCTCGCCTTAACATCAGCATAAAAACTGTGTGCCAGAAACTTCATCATGCATGTGCATTGTGTAATTATATTATATGGACCATACAGGGAAAAATTGAGATTACATACAGACTCCTAATACTGACAATTTGTTGCACCACTACAACTGCTACACATCAGGATATATTGTTACCACTTTTTTTGTTGCAAACCTTTTAACCTTATTATGGCTACATTATACAATGATGGTATTTGTTACTATTATCCAGTTATGGCAGTGGCGGCCCTTCCTCTCTAACCAATGGGAGGATAGTAGGTCAAAGCAGAATCCGCATAGAAAGAATAGTTGCTTAAATTAGCAGATATAATATGGTGACTTCTCGTGACTTTGCAAGTCGCCAGCATTTCAGCTTGGGAGATGGACCTGCGTTGGAGTGTGTAGGTTATATATTTTGTGTGTGCGTCACTGTGAGAAAAGGCCAGCAGTCTGTTTATTGCTGTTAAAGTCAGGGGGCTGAGTCACCAGAGCCCTGCTGTGTTTGCTCTCTTCTGTCTTTCTTTCTTTAGCCCTTTTCAAACATTGGATATGTAACATTGCTATCCCTGTAAATGTGTTAAATGTGACAGAATTCTGCCATTCAGACACTGGTTTGCCCGTGTTTCCCCTTCCACCCCCGCTGCTGTTGTTTTGACCAGCACATTTTATATGTGTCTATAATTTACCAACTCACCCCTCTGCTCCTTTCCCAGTGGGGAAGAAAGACTGCATGAGGTAAATGATTCAAGAAGACTCACGCGTGTGTGTGTGTGTGTGTGTGTGTGTGTGTGTGTGTGTGTGTGTGTGTGTGTGTGTGTGTGTGTGTGTGTGTGTGTGTGTGTGTGCGTGTGTGTGTGTGTGTGTTTTAACGTGGATGTGTGACAGCCAAGAGATTACATTTCCTTTAGATTGGTTATAAAAAAAGACCCTGAGGCTCTAATTCACACTCATACCTGTACAGTTTATTAAGGGAGACAGAATGTGTCAGCAACCGTCTGTTATTCAAGGTGGTAAAGTGTGGTACAGTAGCAACCTCTCCTGTGCTTTACCCTCTTGAATGAGTTTTAAAATGAGATTTGCCTTTTCTAATGACCTCTCACTTCATCTTGCTCAGAAAATGCCTCAAAGCTGAAAATCGTTAATGTCTGACATTTTCAAAGTGTAGCAAAGATGACAGATCAGCAAGTGCTGTGTTTATAAAGCTGTTGTACTTAAGTTGCTGGTGTGCAGTAGCAATATCATCGACCAAGCAGCTAATGTGAAAGAGAAAATATTGTATATGGATTTGTACAGACAGCTATACATTAGATCTGTGTATCATTAAGCCCTAATTACTAAACACAGGCTTTATTTTGTTCTTCAATTATCTTTTACTTTTATTCGCTTTTGCTCAGAAGAACCTAAAAACTGTTAGGCCTTGTGCATTTTTGATTAAATGGATGACCACTACTTTATCCATCCATCTGGGAATCTATCCCAGGTATAACCTGATAACCTTTCAAACCTATCCTCTATTTACAAATTAACATCTTTTGGTAGGGGGATGAAGCCAGATTACTCAGAGAGGCACAGGACACAGAAACTCTTAGAAATTTGACCGGTGGATTTGAACCCTGACTTCCTTGCTATGAGGAAACTGTGCAGCCACCTACTTTGTTCAGTGCTTGAATATTTTGTGATCTAATGACTTGCTTCTTTATCATATATGTGCAATGAGAAGACCTGGAGACCACAATTACTGTAAAAGGCTTAAAATGTAGCTAAGAGGGCCTTAAAGTGCGAACCAAAACTGCATATATAAGTATCTGCACTCAAACATTATTTTCTCTTGCAAACACAAAGCAATAGTTTTAAGTAAAATGAATCTGAAATCTATAAAATCAAAGATTTATTTATTCAAATAACTACAAATTTAGGATAATTTGCTTGGTATAAATGGAATGCATACCAGTCATGTCAATTTCATTTGACCTGATGTTTTACGTTGCACTTCTGTAACAACACTGCACGGAAAATTTACATGTAATCAAATAACTTCAAGTCAGCCATCTGGTAATAAACGTTATGTGACATGCTGAATTGTTTTGTCAAATGTTGTTTCCCTTCTCAAGACTCGTGTTCAGCTGTTGCTTGTAGCATTTTCAGCAGATCTGTTACAGATTTTTAGAATCTGAACACAACAACTGATACTCTAGTCTATTTGTATGGGGTTTATTAATGCACCTCAGTCTGAATACTGCCTCACGTACATGTTATCAATTGTCTGGTCAGAGCTGTTTAGTTTCATGAGTCATCTGTAACATAGATGCAGTCACATGCCCCTTCTTTTATGTAATTCGTGAAGATCATCCAGCCATATGAAGAGGTATAAAAGTACGATTATCTTTACTAATTATCAATTACCTTCACCGCAGCTCACAAGGAGGTAAAAGTGTGAATGAAACCAGTTGTGTTCATGGTAGGTGTAACACTTTCCACAATAGTGGCATTAATACCATCCATCTTCTTCTGCTTACCCAATTTAGCATCAGCTGGAGACTATCCCAACAGCCATAGGGTGCAAAGAAGAGTGCAGCTTGGTCAGATTGCCAGTTTGTTGCATGCCTAACACAGAGAGAGACAACCATTTGCACTCACATTCACACCTATGGGCATTTCAGAATAACTAATTAACCTAACCCCACTAAGTGCATGTCTTTGGGGTATGACAGGTAGCCAGAGTACCCACAAACAACATGCAAACGCCACACAGAAAGGCCCCAGGCTTTGTGCCACCGTGGTGCCTTAACTGATACCCAGATCTTTTAAATGGCATAGAAAGGTGGACTGGGATAAGGTCTACATGCTCTCATTTTTACAGTACCAGGAAATGCTGAACTGAACAAATCATTCAGTACATAAATTCCTAAATCAGTGAGCGCTTATAAAAGCACAATGCTTTACAAAGCCTCACCGGAAATTAGGTTTTAAAATGTAATTTTCCTTACGGCAGCCTGCAGCTTTTTTTAAATTTTATCTGAGTTGCATGAATATGTTCAGGGAGAAGAAAGCAGTATGCTAGTGAGACAGGAAGAGAGCGATGTTCAAGGAAAAGAGAGAACATAAGAGAAAGACAGGTTAGAGAAAGTGGAAGGCGGGTTTGAAGTTTTAAAGTGATTCAGACAGCAGAGATGAGGAAGCAAAACGGAGCATGAGAGGGACAAGGTAACATGACAGAGCAAAAGCGTTAACACACGTCTTCGAGATGAGAGGGAAAGGAAAGAAAAGCACAGTCTAGGTAGAGAGGAAGCGAGAGAGCTAAATAGCAGCAGCGCATGACACAGAAAATTTTATCTGGGCACCTCCGGGGCATCTTAGGAGACAAATTTTATGTTAGAAATTAGGTGGAGTGAGCATATGGTGCTATGTAATATTGATGGTGCACAAGTGCCCATCTCAAGGCATGGAATGATAGCCCTGCAGTGATTTTTCACGGCATTTAAAACTCTTGTGCTGAGGCTTCTTTGTCTCTAGTTTAGGTCATTAAAGATTTAAAGACAGAAAAGCGAAGAAGCATTTATTATCCCAATGTAACAGAATGAGAAACTAAAGTAGGGTGGAAAGAGCTCACCGTGTGTGTGTTGCTGGTGGGAGGGTTGACAGAAATTGGCAGTGAAAGGGGAACAAAAGGAAGAATGATGGATGGGAAGATCAAATGACAACATGAAGGCAACGGCGGAGAGCAGAAATGAATCAAAGAGAAATGCATGAAGAGACAGCAGAGGGGAGGGAAGTGGAGGGTTGTAATAATGTAATGTAATGTAATGTGTAATGTAATGTAATGTGTATGTGTTAGTCCCCATAGGGAAATAGTTCCTCTGCATTTAACCCATTCACCCAGTGAAGCAGTGGGCAGCCACCAATGCAGCGCCCGGGGAGCAGTGTGTAGGGACGGTACCTTGCTCAGGGGTACCTCAGGGTAGCAGTTCAGTGGAGTTGAACCCCCGACCTTCCGATCATGGGGCCACCACTCTACCTACTGAGCTATCCCTGCCCTTGTTAAGCTGCTGCACTAACACACCCTTCGTGGGTCACAGGGTCAAGCTTCTGGAGTTCATGCATGTGTGTGTTTGAGTGTGTGTAAAGTAATGTTTGCTCCAGAAAAAAAAAAAAAAAAAGGGGCAGGGATAGCTCAGTAGGTAGCTATCCCTACACTTTAGAACACACAAATGAAGTGTTTCTTTGTTAGAGCTGACTGTCTTAGATTTGCAGCTGATGCACTAAGGGAGTGCTTGATTTGTCATTGTGTGTTAGGCCAACACTTGTCTCAGAAAAATAAATGCAGTCCTGTACTGCCAGAAATCTGAGTGGCAAACCCTCTCTTCTTTGACATCAAAGCATTTCAGAGGCACTCGTTGAACATGCATCAATTCTGCTGCCTGTTCTTCCATCATCACCCTTCTGGGATTTACCGAGCATTAACTCAGTAGTTCTTACTCAGTAAGAAACCACTGATCTAGGAATCAGATAAACCTGACAAAAATCTTAAACACAACAATTAAGAGCTAAGAAGTTGATGGTATATCAAACATACCTTTCTGTGTAGTTGCAGAGGCGGGCAGCATCGTGGTGAGGGGCCCTCTGTGTCTCCCTCAGTCTTCCTAACTAGACTGTCCTTCTTCAGTTTGTGAACATAAGAAATTCTCCTTTTAATGCTTTTGCCCAGCTCCTCTGCTTCTTCTGCAGACACCTGTTTCATTTTACTCTGTTCACCCCACTTTTGATTAGATTTAGTTGGACGTCTCAAAGCCAAGGGTGCTGAGGCACCCTGCCAACCTCTCTCCAGGTAAAGATGAATGCACACACACACAGCAGTGAACAGGATGCCCAAACGCAGCAGCAGTCCCAGAGTGAGTCGCTCTCTGCCCATATCCATCCACTGTTTTGTCCTCCCTGTCTCTCTGACTCACCCAAATCCAGTGTCTCAACTCAAGGTGTCAGTTTGATTGCTTTTTCTATCCCATTTTGGAAGTTCTCTTCTCTTCCCCTTTGTCTCAAGGTTAAAATCCACCTTTACACCAACAGCGGTAAGTTAATGAAATGCAAACATTTCCACCGTTGCTCATAAACCAGCACACACGCACACATATTTGTGCTTCCTGCAAGGCTGTGAGGCTGTGTAAGTGCTGAGGCTTTGGAAGCTGAGAGTGAAGTGCAGAATATGCCACCCTCTTTGAAAACTTTGGAAACTCCCTCCTCACACTTGTAAGTCTCTTTCTTTCTCTCTTTTTTTTTAACCCAAACACACGCCCCTTTAATTTGCTTTCTTTTTCTTTCTGAGGTTCACATCACACTCACACACACAGACACACACACCACTCTGTTGTTCTTCCCCCTCCTTGGTGCTGCTTCATCCCGCCCAGCAGAATCTCATGTTACGGTGTAGCTCCAGTTATGGGCTGTGTCTCCAGCTCCATAACGGGTCCATGCAAGATTTCCTCTCAGCATCTGTTGGGCTCTCTCTGGAAACAGCAGCGACATTCATACACGAATGAAAGTTTAAGTATTTGTGAAAAGTCATTTGAGGTGCTCCAATGCAAACATTTTGTTAGAGTGATAAGTTTCTAAGAACTTTTTGTTTTTACTCATTTATTTGAAGTCATTACTCTTGAATTTTGTCTGTGTGCACATGTTCTAAAAAAAAATACTATATCAATTCCTATATTTTTCTCTGTTATTGTACAAATTTAAGAAAATGTGTGGGTTTTTTCACATAAATTCCATACTTCTCTCGATTCCTGATTTAATGAGGGCATATTTGATATTTTGGACAAGAAGAGAACATTCATCTGGTGTTTTCAAGCTTCCTTTTTTTGTCTTTTTTAGGGGTGGGGGAGGATTAGACCTTACAACAAAACTTGAGAATTAGAATTTGCTTGACGTGGCACTGCTAAATGTAAGAAGAGGCAGATAATAAGAGAGCTGATCTCCCACCTACTGTTTGGAATCAGTTACAGCCTTTTTGAGCCTACAAATAATTCTCTGCTGCCCCCCTTTGAAGTACAAACAACACTCCTCTAAATACCAGCTTCGGCACACAAGCCAATTACAGTGAATCAAATAAATTAGATCGGGAGAACCAGAGAGAATAAAGGATGTCGGGTACAGTAAGACGATCTCTGCTGCCACCTAGTGGTTAATTCTAAACAGCTGCATATGGAACTGATTACTGTTTCTTCTGTGTGATTACACATAAAAGCGTCCAGCTTTTACCTCAAAAGAAGTTGGAAAAACTCTAAATTTTAGACGTGTGTTTTGTATCAAACATGTAGCAAAACAATGTTTCTTTTGTGAGATGCAGGAGACTTCTCTCTCTCTCTCTCTCGCTCTCTCTCTGCAGACAGCATTATTCATATTGGAATGATTTGTCCAGATCTGGTCAAAATCAGCTGCCACGTGCAATGCGTTTGTTTCTGGCTGCCCCCCCCCCCCTTTTTTTTTTCATATCCTCCAACAAAACAGGGTCCAGAGAGACAGAGAGAGGCCGTTTAAGCTCTATCTACTCACATATACTTTAAAAGCAGTGTCTCAATATGGGGCCTGATATCACAGACCGATAGACCACCTGCTAATGAAGCAAAGGCAAAAATGCCTGCTGGATAAATTTGATAGCGGCAAGGCTTATAACCACACAGTAAGCTCTAAGAGGGCGAGAGTAAACCCAAAAGGGCTCATTTTGCTAATTATAGGTTACAAAAAAAATATCTAGAAATGAAAATCTCTTTTCATGGTTAGATAAGATAAACTGTCGAAGTTGCTTGCAAGTGGAATTTACTCCATGGTATTTTGTAAACAGCAGCTGGTCTGATATCTGCATTGGCAAATACAGGTTTCCTAACACAAAAAGCAGGAAAACTGGAACAAGCTGGACTAATACAGGTCAATCTGCACCATAAGATCAATGAGCTTCTTCTATTTTGGGAAACACACCGATGTCTGGATGAACTGCTGAAGTTTTGCACAGTGGGAAGTGGCCAGTTGTATCAGGAAGAGGTGAAGGTTACCGTGTGTTTACTTTCAACTGGGGTCCAAAATGACACACACACACACACACACACACACACACACACACACAATACACACATAAGAATAACTTGATTGTTTTATAAGATTCAGGTCCTCAAAACACTGTAAGCACTGTAAATACATAATAAATAGCTGGCAAGGGTCTCAGCTCACTACTCTTGAGCCTTGTGAGATAATTGTGTAAATGGTCTAAGTTGCCTTGAAAAATGACACACCCCTATGTTACGTTTTTTCAACTCACGTGACTGCAGAATAAACGTATTGTTATAATAATATTGTTATAATAAGCTTGTAGTTAATGACCTTAAGTAATAATTCAACAGTTGGGATTTTTGTGTACATTTGTGTAGTCTCATCTAATATGTACACATTGCACAATCAAGATTAACTGGATCATCAAATAAAAAAATAAATAAAAAAATAATAATAATAATAATAAAATAATAATAATGATCTTAACGTATATTTTTAGCTTTTTATTTACAACAACGGTAACATGCTCACATACTGGTTTAATAATAAGCATTAAAAGGGTCAATATGTTACAAGGTTACACATCTGAGGCAATAAAATAAACCTGTTTGACCTTTTTTCCACACCTCAATAAATGATTGCACAGCAACCAGTGGCAAAGATAAGCACCTTCTACCCCGAGAGACCGCATGATATACATATGCATACATACAGAAAAAGCTGTGAAAGTTAGCAACACTTCAAAAACTGGGATAAACGATCAAACCTATTAACTGGACTGACATAGATGTAAGAATATAAGATATAGTTGCTTATATTCCACACCATATTAACGCCATACAGCCTCACTTAGATGTGGAAGACGATTTATAGCTGACCATCTGTTTGTGTCATAAAATCTTACCCTTTTACATAAAACAAACACATTTGTGAAATGCAATTGACACAAATGCAACATGCAGTCTTGCTAGTAATGTGTCAATTACTTTTTAATGTCTAAATGTTAAACCTGATGACTTTCAAAGCAGACCTGCAGTTAATTTCACGGTAACACGCTGTTTAACAAATTGCCACAGTCAGCACGTACAACCTATTTCAATGATCCTTCTCCCGTTTTATTTCCCAGATGAGAAGGTGGAGTGAAAGCAAGTCAGTGTGATGGCAAAAGCAAACGCTGTTTAGTTTATAGTTTGTATTCGTATTCCTGCTGAATCCAGCCAAGACAAGATGCAGTGAGTCAATACAAACACAACGGCTGAACGTATCAATCATTAATCAAAGGATTCGTTAGGAGCACTTGGAGAAGCAGAGACACAGAACGGGCTTTTAAGTTCTAAATGTGGGTCTTGCACAGACGTGAATAACCTGTGATCTCACCCCACAAAAATGTGGTGAAGAAGATTAAATGCATTCATTAAATGTTTTTTTAGTCGCTCAAACTAAAATCAAATAAAATGCACACTTTCACAGAAGTAAGGACTTGGTCTGTAATCCATTGCTGCGTATACAAACACTACCCAGGCCAGCTATGTGTTTATGGTTACAGCTGTTTTGCTTGTTTTAATTCGAAGCAAACTATACATTTTGGAAGTTTGGATAGTTTATTAGAGCCATGTGAGGATGCTACTTTGGAGTCTGGGCATTTCTAGTTATTTCTTACTTCTTAAAATGTTAAATGCTTACTTAAATAAGCAATTAAAATAGCCATTGTTGCTGTTGCCACAATTTTGAGTGAGCTAGCCAAATAGAAAGAGGGAATGATTGCTGGTGCAGAGACAGGACCTTGAGATTATTATGAACCCAGCAGCTCATTACTGCTTTGCTTAAACTGTAAACACCAGGCACATTTAGAGTAACTAGTTGTTTCAGTGGCCGCTTGTTTATGTTGACCCTGATAGGGGTTAAACTTTACACGTGGACGTTATGCAAGGATAACCAGTTAACAACAGAATAAACAGATCTAATACTTCTACACATCACATCACACTACATCACAAGATCTTCAGTTTGCAGATAGGTATAGTCACAGGTGTATCAAAGCAAACAACTCTCATCACTACTTCACTTTGTATCAAAATGTGAAAAAAAGCCCTTGGATACATCATAGGTGCCATTTCCACAACAAAAAGTTCAAATTAGACTGATAAAACTAATGTAATCAAAGAGGTGATGTCATCAAACAAATGTTAAGTCATCATACAGACCTTTAAGTTTCCAAAACGTCATCATCATCACCAGTGATTTTCCCAGCTCATTTGGGGGTTTTAAGTGAATCTGAAGTTGGAAAGACACCAGTCTATTTATTAAAACCACCCAGTCACGTGTTACCAATTATGAAGACGCAATTCTGGAAAAGTGTTGTGCTGACTTTTTCATTTTAGTATCGCTGAGGTGTTGCACTCTGTAGAGAGCATGTGTCCAGATTTGAGGGCGGCTCGCTTAGTTTAAAAATAAAAATTAAAAAGATTTGGGGCAGTTGTCTATTTCATTATATCTGGGAAGAGAAGAGAGGGCGTTTTTTTTTTAACACCAGCGTCTCGCTTATAAGGTAGTTGCCCCAGGAGCTCGAGTCTGTCAATAGCCGTGTGTATGTGTCTGCCCCTCCCACCCTGCTTTCGTGAAGGCCTCTGTTCATTATTTGGTGCTGATCCGCTCAGGAGCTGCTGCCCGCCAGGGAGAGACGCACCGGGAGCCACCGCACACAAACGCGCCGTCAGAAAATGTCTGTGGAGAAAGTATTCGACGAGCTCGGACATTTCAAAAGGTACCGTGAGGATTGGCATGTTTTCTCTATAGTCAGTTGTAACTTTACATTTTCTTTATTCTTTATTCGAGTGGGGGGAATTTTGTGGTAGGAGGCACCAACTTTAGAACCGTAAATATTACACATCCCACTTCACATTGCTATTTTGAAAACAAACACTATTGAAAGTGGGAGATGACGTAATTTGTTTTACAGCAATGATACGGTATTTTTTTTTTTTATCTATACAGATATATCCATGTTTCAAAAAGGGGGTGGACATTCGCTTAGAGAAACTTTTGTCACCTCTTTGTAATTTTGAAAAATAACTAATTACAGTTAGAAATGGGCCTGTGTATCTTTAGGAGACACATGGTTAATGTATTTAAACTATAAAGTTTATATATTCGTTTTTAGTAGGCTTTTTCAAAATGACTTAATAAACACACCTAGAATTATTTCTTTCTGTGCGGGTTGGTTTTACCTGACTACCTCTCCATCAGTCAAGTTGTTTTCCCACTTTTTAACCTAAAAACGTTTAGGGTTTTATTAAAAAGCTGGTAAAAAAGTTTTACCTTTCCACACAGGTTGGGTACACTGCTAAAATCGCGAGTCACCATTAATTTCTTTATATTTTGAAGATGGAGGAGCAAGGGTTGGATTGAAAATCAGTAAAAAAAAAAAAAAGGCAGCCAGTGTCCAAAGAAGAACATGGATAGATTTTCAGAAAGCCCAGACAACTATTGCACGAAGTCACTTTAAAAATGACAAGAAAGTCTGACTCCTTGGAAGAAAACCGAGGCATGAGGGGTGTCTCAAGATGCTGTCTATGATATGTCCAGTGTACTTTTAAAATGTATTCCATTACAGATTACAGAATACATGCCCCAAAATGTATTCTGTAACGTATTCCGTTACGTTACTCAATGAGAGTAACGTATTCTGAATACTTTGGATTACTTAATATATTATCATGCTGGTTCATCAAGCGAGGGAGGGAGAAAAAGGAAAAGTACGAGCTGTCATCGAGCAAAAACAGGAGCTGAAGCATGTAAATATAATAATAACCACTGCAGCCAAGAAGAGTGCCTGAAGAGCCCAGTTGTAAGTAAGCTATTAAGACTTGACTGCACACCGTGTTCCTCTGAAAACAATAAGTTCCGTTGGAGCAGCCTTTCAACGCCTCTCTCTGTCTCTCGCAAGCAAAGTTGACCCACACAACAAAGTAAAGCTATTTTTCGGCTAAGAGCCCGACACAGAACCCACCATATTAGCCAGAGGTCCCTTTACTATGGTTCGGAGCCGCAGACCTTCAGTAACAGTAATAAATCACACAGCAATAGTACATTCACGTAGTGCTGTAAACAGCATGATAATATATTAAGTAATCCAAAGTATTCAGAATACGTTACTCTCATTGAGTAATGTAACGGAATACGAATACATTTTGGGGCATGTATTCTGTAATCTGTAATATGTCTGTGAAGGTTCTCAGTCATCCAGGTCATCGTAGTCAAAGGAGCTTGCAAAGAAAAGCGTCTGGACTTCTTTAAGTTGCTTGAAGACGTTTCACCTCTCATCCGAGAAGCTTCTTCAGTTCTCCCTCTGTGGGGGGTCACTCCCACTAGGTTTATATCTGGGACTCTCCACCATTTGACCTTAGAACTAAAGAAGCTTCTCAGATGAGAGGTGAAACGTCTTCAAGCAACTTAAAGAAGTCCAGACGCTTTTCTTTGCAAGCTCCTTTGACTGTAATCTGTAATGGAATACATTTTAAAAGTAACCTTCCCAACACTGAGCACGGACTACACTGCCTATGATGCTACATTCTTTAGAGCTATACCTGTAGCATTCTGCCTATTAGCTTAGCACAACAACAACAAAAAGTGCTCTCTCACCCAGGAAACACGCAGAGAGAGAGCATCACCCTGTAACCATGGCAACCGTAACGCCTGGAACAACAGAACATAGCTGTCAAACAAAACCCAAACAGTCCTGACCCGCGACAATATGAATTTCATATTATGAAACAGGAAAGTACCGCCGTGTAATCCACTTATTTCAACAAAGTAACTGTATTCTGAATACCACCTTTTTAAACGGTAACTGTAACGGAATACATGTACTCATATTTTGTATTTTAAATACGTAACGGCGGTACATGTATTCCGTTACTCCCCAACACTGGATATAGACTTGTTTTCTGAATAAATTACTACATTCAAAGCAATTGTCTTGAAACGATAATGCTGTTGGATACCTGGAAATGTCTTTTAGATTCCATTAAAAGTTGAACTATTAAGGTTGCCTTTGTAGAAGTTTTTTGTTTTTGTGGTGATACTGTAAAATCACCACAATAATTTTCCTGTATTCTCCTTCTGTCCAGATTTCAGGCATGTCTGTACTTTGCAGCAGTCTTCCAGGCCATAGCTTGTGGAATCCACTACCTGGCCTCAGTTTTTCTGGTGGAAACTCCAATTTTTGTGTCTAGCGTGCCCGGCAACATCACCGACGTTCTGTATGGTAACGTGACGGCAAGCAGCCTGGAAGAAATCTTACCAGTCTTCAAATCAGGTAGTGGACCACTGGTGGTGAAGACAGCAGAAGGAGAACAGTGGGAGCTAAGCCGGTGCCGCTGCACCCTTCGCATCAACCCAACACACTTTTCGTATGACTTCGATGGCAACAAAACAGTGAAAGAATGTACAGGGAACTTTGTTTATGACCACACCGAAGTTTACCAAAGCATTGTGACCGACTGGGACTTGGTATGTGATAAAGAGTGGCTGGCCAAGCTGTGCCAGCCCACATTCATGCTCGGGGTGCTGATTGGAGCGCTGGTGTTTGGGGACGTTGCTGACAGGTAAGCAGGGGCTGCTGTAAGATGAGGTCAAGGTTATTTTCAGGCAACATGTAGAGTCAAAGACAGGGGTTAAATGTTACCATGTGACACTTTTTGAGTTAAGTTTTAAACAGGAAGGGCTGTCCTGGCATAGACTATATGTTTAAAAAAAAAAAAAGGAACTTGCCAAAGTAGTTGTAATTCATGTAGTTGTAATTTCAGGATGTATGGCTTCACATTAGGTCAAGAAGGTAGTGGAAAGAAATTATTATAGTGAAAATGAGGCAGGACAAGTGAAAGCATAGTTGATGTAGATTGGGGGAAAAAGAAGTGGAAGGTAATGACTGGAGCAGAATGCAAAGCCAGATTTGAGTGGTTAGCATTTACATGTGCAGGGGTGGCTGTAGCTCAGGAGGTAGCGCAGGTCACCTACTAATCGAAAGATTGGTGGTACGATCCATGGTTGCTCCAGTCTGTTTGCCAAATATCCTCTGGCAAGAAACTAAACCCCAGTTGCTCTCCGAATGCGAATTCGTTTGATTGTTAGATAGAAAGCACTTGAGCAAAAAAGTGAAAAAAATGCTTGCATGAATGGGTGAATGAGGCTTGTTATATAAAGAGCTTCGGGAGAGTAGAAAAGCACTATATAAGAATCAGGCCATTTACCATTTACAGCAGTAAATTTTAGCAGAAAGCAGTCAGTCTTCTCCGTAACTTCATGCACAAGTATCATATTCCTGTCAAGCACTCCTGTCGAAATGATTTAAAACCACGTGCGACTGTGACAACTTTATAAGCCCCTTTTAATCGATTCCTTAACTGAATATACAAGCTCTTTTCTCTTCCTTTATTGGTCTGCTTGTCTCTGTAATTCTTTTTCACATAATTTTCTTTCTCTCCACCAGAGTTGGGCGTGTGAAGATTCTGATGCTCACCAGCGTTTGTCAGTTTGGGTTTGGAGTAGCTGTAGCATTCTCCGGAAACTACTATTTCTTTGTGGTGCTCCGCTTTCTCCTTGCTATGGTGGGTACGGTTGTGAATGGTTACGTACCTGTGCGTGCGTGTGTTTTATAAAAAGCCAACGTGGGACAAGAGAAGTGGCATATTTGCAATGTTCTTCTTGCAAACAGCCACCAGTGGATGTTTCTCAGCTAAACAACCTCTTGTCCAGTCCCTAATGTTCTCAGGTAATATACTTGAATACACCCCCTGTAGGCATATTGCAGCTAAGCCAACATGCAAACCAAAAATACTCCTTAAATATGTAATTTAAGGAAATGTGACACAAACAGTGACAAACAGGTTTAGTTTCTGTCTTTATATTTAAACATGGGTTTGTTTGCTTTAGATGCAGATTATTTCATATCTGCTTAAACTAACACCCCTAAGGAAGGCGGTCTGTATGGTTACAAGTCCACATGTCAGTACATTAGCAGTGGTAGGGCAGCTACAGCTGTTGTTTTTCACATAGAGTCAGGCCCTTGTACACTGATACTGCACAGCTACACTATGAAACCACACGGCAAACCTACAAAGACATATCCCCAAATCATTACTATGAACTATAAATTTGTTGTGTGCTGGTACTGTGTACAACAAGAGCATGCAGTCAGTTTCTCTTTGTTCATAAGTTCATAAGGTTGAACACAAAGGATATACTTCAGGTTTACTAGCATGATCATAACCTTATATTTAAAGTCTGAGGAACATAAGTTTTAAAAGACTAATACAGATATTTGCTGATTTAAAAATCTGATATTCCAATATATCGACCGATATTTTCCAAAACAGATTTCCCTAACATTTGTTATGTGTAGTTATTTGCTTATTTGTTTATACTCTGTCCGACTCTGTTGGGATTAGCTGGTTGTTGGGCGTTTCAAACACGGTTGCCAGCAGGGAAGCTGCAGAGTGCCATCTTGTGGACAAATTATGGTACTGTGCAAAAGTCTCAAGCCACCTCTCACTCAGCATTTGCAGCTGTTTATTGAAACATGAGCTAACATACAAGGAAATACAATAAATAGGACAGATTCTGCAAAGGTCTAACAAGTTTTTAGGGAATATTTGGTATGACCACCTTTATTCTTTGACAGACCCTGAACTCTCACTTTTTAGTAATTTCTTTAAGTTGTCTACAGGAATAGTTCTCCATGCAGCGTGAAGGACATTCAAAGCTCTTCTATGTATGTTGGCTGTCTTATGTTCTGTTCTCTATCAAGATGATCCCATAGCACTCTGGGGAAGCCAATCCACGACTAATAGTGTTCCACTGTGATTTTTTTTTCTGTCCAGGTGTAAATGGGTTTAGGATTATTGCCAATATGAAAAATGAAGTGCAATTACATTATTTCCTAACGGTATTGCATGGTGGATCAAAATCTGATGGTGTTCAAATATCCATCAATTTTGACAAGATCCCCAACATCACTGGTTGAAACGCCACCCCAAACCACGACACTGTGTTTTAAAGATGGCTGCAGACAGTCGCTATTGTACCACTGAACTGACATCCTCTGTAAATATTGATGATGACTTAAACCAAAAAATTTAAATTTCGATTCATTACTCCATAAGATCTGTTCCCACTCAAATTCAGTTCAAGTCTTCTATAATTTGGCATACCTCTGCCTTTTCTCCCATTTCCCTTTCATAAGAATGCCTTCTTGACAGCCACCTTTCCACTCAGACCGTTTCTGGTGAGGCTGTAACCAACAGTAAATGGATCAACTGATTGACCAGATCTATCTTTCAGATCTTTGCTGTCTTTTCCCCCCAGTTTATCCCTGAATGATTCATAGGTCAGTGTTAAGTGGCTTAACAAACAAAGAAACAAAAACCACAAACCTCCCAAAGACAAATTAAACAAAAGCAAAAAATTTCAGCCACCAGGTCAGGTAAAAAGTCTGGACTGAAAATGAGTGAAAAAGCAGCCAATGTCCAAAGAAAAACTTCAGAAGGCCTGTTTCTCAAGTGCACTTTAAAAATCTTAAGAAAGTCTAGCTCCTTGGAAACCAAATATTAAGAAATGATGGATGACTCAAGACTTTTGCACAGTACTATATACAACATCAACATCTGTAACATGTTAGAAGGGCATTTTGTCCATCTCTTATTTTATTTTTTTACATTTTCATTTCTTGGCCACTTTATCTGTTTTCTGTGGAAAACTGCTATTAAACTGCTATTAAAATGACTAGTTCCTATTTCTCATCTTTGCTTTTGACAGGTGTCTAGTGGCTATCTGGTGGTGGTCTTTGTCTATGTAACAGAGTTCACTGGCAACAAGGTACGCACATGGACATCGATGCATGTGCATGCAGCCTTTGCTGTTGGCGTCATGATGGTGGCTCTGACTGGTTACCTGGTGCGGGTGTGGTGGATCTACCAGATAGTCCTCTCCGTATGCACCGCACCTTTCTTGCTCTTTTGCTGGAAGTTTCCCGAGACTCCCTTTTACTTGATGGCCAAGGGCCGCTATGAGGAAACTGAGAAACTGCTGAATGTGATTGCCCGCGTCAACGGCCTTGAATGCAGGCTGAAAGCTGAGGATCTCCTGGAGCCAGGGAAGAGAGAAGATGGCAAAAGTCTGCTGAAGGGAGACACAGACGAGCAGTCATCCAAGCCTGAGAAGAAGCTGACCATCGTGGACCTGTTTGGCAGCTGGAGGATGGCCGGTCGTACATGCACAGTGTGGGCCATCTGGTTCATCGGCAGTCTGGGCTACTACGTCTTCTCTCTGGGCTCAGTAAATCTGGGAGGAAACCAGTATGTTAACCTCTTCCTTGCTGGTAAGTGATTGTCACATGAGTGTGAATTTGGTACTGAGATTGCAAAACTATAAACATGTATTTAATATTGTGATCATATTGGCACTTTTTTTTTTTTTACCTTTGGTGTCAGATGTAGAATAGTGTCTCTGCTTCTTACTCTACTTCAGAGTGTTTCCAGTGAGTCTGGAGATGATTTAGTTCACCTGTTTAATCTAAAAACAACTCTTGCTACTTCTAAGTTGAGCAGAACCTTATGTGGAAATTTCAAACACAGTAAAAATGATATGTTCCTCTACTTTGCTTTGTTTAGTGCTCTGTATATGTAACCGAGAGTGAAATCAGACTGCGAGGACTCAACAAAAATAGCAGCGCTCCATCTTTAAGCTAAATGGCTTCCTCGTGGTTTTCTGTCTGATTGAGAAAATAGGATTTACAGTCTAACAAACATCTTTTAGTTGAACTGATATAGTGTTCATGTAATGCTATTTGAAAACACGGGATTTTATTTAACCTTTGACTCAGGACAGAGGAGGTGGAGCCTGGACAAAACAAAAGGTTAATAGGGAGAAGAGACATCCTCCTGGGGGATGTAACAGTACGATCACTTAATTATAAAATAAGTTTGCAGAATTTATTACTAGCTGTGACTTAGGTAGGTAGGTAGATTATTAATCCCACAAGGGAAATTGTTGACATTAGATAAGAGTAAAGATTGTGGCAGATAACCAAATGTGTAACCAAGTCGACCAAGAAAAAGTCCACTTACCTCCATCTTTACCTAGAGGTCGAGTAGAAGAATATTTCTGCCACCTCTCCCTTAAAACTGTCATGAGTCTAGAAGCATGATTGGATAATGATGTTGTTTGGCTTGTTTTTGGGTTTTTTATTGGGGGTTTTTTGCATTTCACAACTCTCCAGTAGATTTCCATTCAGGACAGTAAACTTGAAGGTTTTTTTCAGATTTGACTGTTGATTCTTAACATGCAGATTGGATGTCTAGGTCATCACTGAAATTGAGGTTAACATCAAAATGACTGCTGAAATGTGTTTCAGGATGACTGCTTAGAAATATAATTGTAAATTATGTTAATTCAAGTCACAAAGTAATTGTTTTAAATGAATTGTCTTGTATCTTCACGCTCAACGGAAAGTGTATTTTTAATCTTGATCATTTAATTGCCAGAGGAATATTTAGTGAGTGATCCCCATTTACTTCCATTAGAGGCACAGTGAAGAGCATATCTGGGAGGCAGCTTTTCAGATGGTTATTTAGGTCCTCCAGATAGAATGTCACTGTCAGTGCCAGTGATAACCCCTGACAGAGAGCGGCTGTGGTTGGTTGTTTCCAGGTGCAGTGGAGCTCCCCTCTTATCTGGTTGGCTGTTTTGCAATGGATCGGATTGGAAGGAAGAAGACGTGTGCCCCATCTCTGCTCCTGGCTGCGGTCGCCTGTTTTCTCATTATTGTGGTACCTGCTGTACGTACAGAGATGCACCCTACCCCCACCCCCACCCCCCACCACCAAAAAAAAGTTCAGCTGTTCACAGAAATCTGCAGTCATCTTTAGGTGCAAGTGTCAGAGTTCAACAGTACCAGCCCAGTGACAAGGCGATAAATCAGACAGTCCAAACTGTACAAGTACATGTACTTTAAGAAACTCTCTCTAACATGTGTTAAGTTCTGAGGCAACTTTGCAATCCTAAGCTATACCGCCATGTCTTTTTTGGAGGGAAGAGGCTTCGTCTTGGTAACTCTTACAAATGAGCCATGCTTGTAATCCTGCATCCTAACTGCATGTGGAGCTTTACACATGTGACAGTGATGCTTCTGCTTACAAGATAGAATAAATATAGCATAGAGTTACTTAAAGTACTTGTACTCTAATGAACTCGACTGTTATTGCGATGTATTTTGTGTACTAATGAGATCCGACACTTGAAGCTCCCAACATGTGTTCTGAGCTCTGACCCAAATTAGCACTGTTCATGGATGAGCTGGCAAACAGCTGGTACTTCATTTTTAAATAAATATGACCTTTGATCTTAGGAGCCACGCAAACAGTGAAAGATGGAAAAAAAATAGCAGCATGGAGACAGGGGACACGTCTAAAGTTCTGTGTCGCAACCCTGCTGACACGGCAGTAGCGACCCTTTTACTCACACCTGTTCATTCCAGCTGTCATAAATCCAGTTGCAGTCTCATTAAGTTCCAGTTTGTTTCCAGCACTTCTTAATAGAAACCACACGATAGCTTGGCTGTATACAGTTTATACACTGCTTTGTAGTCAATGGGAATTAATAATCAAATACATTTCATTTTACATTCAAGCTTATTCTTCACTTAGTTACCATATATTAACATGTATGTTTTTATGGATGTTTTAAGTCAAGGGCATGTTTGACACACAATCAGAACTTGTCAGAGAGTATAATAATGAATTAAATTATAGTGACTGACAGAGCAACACTTATTAAGTTCGTTAAGTCTCTGATGAGCAAGGGCAATCAGGTGTACAAGTACTTAAGTACAAGTACTTACTTGTGCTTTCTTGAGTTTTTAAAAGTAGTATATGCACCTGGAATTTAGTTTTGTTATTTGGTGCTACGTGATTAAAGCTAAATTGAATTGAAATCTTTGTCTTTCTCTTTGTTTTTCTTTCTCTCTTCATTTCTACAGGACATAGAGATCCTAACTATTGTTCTGAGTATGATAGGAAAGTTTGCTATTGCAATTGCCTTTGGTCTCATCTACCTCTACACCTGCGAGCTTTACCCGACTATCATCAGGTAAGCACGCTAAAGAGCTTTGTTTTTGTTTTAAGGGTTTGCTAAAACTGCTAAAACTATTATTTTTTTCATATTGCAAAAACTAAAGAACTCTTTATACGTGAAACAGAAAATTCATGCATTCATATACAACCATAATTTCAGGTTAAAGTTGATTTGATTTGGAAATCATTGCATTCTGTTCTTGAGAGCTTTACTGGAATAGGGGTTTGTACTTTGCTGCTATATTAAGGGCAAAGTTTCATGTTTGAATCTTCCACTTTAGAACTAGCTAGACCTGTGAACTAAATTTAAAAACTGAAATCAATGTAATATTCCGACTTTTAATTAATTCTAACAGAGGGAGTAATGCTGCTCTTCCTCCAGGTCTTTGGCAGTAGGTAGTGGCAGTATGATGTGCCGTGTCGGCAGTGTGGTGGCCCCTTTCTGTGTCTACCTGGCTGACATCTGGATCTACCTACCTCAGGTATAGAAATGCATTTAATGTTTTAGCTGTCAACTTCCATTTGTTCTCATTTATCATAGTTTATTTCTAAGTTTACCCTGGCAGCACTGCTAAATTAAAAAATTTCCCCCCTTTTTCTCAATCACAACCTGTGTTTAGCTTATTGTAGGAATCCTGGCATTAATTTTTGGAGTACTCGCACTGTTTCTGCCTGAGACCCTTGGCAAACCTCTGACAACCACCTTGGAAGAGGCTGAATCTCTGGGACGTAAGCCCAGCAAGATGAACGACAGACTGGAGCTGAACCAGCATGGAGCAAAAGCTTGAGCCGTACACTTCAGGGAACACAGAGATCTACACACAAGGAGACAAGCTGTGGAAGAGAGACGAGGTAACAACAGTTAAATACCTGGAAACAAAAACGACATAGATTAATGGGATGGTTGGAAAAAAGTGAAAAACAAGAAAAGATACGTTTTTATGATAACTTGTGAAGTGACTTTTTTGTTGACATTTTGTTCTGTAAAGTGACCAACAGCTTGATATTTTAGGAGGCCTGAGAACTTCCTCACAATCTTCTGCTCTATCATGTAAACACCACAAAACAATGAAAATCATGTGCCATGTGTGGTAATTTGTGAAAGCATACTTTGAGTCTTTTTTGTAGTTTCGATCATAATTTCTATTACTGATTTTAACTTTGTACTTAAAATTTTTTTCAAAATTTCTTGGAACACAGCTACAAATAAGACAGACATGACAGACAATAGAAAGACTTTATTTATTTTTAAATCAAATGAAGTTTTTGTAGTTATAGGCAGAACAAAAGCAGATTTTTATGTTAGGTCGTCAGGTGTTTCTTGCCCTGTTGGGCTTCTTTCAAGCAGTGTTTCAGCGGGTATCCTCCTGCTCTTACCACAGTGTTTATATTACCGACAAGAAGTGATGACCAAAACTATTAAAATCAGACTCCAGCTGTACTGAACCAAGTCATCCTTTAAAACAAAGTTATCAAAGCTAAACTGCTGCACATTTTTTGGCATCTCCGACCATCTGACCAGATCATGGCAGTGCCTTGGTTATTTTATACCATAATAAATCGTATGTCGTGTATCTAGAATGTATTATTCTAATATTAAATAAGTGCCTTCAACTTGCCTTTTAAGGCTTTCTTTTAATCTCAGGACATCAGTTTTGCTGTGAATCTATCACTGGATTTATCCTCAACTGCCTCTTGTTAAAGATCAAATATTTAAAGGTAACAAAAGAGCAAAGTTTTGCACACCATTGTTAGACCTTTATTAGTTCTTCTTCTTCCTATTATTGTGACCTTTATTAAAGGTTAATGAATTTTCTAATTACCCATAAACATTACGGCGATCACAATAACAGTGTGCAGGAGTTTTTTAATTGCTCATCTTGTCTAAGATGCCATTGCTGAGCTTTACTATGCCTTTGTTATCTAATCTGTGTGCATGTGTGGGTATAACTGAGTAGAACAGTCAAGTTAAGATTTTTTTTATATGCGCTTATATGCAATCAGACGCTAGGCAGATTAAGAAAAGAAGCATAATAGTACCTTATAGAGTCTTCAAGAGTCAAATATGATCTCCAGATGTTTGGACCAAATACAGGGATGGACCACAACACTGTGGAGATGTACTGTATATACCTGATTTACAATATTATGTTACAGTTATGGTGCATTAATCCAAAGGAGAAAAAGAACAGCGGCTGGTGTTCTAAAACTGGTGACTGGTCTGCAATCAACAGTATGGACTTTTCCATTAATAGCATCCTCGTCTTATTTTGATTTACAATAAATATGCAGAGGATTGACACTGGGGTTTATGGCTTTTTCATTCTGTTCATATGAACTGGCTTTAGTTAGCACAGTTTTACAGTGATACAGAAAGAGACTTTATAAACCTCGGTAAAGGAGCAAGTGAATTCCTTCCATTTGTCAATAAGGAAAGTTTGAACTTGGTGCTGGAAATGCAAAAATAATACAGCAGGTCTGAGGATACGGTGCCTATATACATTAACAGCTTTGTGTTTGATGGTGAAGGGGAAGTCCCACAGCCACAGTGACATTCCCATCGCCATTACCGAATACATAAAGGTCCTCTGTGTTCAACTTTTCAGGAGAAAACTACCAGTTTTTATGTGTGTGTGCTTATGTGTATGGAAAAGTACTAAACATGAGTTCTTCTAACGTGAACTTCCAGTTCTGGCGTGATACTGGTGCCTCAAATAGAGTGGGGGCTATTACTGGGCTAAATGGAGCGAGTAAGGATGTAAGGATGTTGTTATCAATCTGCTTCATGTAAGTGATTATCTCCTGTTGTTGACGATGTGCCAAAATTCTGAAAATGTAATGAATGTTTGTGGATATTTCCAAAAACATTTTGTCACTCAAATTTTTCAAGATTTAAATAAAAAAACATTTGAGTATTACAATGAGTGATGACTATTTACGCTTTATTGAGTGCACCTTGCTAGTATTCGGTTGGAGCACCTGTTGTGTTCAGAACAGCTTTAGTTATTTGTGGCATATATTCAACAAGGTGCTGGAAATATTCACACATTCACATTGTGCTCATAAAGCAGTGGTAAGATGTGGCATTTAAACACTGTTCAGGTCCCAGAATACGGCAAGAAAATGTCCCACACCCCATTTAAACACCATCTGTGGCCTGAACCATTGATATAAGTCGGTATAGATCATGATGGTTTTCATGATGTTTACGTCCTAGCATAAATGTCTGAGCAGAATTCAAGATATCGGGCAACATTCTTCCAATATCCTGTTGAATTGTAGCCACAGTTTCCTGCTCTTAGCTCAAAGGAGTGGCACCTGGTGTGGCTGCTTTAGGCCATCTGCTTCAAGATTTGACATGCCAGAATAAATACTCTTGTGCATACAGAGCTGCATGCTAGGTATGTATAGTAACTCATGCCCCGAGTTACACAGTTACTTAGCTTGAAGTGGTATGGCCATTCTCTTCTGACCTCCGACATCAGCATGGCATTGTCACCCAGAGAAATGCTGCCAAGTGGATATTTTCCATTTTCTTCTGACTCTACTCTGTTAACCCTGTGGTGGTGTGGGAAAAATCCCAAAACATCATGGTACCAACAACATGCCTCAACGTCCCCAAAATTACCTTTCTGTCTTTAAGGGCCACTTTTTTTAAAGTGGTCAGTGAGTGAATGCCCTCTCTTAAACAAAGGTTCTTGGAAAAAATGCCTACATATTATATATATACATATAGTTAGCAATTCCCCGAATGGAGTCACCATAATAAGTCTGTAAAAAGTACGTTTTTTTCTGTATCAAAACCATTTTTAAGTAAAACAGGGGCAATAGCTGCAATAGTAAGAGGACATTTATTGACGGTCTTTGTTAGTTGTTCATTCATTGTCCATTGTTCATTCTAGACACCCTTAAATGCCGAAAATTGTTTTATAGCCACCAGCATAAACAACAACAAAAAAAATGTGAGCGTTAAACATTGTTTTTTTTTTTATCTTCCTGAGAATTTTATATGGAATGCAAATGAATAGAAAACAATAAATAAAACTAGCAAAAAACAAAACATGGAACATAATGATGAAGATACGCAGAACAGAGATTAAGATGGTAGAGTGAAATGTTTAGTCACGTAATAGCTTATGGTTAATTGTTTTTTTTAAACATCTGTGATGAAAAAGCACTGTGGAGCTGCTGGATAATTAGAAATAAGTATTAACTGGGCTTGGTAACACTTCACACACTTTGATGATAACATTAATATACAGAAAACCCTTAAACAACAAATAATCTGAGTTGAAATGACAGGCAAATCAGCATTCAGTTGTGACCAAATCCCTCATTTTGCTGCAGATGTTAAGGAAATGTCACCTAACACAAAGTGCAGTGTATTCATACAGTTTTGCAAAAAAAACTGCTATTTGGCAAGCTCAATCTTTTAAACTTTGGAATACAAATTAGGCTTCATAAAGGCTTTTAACTCACTCTACAGTATCAACATATAGCCTGTCCCAAATAATAAATCTTTGCTAAAATACACAGCTTGTTTGGTCAAACTCAATCATTCATGCACACTTTTGGAATTCTCTGAATTCATACTTGAGTGCTCGCAGTTTAACCCTCATTTACACCTAATAGTATTTAACAAAATTACACAAAATGTTATAAACCAATACTAAAACAAATGAACTGACTATGTCACAACTCTGCCAGCTGTGCACAGAACTTTCTGCCACACAAATCCCAGAACCCTTAGTAAGGTCTGACAACAGTCCTGGAAGACTAATATACCTAAAAGGCTTATGGCACTTTTTAAAATTCACAACAACATCCAGCTTTCAGGACATCAAACCTCTCATAAAGTAGTAATCTGTCTTGGGAAATGCCTTTAATTCCTCTCCTATAGTAAACAACCTGGCGATAACATTTAGCACATTTCCAATCACAGTTAGCTGTCCAGATCTTGCACTAATCTCTCCCTGGAGATGACAGCGACAGTACGGTTTTTAAACGAACCCAAAAAGAAGCCCAAATTATAAAAAGGAAAACTTGAGTCAAGCAGATTGAGTTGAATATTATTTCCCATTGCCCTTGGTCAATTTATAAATAGAGCATTTTGTCCATCCAGTTTCTCAACTCTACAGTTTTCAGTGCTGAGCCTGTCAGTTTGGGAGTTGCACCTCAATTCTCTGGGTGACGCTGAAAGATTGAAACTCCTCCCCTTTGTCCTCAGGGTACAGTTTTCTTTAGCCAGTCCTAGCTAAGCAGCCGTTACGTGGCTGCGTCTAATGTTCATCGAGCATCCCTTAGGGATGAACCAGCCAGCTATTTGCATCCTCCAGATCTGTTTCCAGTTCCTCGTCTTCATCCAGAGGCTCTGGGGTTCGAAGGGCCAGTTGCCGCAGGAAATCATTTGAATAGGCGGGGGGTTTGGAAACAGACTTCAGGCCGATTTTTTTCTTCGTGAGGTGGAACTGGTCACGGACGAAGTTGTAAAACTCGTACTCATAGCGCATGCGGTGATACAGCACCTGCAGGGCCTCTAAAGTGGGGGTTTGTTTACGCACAGTGCCTGTCATGTTTCCCATTTTCCTATAATCTGCAACAAAATGATGGAGAGACAAAAAAACAAAGTTCAGCAAAGACTAAAATCAAAATGTTTTAAAAAAAGTTTCAAGCACATTTATTTAGACAGGAAATTACTTAATAACTATATCATATATCATCATCTTAAGCCACTTATTTTTCCAGTTAAGTAGCAAGTGATTGCTGTTTAATGTGAATGATTCATATATCACCACATCTATTTAGATATCTTGCTACTAAGTCATCATGACAAGCGGTTCGCTAAGCTGGACAAAAATAACATGCAGCTCTTGGTATTTCTTCCTAGCTATATCTGTCACTATGGCCTTCTTGCTCTGCTTGTCCACCACTACTATGCCCTGTTGGTTAGCCATCACCAGTTTGTTTGTCTGTATCTGGAAGTCACAGGATCTTGACTACTATCCATATGAGTGCTAAGAGTGCTACCTAACTCTTATTGCAGCTCTTATAAAGGTGATATTTTTGATAAATCACATACAAAAGGTGTTGCTACCTTTTGTATGAAGTCACTAAATATTTCTCGTAATAAAGATCACCCCAAATCATGTAATAGCACATTTTTATGACATTCAAAATAAACAGATAAACTGTATCTTGTGATCAGAACCTCATTAAAAAAAAGGTATGCATAAATCAAATCATGAGAACTAACTCTGTCCTGTGTGGAAGTTAGAGCATTTTAACGGTCACTACCAGGCTATGCAAATTTGTGACAAAATACCCGCAAAACTATTCACATTCTAATTACGTTGATCACGTTACCATGCTAAAGACTTTTTTATTGTCTTGTATAGGAAAACATTCACTCGATACTCTGACAGCATAAAACATTCTATATCACAAGGTGCAGCTACCAGGGCTCTTGTAGATGTTGAGTACTCCAGTAAAGTAATGAGGTAAGAGCCTCTCTAGCAGGAGCAGAACGTCCTCCAGCTCTTCCAATATCCCCACAAGGAGGTAGTTCTCCAGCACATTCTGTTTGGCCCTCTCCAAAGCCCATACTCCTGGCTCTCTGTGTGAGACAGAAGGAAAATAAGACCAAGAGAAAGTTTGCACTAGAGTAGCATTACTTGGAAAGAAATATTACCAAGCTTTTGTAATGCAACTTGACAAAATCTCATAAATACCTGCACTGAGGATGCTGTCCACAGAAGTAGGGGATGATGTAGAAAACCCTTGGGTTGGAGCACTCAGGGTAATTCTCTAGGATGCAAACATTGATGTCCTGAAAGCAGACAAGCACATATGAGTCTTTATATTTTTGCTTTACTAATAATTTATGCTTTTTAAAAATTTTTTATTCTACTTGCAGTGAATTTGATCTCAATCAGAATTGCAATTATTTCTTTTTACCACTAGAGGAAGCTATTCACTTGCACTGCCGTGAACCTGGACTGCTTGCCTGTCATTACCCCACAAGCCAAAGTGCTTTATCAAACCACATCTTGTGCACAAAGATAAGCTCTTCCCTCTCATCTCAGTTGATCTCATAGGCTATGATACCACATAGGAAGAGAAAGTATTTTCAAATGAATTCGTGTTTAAGTTAAAGATGTCACGATTAAGATAATGAGACCAGAGTTGTGAAACTTGAAAAACCACTTATCTGAAAAGCTATTGAGTAATGAATGGAAAAAAGACAGTTGCAGGAGTGAAGCTGGCCAGCGACTGAGTGCCACGGAAACAGCAGTCAAATCCATGTCAGGTGACGTAAGCCTCAGGGATAGCAACAAGTCCTGAGCAACAAAACACTCCACGAAGCATGGCTCACATCCACACACAGCAGCAGGCACATGTGTGCACAAGGCTTGCGCTCAAATATGTCACCTACAGTAGGACCAGACTACATGCATGAGGCAAATTTAGAACATTTTGTCATAGGTTGTTGTTTAGATTTATACCATAATGGCTCTGTAATGACTAACCTAAACAGCAATTTGGCAAAAATAGTCTAAGCCTAACATGGATCATCACAAAAATGGACAAGTCCGACAGGACAAAAGTCAGAGAGCCTCACGAAGGATCCAAGCTGCTGCTCCTGCTGCTACAGGTGTGGCATAAGAAATCATCTGAGTGCAATAGGAAGCTTGAAACAGAGATGCTGACTGGAGTGTAAACATAGAAAAAGGCATAAATCATGTGTAGAAGAGCATGTTTATATGCTTAAGTGTTTATGTGTCTTGGAGACATTTGCACACTCATTGCTAATGTTTCTATTAGCCTCGACTTATTTATTTCCAGTTGTATTTTCTGGCATGAAAGCCTTACGAGAACCCCTCATTGAAAAATGTTGCCATCAGGTCTGCTCAGGGTTTTTCATACAGTCTCAAACATCTTTTTCTAAGGTTGTACAACCTTTGTTCTCAGACTACATAAAGAAAAACTGAACCCAAAAGCCTGTTAAAACAAATGCAAGAAAGATCCTGGATCCTCTGTAGGAGGGGCAGGATTGCAGTAAATGTTGCATAAAGTCTGAAATACTTGCAAGTAAAATGACTTAAAGGCTCCAAACGGAGAAAAGACTCAACTACAACATCATGGACTTGATATTTGAAATAGTGATATCACTTTAGCATCTATCTAAGCTGCAATCACAAGATGAAGCCTTGTGCAGCATGCGCTGGAATGAAATAAATTATTCACCTGATTAGTTAGATTTTTCTTGCGGCTGAAAACTGTGGTACAATTGTGCCTCTGATTCACAGAGTGGCTGCAGGGTGTGTTTGAACTTTATGAGTGACTCCTCTCAGCTGTGCACTGGGAACAGGACTTATTGGTGATCAGTGAAGCAAAAGACTGGAAAACCCTTCAAAGGGAACCACAACAATACCCCAGAGGAACCTTCAGGGAAAAAAAGAAAAGTTCAGCACTGTACTATTGTTAGTGTACAAGTCTTGCGCAGACTTGCGTAAAGTTTGCCATGTTTTTCTTTCATTTTTCATTTCACTAGCACGGACCACATCTTCAAGACATTGTTTCTTGAAGGAAAACAGTAGGTGGAATAAAGCTAGATCCAGGAATGGAGATCTAGACAGCGGTTTTGGTGAAGGCCTCAGTGAGGACTGGAAGGCAGCTCGCGGACTGGGCAGATCCCCAGGTACTAATGACAGGTTTATGAAGCGCCATTCTATTTAAAGAATGGTGATGTGAGTGGATCCAGTTTCATCAATTATGAGTATGTTCTTTGATGGTAAAAGATGCAAAAGCCATATACACTAAAACAAACAAAAACAGACAGGAAGTGGCACATTCGCTGACAGAGACCCTCATGCGTCAACATTTAGGCGATTTCTGGGAATCCAGCCACAGCTTGTATACAACAACGCACACACGTACACACACACGCGCAGACAATACGCACTCTCTTTAGAAAGCCTTATTAGTATTTCAAAGACAGTTCCTGTGTGCACACTCAAGCTCATTGTTCCTTTTCTCACTGTGGATTATGCCAACAGAGCATTCACAGAAACTGTAGCAAAATAGGCACTAATCTGTACAATGGTCTCCCATTTCACTGAATGGAATGTAGACATAAATTAAATCAGGGGTAATTGATGATGTTAACCTTTCCCATGGGACGTTTTGCATTCAAATTTGAGAAAACAAAAAAAGAACTTTTTGTTTGTATTTGCTATCTGGAGGCAGTGGAAAGACGCTTTCGCTTTTTGAGTTAATCTTTTGAACACATGAGCAAGTGGGTGCCTTTTAAACAGGTACATCAGCATTTCTAGTAAAGATTAGAGGTAATAACTGTAATTTTAATATTCTTTAAGTTTTAGGCCTATTTTGGGCTTAACCATTCCATTTATTTTTCTGGTAATTTTACAAAATGGTCTTGAGGCTTCCTGACTGAATTTAATATTTAATGTTGGTAATCCACTTAACACTGACCTATGAATCATTCAAGCAGGAAAAGGCATCTAACTCAAGGGATGAACCAGCGTCGTGTCTACATAAAACAGACAAAATAGCAAAGAAACTATTTAAAACTTTACCTTTAGGCACTTTTTACGCGCAGCCTGTCACAAGAAAACAGAATCTGTTCCCATGTCTTTAGTCGAATCTGTTAAAATGCCAAAGTTGACTAAGTTTGACATATCTTGGCATAGTTTGCAGTGTGTCCTTAAAGAAATTTAAGGCAGCAAGCCAAATTAGGTTTTAATTATTAAAAGAGTGAGGACCTATGCTTTGCACTCATGGTTTTCCTCAGTATCAAAACACTGATTATAGTTATGTTACACAAACCACAGAAATTCATTAAAAAAAAAAATCTGTAATGAGTGAACCTTATGTGTTCGTTGTGCCTTAGGCCAACAGTGTGACACACCACCTGTCTGTTATTGTAGTGAAGGCAGGCTAAGGCAAGACTGGTGCCAGTAAACCCTCTAATATAATTTGTGTATTTATTTAATAAGTCTACTTGTCATTTTAAATGTTGGATTATGTCAAATTACTGTGGGAATCTCATCTGATCGAACCAGTATTTCCAAGTCTTGAGAAAAAGCTGGGCCTTTTAGGTTCAGTGAGGACAGACACTCTTTTTTTATAAGTGTTTGCAAGCGTATTCATATGTAGGCTGCCACGCATGCACTTTGTACTTTGCGGCAAGACAGAGGTTGATTTAGTACTGTCAGCGGATGCATCTGTATTTTGTTTTAATTCATTAAAAAACAGGCACATGCACACACACAAAACAGTCAAAAACTCAGCTCAATACAATATAAATTATCCAACCACATCATTCCAAGTTGGCATTTTAAAGCAACTTAAATTTGCATAATGGTTCACAAAATAACTGCAAATGTGGTAAATATCATGTGTGTCTGAGTGTGATTAAGTGTGTGCGTGCTATGTTCAACTGACCAGTGCATGCCTTTGTATAAAGTAGCATGTGTGTATGTAAAAGGGGGTGTGGGCACTGACGGAAAATCCAAGCCGACCACAGGAATGTCTCAGTAACACGTGCATCAGGCTCCCTCGGCCCCGGCTAGCAACTGACAGCGCTCTTTCATCAACACCTCACATACAAAACCAACACAGGGCAAGCAGGCTGAAGCACACCAGGTGGAGGATACAGCCATGCCCAGTCTGAGGGGTGATTCTTAACATTAGGGGTACTCTTTCCGTACATACTTGAATTTGTACTTATAGTGTGGACATTCATCTTCCCAATACTGTCAATGAAACTTTAACCATGAAAGACCTACTTAATCTCCCTATAGAGGTGACTTGCCAAGAATCAATGCAGTCATCCTCCTCTTTTCCAAAAGGAAATGGTCGTGTGAATATGATGCTCTTCACTGATTTGATATTCTTCGTTTTTCTTGTTTATTAATTTGTTGCTTATATGTGTGAAATAAATATTTGATTGATCAATTGATACATGAAGCCCTAAATGTATCTTTTTGCATATAATACATTTCTGTGCAGTGTGTACTGTTTTCAGCAGCCGTGTACACCGTGCAGATGGAAGGCATATTTTCGCAACAACTGTTTTTTTGGTTTTACTGATTAGATACTAGAACTAGGTTGCTGCTGTTGCTAATAAAGACAGTACAAAAATAACACCAGGAGTAGCAGTGTAACATAAAAAGCAAAGTAGGAAACCAAAGGAAGACTGAGTTTGAAAAAGTTTTGATTTATGAGATGCTGCCACGAGACACTTTATGCCAGTACAGTAAGACAAAATCTGTGGAACACCATCAACATATTAATTCCTGATATTTTCAGAGCTTTTGGTCAGTTACTTCAAACCTTATAAGACACTCTAGTGATTTAAGTACAACACAGCATTCCTAAACTATACTCAATTAAAGGATTAAGCACCATGGTTATAATAATCTAAAATTTACTTTTCTTTACCATTTCTGGAATACTTTCTCCTCATAAGTGTATCTAAAGCTAAATGCACACACAGGTAGGCTAGTCGATGACAACACAGCCTTCCCCTCTCCTTTAACTGTAGCAAGGGGCCCCTGTGGTCTGCATACTTTAATAACTCAACTCACATGGTCCAAAACTGCAGGGCAAACAGTGCAATACTTAATTACAGCGAGTCAGACTCAAGCCAGAATGACATTCGCTCCTCTTGTTAGCTTCTCAGAACAGCCTCCTGAACCCTTTAGGTCTCTCATAGCACTTACTGTGGGAGGAAAGAATGAGAAGAGTTTGTGCCTAATCTTAAACAAATATTAATACGATTTTGTTTTGACCTCACTTTTGTTTTGACACACTGTTTTCCGTTTTTGTTGGATTCCCCCTAAATTTTATATGAGGCTTGGGCGTCTCACTTCAGGGGGATTTCCGACCTCCGATCAGATGCTTCATCTCACTTTTAACTTTTAACTGTCATCTGCTTAAAAAGTATATAAGGGAATGGAGTGAACACAAAGATCAAAAAATAGTAGCTTGAAAATTACAGTATGCTTCCAAATGGTAGGTAGAGTTAAAAAAAATGGTATGCAGTGACTTCAATCTGGTGCTACAGGGATAAACAACTCTGTGAGGCAGATGTAGGATATCAAGTTTCTGATGTGGTAAATCGAGTCTTTAATTCGAATCCTAATCAGATTTATATATTGGGTTAGCGTCAGACTGTCATGAGTTTACAATTTGCCATCCACCCTGGAGCAACACCACATGTGGAACATCTTCAAAGAGAGTAGAGTGTGGTTTTAATATATTGCTTATATTTTTGAATTTAGGAAGTTAAAATTTGTCTTGAGACAGCAACAAACAGAAATACAGAAGAAAAGGGCTAAAGCAGAATATTAACGTCAGGAGGATCATCTCTTCTTAACATTTTTTAAAGAGATCCTACAGGCTAATTACAGTGCAGTGTATAGTATCATTACTACATATATGTAGAGCATGTATAAACATTCCTCAATATAGATGCCCCTGTAATTAAAGTCTACATCATGGAAACACCAGAATAAGACGTCATTATGCAACATTTCAGTTCATGTCTCTACTGAGCATCACGTTGCGAAAATAGTGAGCCTGCAACCAAAGTTATTCAAATTTAATGCACTGTTACCGGCCAACCAGTGATTCACGCATAGCAACTAAGTGTGTTAGCTTGTCAAACACTTCTAATGCATTCATATTTCAAATCACAAGCATCTCTGTCACTGATTTAGCAAATGTCAATATGAGAGCAAATGGGTTTGGGGCACTCGGACCAGCATTAAAAGCAGACAGAGGAAAAAGGTTCAGTATTTGTTTGACCCATTAAATAATACTGTTATAGTTTGTGGGCACTGGATATTGTGGGATCACAACACCATGGCGACCAGATGTCTTGCCCCCTCAAAAGTCACAGCGTCACCTGCTGTTACGAGTGTGTTTTCTTATTGTTGAGAGCTTCTCTGATTTGGTTATTGAATTTGAACATGCGAATATCAGATTTTTGCAAAGTGGTTTGTGGACTATAATTATGACCACATAGACCTCATTGTGGTGAGTTTTTAGCTAACCTTAGCCAGTTTGGTTAGTATCTGTGAGTTAAGTGTGATGACCCACTCCACGTTGCCTTCCTGTTGGCCTGTTTGTGGTGTAGGTATTATCTGCTGGCATTGGAGAGCTGTTGTGTCCCATTTTCCATCAATAACACTGTCAACACCTGGGCCCAGTGTGGCAATGCTTTCTAAAAGCCATCGAAGTTGCAGAGTGGAGGCTCTCCTATCTGAAATAACCTTTTGGATTTTGTTCATTTTTTGGGTTTTGCAATAAATGTTCCATATGCCATTTTTTCACCCTGACTGCACACGCCACAGATGATTTCTTTCCTTGTTTTTTATTTTATTTAAAATAGTCTTTTCATTGGCATTTGTGTGCATCTTCCCCACTTGTTTGTTACAAGTACGACCTTATCTATTTAAATGAATTTGTTTGTGGCTGTTTTGTTTTGTTGTTTGGGTTGTTGCCATTACATTATGTTTTGTGTGAAGCATGCAATATGCATTGTGTTTGCTGCAACTTGTGTCCAGGAGATATATTGTGAGTCAGAACTGAGTTGTTTGAATTTGACTTGTTTGGTTAATTTGAACTGTGTCTGTCTGGTAAGTTTTTGATCCTACAGCTACTGGTGTGTGTGTGTGTGTGTGTGTGTGTGTGTGTGTGTGTGTGTGTGTGTGTGTGTGTGGACACCTGGGCAGGTGTGAGCTATTAGCAGTGATTGCATGGTTCTCTAGTATAGTAGGTGCATATCAATGTGGCCCATTTGTGCTAGTTGTAGGTTTTTTGTTTTGGTTGTGTCAGGTGAGTCACCAGCTTGCTGCTGTTTAAATGGCTCACCTCTAATTTCAATGAAGACTAGGGTTCATAAAGTAGGTAAGCAGAAGGAGGATTTTCCGCTTTGGTTCAGGGACATGTTGTATCTTTCATGTACTAACCGACCTGGGGCAATGCTGTTTGCTGGCTTTGTTTTTTTCCCCTCTCTTCCTGGGTCTTAGACTGAATCATGGCAGGGATGGAGGAATTTGTTGCATCACCATTAGACGGTTTTCTGGATTGTTGTACAAAAGTTCACCTTCTGATATTTACAGACAATTATGAACTTGATTTGACTGGTCTTGGTGATAACTGTCATAAAGAAAACACAAACTCTGAGAGTAACTTGCAGCTGACTGAAATAGGAGAGTTAGTGGCTGTGCAAATGAGAGCTGATCACACATCAATACTGTCACGTGTGGTTACACCAGGAAACCTGGCTTTTGAACAGCAGAATCAGAATCATCAGAGTCAGAATAATTTATTAACCCCTAAGGAAATTATGTAAATGACTCACTTTGTTGCAAATGACATATGAAAAGGAAAAGCAAAGCTGGAGATTGAGAGGCAAAAGCTGGAAATGGAAAAGGACAAGCTGGAGGTTGTTAAACAAAGGACAGTTGAGCAAATGCAACATGAGCAACAAGCAAGATAGACTTGCAAAATACTTGGCTGGGTTTGGTAAGTTTTGCTGGAGGAGCGAGTTTTACTGGGGTTATTAAATCGGTGAACAAATAATTGTTGGGGACCGGCAAATGTTTTAAGCAACTTACCGTTTGTGACTGACAGCAGGTAGACTCTGGGTTTTTTGCACTAACTGACACTGCATACACCATTTCTTTGCCAATGCACTTATTTACACTTCTTATCATACTGACTAAACACAGCATGAAGTTCTTTACTTGTTTGTTATAAATGAAAAAACAGTCTTTTAATTGGCATTTGTGTGCATCTCCCTTTTTTAGTCATGGCCATGTGGCCCAGTTTGTGATAAAGGTCTACCATATTAATAAGATCTTTAAAAAAAAACAACTTGAGCACAGACTACTTAGGCAGCATGTTTATTACCATTGACCTACTTTATTTTGTGAACAAAAACTGCATTAAAACCATTCTAAGAGACTTAAACCACAATAGAGGTTCAGATCAAATACCCCCCAAACTAGTTGCTTCCTGTTAAAGGGGAGGTTTTCCTTCCCGCTGTCGCCAAGTGCTTGCTCACAGGGGGTTATCTGATCGTTGGGGCCGAACTGAATTGAACAGTTAGGAATGACCTCTTCAACAACTGTCTTTTAGATTATTTATCTGAATTTCAGGTTCGGGATCACACCTCATACACTCCCCTTCTGGTTCCACGGCTATATAAACCTTCCTACACTATAAGTAAGTTCACGATTTTGTGCCCCACCCTTCCCCACTTTTCTCAGCTCTCACGCCTCTCATTAGTATTTGGGGATTTGCCAGGCCTGGGAGCAGCCACCACTCCTCACTGAGGCCTTCCACAAACTGCTGTCTCAAACTTCGGTCTATCCTTATGCCACTTGTCATTCTCTGTTAAGAATCACCATCAAATAAAATTGAGGATGTGGTGCCTTCTAGTGAACTGAAGCGTAACACGAGAGGCCAAAACTATTTTTTGTACTATGCCGTAAACATGTTTCTCCTGTAAAGTTGACCATTTCGACACTGGAGTTTATGGGAACTCTTTTGCTTTTGCAGCCAGCCTCAAGTAGCAAACAGCTTTGAAGAACCGCAGTTTTTGCCGCTCTGGTAATGATTCCTTTTTGTTAGTCTCCGAGGCTGTGGTGAGTTCAAACCTCTTTGTTTATAAGAAAAGCAATACATTTATTCACCAGCTTGGTTTCTTGTTGTTTCATTTACAACAAGGAGAGAAAAAAACGAAAGCCCAAAAACCCAAAGCATAAGACGCATATCTACGAGAACTTTAAGCAAGTAAGTCCATGTGCACTTAAGGCTTTTCAAAAATAAAATGTATCTCTGCAGAAAAGCTTCTCACCAGGTATCTCTCGTCATCTTTCATCCCTGGAGTTCGGATTAGGTGGTTCTGCTCGCCCCTCCAGTCACCAAAGCGACGGAAGAAATAGTTGGAGAGGAAGCGATTGATGGGATCCCGGATTATGTTGATATACACAGGCTGCTCTATCTTGAACCTGACACAGATAAATAAAAAGCACTCAGTAAGAACCAAAAAAAGAAACCCAAACAAAAAAAAAACAACCCCACATTTTAGCCAACACTCATGAAATACTTTTGTAGACATTACCTTGTAAAGTTGAGGAAGTGAACGTGTCTGGTATAAAGGAATGGCTGAGGAATACTGCTGATATTTTTCATTAGATCCACCTGGGGAAAAAATGAATATGCATAAAATCAAACATCTGCAATGGATACGGGCAATTTAGACAAAACAGCATCTTTAATTTTTGTTTTTTAAAGAGAAATCAAAAATTCCCATCTGAATTAGTTAAATATTTGACCTCAAATAACCTCTCATAAAATAAACAAGTCATTATGTAAATAGCTATGGGGCGGCCTGGATTCACAATAAAGAATCAGAATGTAATATCACTGTTTTGTTCATCTCACAATGTTCATCACCTCAACATCTTGGATCTTTAGCCAAGATTTTGCCAACACCTCTAAAGCTGTTATTCAAAGTTTCTCCACCCTCTGCAGAATGAACAAATAAATCAATTAAGAAAATGAAATAAAAAGATTCCCACTGGGCTTCCAGGTCTGCATGGAGAGGCAAGCAAAAAGTACAACTACAGAGTGCAGAATAGCATAAATACTAAGCAACTGGATCCAAAATCTTAGTCATTCCTCACATAAAAGGTTCCATATTGGAGTAATTCACTATGTAAGATCCAGTTATCAAAGTCACACATGTAAAAAGTTAGTTTAATTCAAGTTATGTCTCTGCATCAGAAAATGATGCAGTATGCCTAATTTAAAAATAATAAAAACACAGAACAATGACTCAAAATATTGGCTAGCTTGTAGCGACATTTAAGTACTTTGAGTGGCTTTTACTTTAAGATGTGAGAGTGCAGCGCTCTTTTCCAGTTTGAAATATACTAAGCTGCATTTGTCTATTTGTATGCAAGCTGTGAATTTATTTTCCCCTTACTCATTTGCCTTTCTTCATTCCAGTCTCTGTTGTGTAGTTTAACTTTGGCAAGTTCATTTAGCTGAGCCTTTAAAGACAGAAGATAAGTGTAAAAGAGATTATAGGCCCAGTCTTTCAGTATGGCCACAGGGGAAGTTAAAAAACACTGGTACTTTGAGTCCAAAGATGAATGTACCTCAAGTCCAAGTAGCTTCTGTTACCCATTTGTCTCGTCTTACTTTAATTTTCTTTCATTTAGTCTCTCAAATTACGGAGACCTTTTCTCCTGCACCAGAGTCACTTTTAATTACATGACACATTGTTTTCAGGAACTTTTTCTTTTCATTTTACCAGTGATAAAACTGCAATAAAGTTCATCCTATTTCTCTATATCAAAGCCCTTTCGACCAGTGAGCAGGAATCAGCACTGCAAAGCCAGGAAACAGACCGCACATTACAGCTCGAGGTCATATTCATGTGAAGTTTAAGTCAAAAGGTGTGTTTGTGTGTCTGCGTGTGACTTTGCCCATCAGTTTCGACAGAGAGATAGAGGCTGAGGACTGTACTGAGAGGCAAGGCTAACCCACAAAATTAACTGCAGAAGACGGGCAGAGATGGTCTCAAGGCAAGGTTATAATGGAAACCAGCATGACCATGTCTAGCACGAAACAAGCTCAATGGCAGAACAATGCAGGCGATTTGAGAACAAGGGAACAAAACATAGTGGTCCCAACTCCTCCATCCTAACTATATATAAAAGACTGACAGAGCTTCTGATACTTAACAATTCCTGAAAGCAGTATTGAAGCACCTTAAAATCTGTATTATTTTCTACTGGCTATCAGCGGCGACTGCTGTGGTTGGGGGAAAAAAAGGTCAGATAAGGAGCGGTGTCCTTTTGTAAGAACCTATCTTGTTTTTAAAAACTCATTATATCCCACTACTTCTGAGTGATATCCACTTCTAGCTTGTCATATCTGCTTCAAAAACACCCAAATGGCTGAATTGCTCATCATAGGGTTTCAGGATGGGACTTGTATGGTTGCCCTCAAAACTGCTGTGATATAATTGCTTCTTTTCGTTGTATTCGTCTTTCAGCTTGTCCCTTTATTGTCGACACAGCGAATCATCTGTCATCTCACCCTATCCCTAGCATCCTCTTCTTTCACACCAACCCTCTGCACATCCAACTTTACTATCCGTGAATCTTCTCTGTGATTATCCTCCTTTCCTCCTTCCTTGCAATTCCACTCTACCCAATTTCCCCCCCTCTGCCCAAACCATCTCAACCTTTGTCTCTCTTTGTCTCCAAACCGCTCAGCCTGAGCTGTACCTCTGACATACTCGTTTCTAAGTCAGTTCATCCTAGTCACTCCCAGAAAACCTTAACATTTTCAACTGTCACCTCCAGCATGGCCTAATGTCTATTCATCAGTGCTGCCATCTTCAAACCATACATTACAGCTTGTAAACCTTCTCTTTCACCCCTGCCACTATTCTTCTGTTACAAATCACAATCCTGACACTCATCTCCACCCACTCTACCTTGCCTGCACTCGTCTTCACCTCTCTTGTGGACTGTCCATTGCGTTGGATATAATAGATTTAGATATAATTGGTTCTTCTTGTAATGCCTTCCATACTCCACACTTATCAGATGCTGTCACTGTCACCTCTGAATAACAATATTGTTGCTACAGAGAGCCATAGTCATTTCTGTCTACAATCTGCAATTCTACATTGCTGCAAATTCAACAGCATGGTGTGCTTGGGTAATGAGGATCTGTAAGACGTGACTCTAGCACCTTAAACCCACATCTTGCATATCTAGCGGAATCTGGATTGTTGAGATCTACCTTTTATAGAGGTGCAGAAAAAGAGCAAGAGAACTTCAACAATATAATCTCAATAAATCAGTCTGTTTTTATTTGTGTTTTTTTGTTGTCGTTGGGTTGTGGAGTTTTTTTACATTCCATGCTAGGTTTCATTCATTTATTTTAAAAAATAGTGGCTGAAAGGGCTTCTGTGTTTTCTGCATTGGTCCATGTCCTCCTTTTTTCATCCAGTGGCAATACACAGAGCATGACTCTACCGGGAGAGGTGCCTGCTGTTACATCATTATCGCAACGAGTACACACAAAACCCTTCAAAAGAAAAACACAGTCTTTGTAGAAGAAAATCTATAAAGCTGCAGCAGGAGAAGAGGACACCAACTTGGCACATTTAAAATTCTCCACTACTGCACAGCAGAAGGACAGCGGAGGTGAATTATGCATTACAAGGGAATAATGGGCACATTAAGAAAATGTCGCTGCAGGCAAATCCTTAACAAGTTGGAAAGTTTCTTTTTTAATCTTGGCTTCCAGGTTACAGCGGCTAGATGTCAATGAGCCAAGACTCTCTCAGTGATGAGTTTGTGTGTCCATCAACAAGCTCCAGGAGAGACCAAGCACAGTTATTTCAGAGGTTACCAGCAGCAGCAAACTAAATGCAAGGCAAAGAAAGGTCGATTACATGAAATTTCTTTCAAGACTTTATTTTTGAATACATGACCTGCAGAAAGGTGCAAAGACCCTTTCCTCACATCCATCAGGTAAGGCTAAGAAAAGTTTGGGACTCAAGTGTTTGTGTTTGTTAAAGTTGCTTTAATGCGTTACTTTTCCTTCTTTCCGTTTCCCATGATCCATGACGTCAAGAGTAAATCTTAAAATACAAGTGAAAAGTAAGTCTTGGTAAGTTGGGTTTCACTTTAAGACGTAAAGTATTGTCATTGTCGCAGAATAAAGATTACTGTAATTGGCATAAACAGTTTCTTAATACTCTCAACACGTCTGTAAAACTGGGGCCGATTCTCAAATCTTACTTATAACGGTCATGTTCCCTGTCGTTACAGTTTCGGTCTTTATTTAAAATGCTCTCAGTCAAATGAACCGATCGGTTAAGTAACAGTTTGAATGACCTGCTCTTAAAAAACTACATACAGGCAGCTGTTATGTCATAGACTTACTGTTTGGATAGCAACAGTAATATGTATACTTGTTTATGTACGGAGAGTGGTTAATCTGAGGCCCCAATCAGATTTGGGCTCAGTACATTTCCACTCACTCTGCTTCCCCTTCTGTGGATCTCTCCTGCTAGAAAAGTAAAAAAATGTAAGAGTTTCATTAGCACTGTGGAATTTGTTAAGCCACTCTACAGCATTTATTACTTTACTTGAATTACGCATATAAACGTACATTTTAAAAAACATTTTCCCCTGATGTTCCCACCCCCGCGCCCAGGTTAACATGCAGGCACTGAATGCATTTAGCACGTTTGCTGTGTTTGTGTGTTTTTCAGCCCCACCCCTTTAGTCCGTCTGGCCAGATCTCACTTTCATTCACCAGAAAGAAAGTAGAGGACGGTCTGAGATTCCAGGCATACCTGCAACCCTGCGAGCCCCTACTACCTCCTCCCCACAGCTCTGGTGGTGTCCTCACAGGGCTCATCAGGGGAAACGAAGGGGGAACCACAGAAAGATTTGACTGCTGCCCTGGGTTCAGTTTGCCTTTATATCACAATCAACTTGTTATAAGCCTAAATAATCAGTAAGTGTGGTAAGGTACACACTCTTATCTTTGGCCAGACAGTGGTAGGAATCATGACTTCGATGGCAGACAAATGGATGGTAAAGAATTTTTCTCCTTGTTTTTTAAAGGTCTTACGTTTATTTTTTATAATTATTATTCAGGAAATGCCACAAATCTCTTTCACTAAGCCTGTTCTGGTGCACAGATAGTTCACGATACTGTGTGCCTCAAAGCCCATAGCAGCTTTGCAAAGTTCCAGAGAAACATGGCACCATCACTTTTGGTAATCAGCAAACAAGGCATCGACCCTGGGCAAACCCATTAAAGCACTACTGGGAGTGCCAGCAGGAAACCCATCCAAAACTGCAGTCCAGAGCCAGAACCACAACTGATGAGACCAGCATTTCTAAACTTAGGTGACATGCGTCTGGATCTGCGTAAGTCAACACAGAAGTACACATGCGAGAAGAACACACAAACACAAGCACAGACTTACACTCTTAACCGGACCCTCCTTGAATGTGCACAGTCTTTCTAAAAAGATGTTTTATACCCCGTGAATTAATGAGACTAACCGTGTTCTGCCACTGTCTGTGCAGCCAGCATTCAGAGATTGATGAATGGGCAAACAAGTAACTGTTTCAATATTAGTGTAATATTTACATCAGTTTGGTCAGTAATGGTTATATATATTTAGTGTCTGCTGACCATTCAGAAGTGGTTAGCAGTACCTTACTTCGAAAGAAGGCTGCAAATGTGAGTCACTACTGCAGCACTCCCACATTACTGAAAAAGTGAAATCTAAAAAGTACATGTGACTGGTATATGATACAATAATTCTAAATTACTCCAACCCACAATACAAAAAAGAGAGAAGTAAGACCACACAAAGGTAAGGACTGGCAGCTCGCAAAGGAGACCCTAACCTCCAGGAGCATAATTGATGCATACATGATGGATGATTGCGAGCATATTTTGAATAAAGTTTGATGCTGCGGGAGAGGAGATCAGAAGTTAACGATAGACAGCGATAAAGATGCATTTGATGCTGAAGGCTTGTGATGAGTAGACACGGTTGAAATGGTGTCTAATTTATATGACATCGATGCCAATAAGACAACATTTACTGTAACATTTGCTATTTTAATGCACAGGAAAAGATGGGCATAGGAGATGAAGTAGCAACAATGAAAATTCAGGACAGCTGTTGAAAGTTTGACAATTTAGGTCCATTAGATAAAAGCAAAGATGGCAGTTTCTTCTTCACATAGATATTTCTACCAAGGCTAGGTTGTCTGCATGAATGAAAATGGATTTATCAATTTGCTTTATGCCTCCAACGCAGAGCTGCAGTTACTACAGAACAAATTTAAAGGCAGCTAAGAACTGACATGAAAGAGTTTAGTGATATTGACCAATTCTTTGAATTCTTACTGGTTCTTCTTTGGAGTTCCTGCAAAACCCCCCAATACCAGTGAAAGGAGTGGCATCTGTGTAGAGTTAATTTGTGTTGGAGGACATCTTAAATGTCAAGTTCCTAAAAGAAGATACCATTTAAACTCACAAGCGGGGTCACCGAAGGCACATTTGTGATTTAGAGGAGCTGTCATGGGTAATTATGCTGATAAGCAAGGGTGTAAATGATGCAGCGAGAGAGTGGCAATGAATGACTGGTCAAGAAAGATGATGCACAGGGCTAGTATCAAGTGCCAGAAGAGGGAGCAAATTGGGGCAGGAAAGGGTAAGAAGAACATTTTGTGAGGAGGACTATCAGACTGATGCTGCTGAGTTTCACAGAGTAAGAATTAGATGGTTCCTGCCATGGCATGAGGAACTTGGAGGATGTTGTCACTTTTTGTTATTATCGATGTGGATCCACTACCAGACTTTATAGAGCTGGCATCCGTAGAACGGAGAATTGGCTCTCAGTAGTTCAAGGACATAGCAACCAGTAGCTAAAATGTAGCCAGATGATGAAAATGCAATAAGCAGTATTTACATCTGGCAACTTATGCTAAGAAAGTTGATGAAGAAGCAGGTTGAATTGTTAATTAATCAGTGCATCAGTTTGCCAACACTTAAAAGCCATATAGTGAGACTGATGTGCCAGAGAGAGGTACAGAAGATTTTTAATTTGTAAATGTCGTCAGTGGTTTCTGACAGGAATGGTTTAGAGAGTAAAGAGTGTTAATGGGTTTGACAAGCACTGGATGTTTAACTTAACACAGCGTGCCTGTAAACCCTGCTGGACAAAAACATAGCGCAACACTGGCTTGTCATTAATAGATGGAATGCTTGATCTATCTGTTTTCCCTGCATATATGTATTTGTTATTGCAAGAAAAGGAACAAGACCAGCTGGTGCAGAGAATGCAGATTCTTTGAACGCAGCCCCAAAGAGACTTGAAATGATGGGACATCAACTGGCATCCTGGTGCCAAAGATGAGCCAAGGGCACTTAAGAGCAATTTCATTTGCATCAGTTTCCTATAGTTTCTTGATTGAACTATGAGGAATGATTGTCACAAGTGTACCCAGTCAGCAGTAATACACCTTGCTGTATTAAATGACAGAGTACGCCACAGACCACCGTAATCCCATTTGAGGCAATACTTGTATATGATAGCATCTCGTTGCTATGTTTTATCGAGGCTAAACGCAACCCAGGAGAATGGTCAACTGTGGGGATGGAGAAAGATTTGGCAACCTGGTCCTAGAAGTTGGAGTAGATAAATATAACAAGTAGGACAGAGAAATTGCATCTGGCAACCCCGCTGCCTGCAACTTTTTCAACATACTGAAGTATGTTGAAAAAGTAAGATAGAAGAAACGGAAACTGGCATCCTGGTGCTAACTGTGGAAGTAATGAAAGGATGGTGCTGAAAACGATGCCATGAACTATGTTCTTGAAGGTAGAGGCTCATTGCTGCTCAAAGATTAACCTTGCTGAATGGGCAAGTGGAAAGGATACTGATGCTGTAGTGGGGTCAGACTAGAATAATAATAACTTGATTTTCCTGGTCTTGGACCGCGAGCATCATTAGGGTAAAACACTTTCAATAAGTTAGCTGTATTTTTTTGAGCAATAATGGCTCATCCTTTCACTTGGAGGACTCACTGCAAATTGATTCAATTATCCCAATCACACTCCCAGTTTATTAAAACCATACATAGATAGAAAAACAGTTATAGATTGACCTCCTCAGAGCCTAGACCTCAACAATACTAGAACAGTGTGGGATCATCTTGACAGGAAATGGAACAAAAGGCAGCCAACATCTAAAGAAGAGCTTTGAAGGTCCTTCAAAAAGCCTGAAGAACTATTCCTGAAGACTATTTACAGAAATTACAAGAAAGTTTGCCTAAGAGAGTTCAGGGTCTATTGAAGGATGAAGGTTGTCAACCAAATGCTGATTTTCAGAATTGTACATACTCTGTTTTTCCCTTTAGCTACAAAAACTTCAATTTTTCCTAGCAAAATCTATAGAAATGATGGGTGGATCAAGACTTTTGCACAGTACTGCATATATCAATTAGAAAAAGATTTAAGAAAGGGCATTATTTATACACTTAGCATTTTCACTCTTATTCCTACTAGCATGGCTGAGCACTACGTCTTAAAAAGCTGTGGTATTTTTAAAGGAAAGCAGTTTTTCCTCTGTAAACCCAATGCTCATGTCCTCAAGATATTCCAGGAAATAATAAAAGAAGATTCATGATCCTTCAGTCTTTTTCTCACAATAACTACAAAAACAAGCACTGAATAAACCGCTGCTGTTAATTTGACACTGACCACACAGTTATTTGAACAATGCACAGTTGCTTTAGCTTCACCTGGGGGACACACGCTGCTACTCGAAGGATGTGACAATATCATCTGGCTGTTTAACAGTGAAATGATTTAGACCTGTTTAACTACACTCATATAAAAACAAATGATGAATGAGTTAGGAAACAGTTTAAAGTTGACGGATTTGAAGACCACAAACCCTCACATGAAAGAAATTATTTTTTAGTGTCATTTTTTCCCCCATATTTTCCAGGATGATTAAATTGTCCAAGTAAAAGGGAAGAGAAGAAAAAAAAAAGTTACATTTCCATGGCAAACTAAGTTTAGATTGTTTTAAATGATCCAAAACTGCTATTAAGGGACTCCAATGTAGACTTTTGATAGTTCGGCTATCTTTTTGTGTAATGTACAGTACACTTGTTGTATTGTTTTACATGTGAGATGTAGTGCTTCGGCGAACCTTATTTTTGGTACTAAGCTTGCATCTACTGCTCTGAAGAGCAGCTGGCAGATTTTAAAGCCTTGTGCCTCTTTTTTCTTCTTTTGATGAACTATTAAAAGGACGTTTTTTTTCATAGCTGAACTGCAAATGATTTTTTAGGATGAACTAGGATATTGTTTGGGGCTTTCACTGACCGTAGACTTATTTAGAGCTTCCAAGACCCCAAAGAGATTTTCAACATAATTTTATACAATTCTGAATTGTATACACACACACACACACACACACACACACACACACACACACACACACACACACGTTTTCATATCTTATCGAGGACATCTCATTGCCATAATGCTTTCCCTAACCGCTTACCATAACCCTAATCATCAAAAATGAATGCCTAATCCCAACCTTCAACCTAAACCTATCCATAACCTCATTGTAACCCTGACACTAAAACCACATTTTGAGCCTCAGAAATGCCTTCAAACTCTTGGGAAGAGCATATTGTCCCCATAAATGACTGTTGGTCCTCACAAGTATAGTAGCATGACAATGTTCTGTCCTCACAAAGATGTCTTAACATCTAAACATGTACACACACAAAATATAATACGAAAAAGATAGATTTTGCTATATTTTGTGCTTTCTCTTTTGTTTCCGTTCAGTTTTTTGGTTCTTTCTGTTGTTCCACAATATAATGTGTTATGACATGTTAGATCTTCCCCATAATCTTCTACCAGTCTTTTAAATCCATGCATCACTGGACCACAGTGCGATCTGGGCTACCTTACCTGTTCATGCTTAGTGAGCCGTGTTTTGTTGTGGATGTCAGAGGAGACCAGGTTGAACTGGTGTTTCTCAGCGAGTAACCTCAGTAAGATGACCACCGTCCGGCTGCCGCACTTTCCCACACGATTATAGATCACCTGGCTTGGGAAGGGGAGTACCTGCGAGGACAGAAACGCACACATGTATTCTGTATTTTACTTTCACTGTTGATAAGTGAAATGTGCATTTACTCTGTGCCATTTTGACTATAAAAAAGCAGCTAAGGAAAAAATATTGTGAAAAAAGCAGAAAAAGGGAAATGAGGAAATGTATTAAATTCTTACGACATTCTCCTGTAACTTTGTGTCTGAACTTTGACCTCTAGTTATAACCTACTCTCTCTAGAGCTGAACTAAACTGCCTTGACAACACATTAATAGTACATTAAAAATAACAGACACAAAGACCTAATATGAGTATACAGTGCTTCACTGTTCTCCCCTTAAGCTCCTCCACAGAACTTAGTCAAAACGATACTGAGGCAAAATCCCTTGGAAGTTCACACATGACTCACCAATTAGCTCATCCATGATTCACAAACTTAAAACTGTCGATACCAGTCTATTTCATTTCCAAGAAATTGACTAATGATTTACATTGGAAGGTTATCGCTGATGTGTAATTTAAATATGAAACACATTTAAGCACAAGGTCAGCAAGAATGCACTAATTTGGCATTTATCTCTAAGAGTTCACAAGGCTTACACAAGTGGCCCCTAAAGAATGAAAGCACTCTGAGAAAATTTATCAGTGAGAACACCCCCCTCCCCTCCCTGACACACACACACAAAGCCTTATTTTTCTGATTCTCCGCTAAGAGCAGCCCCACCCCAGCATAGAATCCGTACAAACAGTGAAGGCCTCTCGGACTATTTGCCAGAATTTAGTGGAAAAGCAGAGAAAACAATAGGACTGATGTTGAAGCGTTCAAGGAGGGAGAAAGAAATGATGAGAGGGCCAGAAGGGAAAGATGACACCACCGTATCAATATCACTTCCCGCATATACGTCCCAGAATCAAAGCCTGTTCCTGGATTTCATTAGCAAGTGAATACGTTTGATGCAAATACACGAGAACACGCCCTCAGATAAAGAGGTAAGGAACTGAAATGACAACATAGCTTCAGTTAGGATAAGATTATACAAGTTTAGAGATTGTTTTTTTATTACCTAACAAGAAAAGTTTGTTATTCTAACAAAAATATGAAAAAAAAGAAAGAAAAAGAGCGATATCATTACATTTGGGAAAAGTTTTTGAGCTGACAGGAAATAGATCTCTTGGACAGCAGTTCAACTTTCCACAGTGTTTGCCAAGTAACTACAGGCTGAAATACATTCAGTGTTTCACAGGACAGCATATCATGACAAATGACTGTCAGACTTCTAACATCCTGCTGCTGACTAACAGGAATAACAGCAGACATGCCTTCAAAAGTCCAAATCTCCCGCTGGCACTGACAACACAGAAAGGGCAAGCTTTCAGCTTGTGCTATTGTTGTTCCCACTCTGTAGAGCTTGGTTTCTGATACACGCTGGGAGAAATGTCCACAGGGTCTGCCAGTAAAGATTCTGTCAGAAAGTATTATGTAACCATGCTGTTTCCCATCATGTTAGAGAATGACACTTTTTCCTGTTAATATTCATGTTGTTATGGGGTTTTTTAATCTCTAGCTTATATCAAGCAGACTCGGAGATGAGCAGTCCACTTTCCTATTCTCCTTTTCCCCCTCTCTTACTTGCTATTCCACAATTCTTCCCACACATTCACACAAAAAAAAAGTATCGAGTTTCTTTTTCTTTTGCACAGTTTGAAATGTGTCATTAGTTCAAAAAACACACATAAATTATTATGAGTTTCTCATGGCTGGACCGGCCATCTCTGATATGAATATGATTAGCGGTCATTTTTCTCAATCTTCAATCATCTAACAGGAAGTTTGAGAAAATGTCCCGGTCGGCTGCGCGTTACGACCACAGCACACACACTCATCTGTCTTTTGCAGATGCTCCAGGAAAGCCACACACCGATATGCTGCTAACCTGCCCTTTGTTTGTGTTCACCCTGGTTTTATTTAGGACTGATTTGGGTTCAGTGCTCCTTAGTATCAACGGCTCATTTATCGCTAAGTGAGGGGTGGCAATTAGTGTTAGGGTGCAGTCGACATTCTCAGCAACTTCCTCTAAATACTGACCAATCCATTCTTCTTCACTCTCATCCAAAAGAGGAGAAAGGGAGTCTTACTGCACTCAGTAGCAGTAAAAGTGGAGTTTCAAAGTATCTAAATAAGCACCACTAATGCTTTACATTAGTTGAAATGAACAATGACTTGATTTGTGCCTTAACAAGTGAGACAAGAATAATTCAACTCAGTTTTAATCATATGATGCCGAATCACAACAACAGTTGCCTAAAGGCGTTTTATATCATAAGGTTATGACCCTACATTAATACAGAGAAGACCTTAACAATCAGATGACCGACTCTGAGCAAGCACATGGCAACAGTAGGGAGGAAAAGCTCCATTTTATAACATGAAGAAGCATCTGGCAGGACAAGGCTCAGGAAGGTGCAGCCATCTGCCTTTGGAGGAGGGAACCAGGACAAAAGAAAGCTGTGGAAGCCCGATAAATAATAACTTGGATAGTAAGAGAAATTAATATAAGATACTAGTGCTGAACGGCCCTTTAGGATTATGCTTTAAGTTTTCTAGTTTAATTAATATGCCTCTATAAGCAACAGGGTTCCATATGATGCTGGAGTTTAGCTTTGGTTATTGGTTCCTCTTATAAAGGGGGATGCTGCAGCAAGCTGCAGTAGAATTAGCCTAACACTGAAACGTTTGTCTTTATTGTCAATGTATGGGCATATATGATGTAATTAAGGTTGTTGCTTATGTGTTGTATTATGTGTTATTTGAGTAGATCATCATTTTGGGATTCTTCAGTCACGGGGTAAAGGTACTACACAGACTGCAGTACCTCTCAAGGCCTTGAGGGAACTATTGTTGCGACGCTATGTAAATAAAATTTAATTCAATTAAAATAGTGTCAACAAGAGATTATGCTTTTCAGTAAACATGCCATTTTTGCACTTCCACAGCAGAAGTTCATAAGCACCATGTTGTGTTTGATGGAGCATAATGAGGTCCCCCTCTAGCATACATCTGAGCCCCCCCCAAATCTATACAATAACAAATTCATCAAAGCTTAAGGGCAGATGGCTTCTCCTAACAATTCTAACAATTAAATAAACTATGTAATTATATTGAAAAGTGCTGCAAAGTGTGTTTCATAAAGTGACGGATATACATTTCACACATGTGCAAAAATTGTAGAGAGGACATTCTTGTAGTGCTTGCACACACAAAGGCTCATAACTCTATTCTGAGAGCTGCGTGGTTTTTCCATACACCCTCATTCATGCTGAGCTTTCAACTCGATTTCTAATCTTTCCCCACATTTACCCAAAGCTCGACCTTCTGCACACGCATGCTACGGAATGTCAGACCTCTGCTGAAGGTGCAGATCAACTGTAACTCTAGGGGGATGTTAAAACGATAATGAGAGATGAGGCTCATGTACTGCTTGCCACTGACATGGCAGTTGCATCATCTGTCTGGGAAGAGATGACAGAAGATATGGAATCAGTCAATGCAAGCAAATAACATATAATCACTAGTCTATGCCTCCAGATGCGCAGACTACTCAACCTAGTTTATATATTTGGAGGCTGTATTTAGTTATCAAAGCTGCTACAGTGGTTGCACATGGCAACTGTCATCTAATTTGAAGTCAGAGCCCGAGTGAAAAATCTAGGAACTTGGTGGGAACTTTAGAAATAAACCACCGCCAAATTAAGAAAATAATAGTAATGATAATGATAATGAAGCCTAAAAAAACAAGAAAGAAGTGTCCTATACTTATACTTCTGTTAAATCAATGTATGAACAGTCTACCGAGTGGGTGTCCGTGTCTATGATGCATCCACACGGTTTAAAGCTGCACCGTGATAACCAAGCTACCAAGAACACCATCATTGGCTCTAAAAGAAAAACAACATGAGATGTTAAACCAGAGATGTTCATCTTTTATGTACAGTCTATGCTTTAGATTTTATTGTTGTAAAACACCTACAACTAGAAAGTGAGCAAAATTGTGATATCAAGTTAGTTATAGACACAGTACACATCTTTAATGATATTTAATAATATCTGGTAATATATTTAGACATAAAGTAACAGATTCAATTCTTAAATGATCTCTTGTTGTTTTCAAAAGTTAAAAATATTCCCCCTTTTCACACTTTTCTATGTCAAATGAATTCCAGAGCTTCTGTGTTTGCATAATAAATATTATAATAAGATGCCTCGGGACATATTTAAGCTGTCCAACTCTATTCATTCTTCAGGAGAAACTTATGGAAACGATTTGTAATTTATTAGGCCTACTTGAAATTCATTTTCTGCAATATCCTATATGACATTGAAAGCTTGACATCAACCCTGCACTATGCAGTTTAGAGACTAAGAATACTTGTGGGGTCTTGCTCTAAGTAAAAAAAAAAAGTTTCTTTCAGATAACAGTACCGTGTTAAAAAATAAAACCGCATAAAGGAAATTACGACAATCTTTCCACTGTGTTCCAGTCAGCCACAGTTTGTTTCACTTACTGTAAATAAGACCCCACTGTTCTCTTTACGAAACAAACACAGCAGCTGCCAGGTTTGTCTGAGTGGCCAAAACGAGTTTGAAACACACAACTCACAAAGGCCAGATGTGATCTAACCAAATCCAAACAGCTGCTCACATCGGCCACAAGCAAACCTCGTAACCATACTTGATAAAGCCTCAAGTTAGCAATGCAATAAATCCTGTGCCCGGCAATATAAACACCAGTGACTCCTTTAACTAAAAAGTGAATAAAGCAATTAAGAAAGGGATTCAATGAGGTGAAAATGAGGTGATTGACTATAGAAGCAGATAATAAACAAGGGGCCGACGGAGACAGAAACAAGTTGGCAAGGAGAGAAAAAGGGAGCACAGAGGAGAGATAGTCCCGTAGACATGCAGCTGGATGAATACAAGGCCCCTGTGTCGGCACTCTGTGTACGAGAGAGACTGCGTTCAAAGCATTACTGTAGCACTGAAGCCAGGTCTAGCTGGTATTTCGAGTGCGTTTGCACGCAGCTCCCTTGCACAGACCAAACCATTATCCTAACTGCACTTAACTGCAACTGTGAGGAGATGGGGAGGTGAGAATGCAGGACAAAAAAAAAAAAGAAAAAAAAAAAGGAAAATTAGACAAAACAGGAGAAGAAGCACAGTGACACTGAGACATGATAACAGTGACTCACTCTTGGAGCAGGCTGTCCGTGATCATCCAGATACGTGGATCCACCTGCAAAAGCAAGTATCCAAGTTGAAATACTGAAAACATCATATTATATATATATATATATATATATATATATATACGGAGAGATTATATTTTATAACGAAATAAGAAGTAAACTAATCAATAAATAACATGAGGGTAAAAATGACTCATTTATATCAAAATAGAAAAACACCTGAGCTGTATTGTCTACACGAATGCTTTAGTTCAGCCACATTCTTAGATCTGATATCGGATGTTTCTTTTTTATTAAGGTCATTCCAGAGTATCTCTACATTTTTTGTTATCATCTATTCTCTTCCTAGGCTCGTGCATATACTGAAACTATTCTGGAGTTGAGTTGATCAAAGCGGTCCTATCGCACGCCTCGATTTTTGTCACTGACTGGTTTCCAGGTTTGCAAACTACTGGCTCTAATTAGTTTTTGCTGATGCCAGCAGACCCAAGGGTTCATGTTTCCCAGCTATGCTGTGAATGTTTGAACTTTCTCCCTTTTATGACTCTGTATGTTTATTTTTGGCCGTTTGGAGTTTTTCAGGCAGTGAAAGACTTCTCAGAAGTCATAGTTGTTGTGTAAAAATTGTAGAAAGGTAATAGTAACAAGGAGAAAAAATTACATGCAATGCCACTAACCCATTGCAGCAAATTTTGATCATCAACTTGTCAACACACTGAAATATCGCTATCATGAACATAAAAAGTACGAAATCAGTGACATCAATCATCACATTTTAGTTTCCACTGATATGTTTTACTGATGTGAACGCCTGTCTTTTAAACCCTTCTTCCTTTAACCACTTCCTCTACCGAAATGCTTCAAAACCCTGCCGCATCTAACCACGTGAAAGCCTGCATCACACGGCGCAGCTCGACCCAACTCTACATCATTCGTCGAAACCACACATGGCTCTTCAGTGTTAAAGGTGAAGATGTTGTGACGAGAGCTCTAGTCGAAGTAGCTCCATTCGTAGCTGTTTATGGAACAGAATAATGGTGTTCATTGAAGGCTGTTCCTACACTGAGGATCTGTGCCCGTCTTTCGGCCCACGCTCCAAATGCAAGCCCAAGCCTATGACAGCGACCTTTTCTTTCATCACCTGTTTAGACACAAAGGCTGCCCATCACATTTACAGCACTTAGACTGCAAGAAAGAAAGGGAAAAGACAAGCTGGCGAGCGTGCATGGGTGGAGTCTGAGTAAAGTAATAAACTGAGGAAATATTACATAACAGAACAATCTCTCCTTTTGTCTCTGAAATGTGATCCAGAAGAAGAAAGAAATGATGCGTGAACACACACGTTGTTTTATTTCAGGCCAAAGTTTCCCACTTGGCACATGCTTGTAGATGTTACTCTGCTGGAAGTTCATAGCTTTGTAAATACTGTTTACACTTTAGATAGTGGTGTGTAAGCTTTGGGTAATTAGTCTTACACTGACATAAAATCTGCCTGACTGTCTTGCTTTCCCACACACACACACAGTAGTTACTATATATAAGACTTGCTTGGATTCAGTTTGATGTCGCGGCTCATTAATTCATCGGGCACTGGATGTATAAATACAGCTGCACTCTGCTCACCCTCAGGTGTTTCTTAGTCTCGTTCTATCTTTTCATCCGTCTTTGTAGCGCTTTCGTGGCATTACACAGTTTTCCTGAGGAATGCAGCGGCAAGCGCACATTTGCACCTCTACTCCGAGGCATTTCAGGTCACGGCAGGGTGAGGATGCAGAGACGCAGACAGACTCTGTTCCTTCCTCTGTCATCCATCATAGACAACCACCCCCCCACCTGCCACCACCGCGACCTCCAACCCCTCACTGCCTCCTGTGTGTGCTTCTCATTAGCGTTTTGGATAGAGGATCGGAACTAATTTTTTCCAGGGTACGAGGCTCGCAAAAGCTGACAGCTGCCCTCCGCCCCCACCGCCCACAGAGAGAGGAAAATCAACTTAAAGAGCCACTGTACAAACTGTACTCATTGACCTGATTGTGCTGTGAGCCTATGCCAAATATCAGAGACGACAATGACAGTCTAATGGGACTTGAGTAATAAATATTTTAATTCCCAAACTGACTTTTTATGACTGCCCTGGACATAATTCTTTTCCACTAAATAATCTGATAAGAATGACTTAACACATGTAGCCCAAAACAGCCCATAAAGGAATGTCCTTTAAAAACTAGCGAAAGGAATGCAAGTTAATTGGAAACAATACACAGTGCTGCTGTTATGTCTCTTATGATTTCTCCCATGCTCACAAGGGAATTTGTGGATCAATAGGTTGATTTAAAATCAACAATCCCATCACTAACATGAGGAAAACTCCAGGGCCATAGATTTCAAAGATCAGTGAAGTTGCTCTGACAGCTTTTGTTAGGCTAAAGGCTGAATGTGGGTCCCAATGACACATGGGTCAAGAAAGGTCAAGTAGAGAAACTATTAGGTTACAGGAAGAGCAAATTTACAAATTTAATCTAAACTAATCTCACATTTGAGCATATCGTCAGGTTAATGGTTGTATTTTGTGAGTTCGTGTGTGTGTTTGTGTCAATGGCTGATTGACAAGGAAACTAATGGAGTGTGGGTTTGCATTGGTATGTAGCTAAATGGTTAATTGGATTACTGAGTCACAAGATCCATGGACTTGTTGTTAAGAACAGCTGCATTACTATTTCCAACTCCAATTAATCAATACCACATCATGGGCAGCATAAAGCAGCAGTGATTTTAAGTTTTAATCACCGAAAATATGAAACATATTATACTCACAAGTGCAAAGCTAATTTAAAAATGCACAAAACCAATAAAACAACAGAGCCTAAATGGCCTAGAGGGAACTGTGCCATGCGGGGATGCCAGCATTCTGTAAATTACTGTTACATCGTCTCCCAAAACAGATTTTCAAAAGATTTTGTCCCCAACAAATTAAAAAAAAGAAAAAAGTAAGTATCGTACAGCTTCAAGCTGAGATAGTACGCAACAGGATTGATGCAGCAAAGAAAATGTGAAATTCATTAATGCACAAGATGCTGTTTTCTGCACTGATTAAGAAGCCCACAAGAACTAATAAGAGTAATGGAAATGTGTTGAGGGGAATCACAGCCCAGCCTCACAATCTTCAAGAAGTTTAAGAATATTAATGTCTAAAACTCACACCAAAACCAACAACATTACATTTTAATACAAGCACACACACACACACCAGGCCAGCAGCTGCCCCTGTTCAGGAACTTCTTAAACCAAGTGACCATGCACATCAATTAATCACCTCATTAGCTGAACTGATTTGTTTTTCTTCAGTGGAAGAAAAAAGTCACTTGTTGTTAAATCAAAAAGTTCAGGTATAAAAAAAAGAAAAGAAGAAAGGTAAAATTGCATCCGTCTGATGTTTCTATCGTGATTACTTCAAACAACAAAGCTAAGACTGGCTTTATTGTCGCGCCCACAGCTAAAACAGGCACAAGTATAGACCTCCGTATTCAAATTCCTAAGCAAACAAAATAAAAATCTAAGATGTGGACAGACATTTGGAGGTTAGGTACTACAAAACACACAGGTGGAATGCCAACATAGCTGGAGGAAAAAAGCGTTTGAAGGAAATTTTGGTCTTTAGGATTGTATTCTGTCAACAAAGCCCAGAATCAGTCCTTCAGACTCTGGAATTTTCCGTTGTTGTTGGCCTACTCCAGGAATGCTACAGTAAGTTTGGGAATTTTATAAACATGTATTTAGAGCGTAGACCATTTCATTTGCTTTGCGAAGCTGGCAGCATGGCTAAGTAGAGCTTAGGAAAGAACACGTCCCAGAATAGGCAGAGGTGGGAGTGGGAAACCACACAGGAATGGCTGCTGAGAGCAAGGCCAAAAGGACAGGCACAGGGTTGGAGTTAAGAGTCCTCTAGCTTTGCTGTGGGACGCGACTGAAAGCGCTGATGGAAGGTTACAGAGCTGCTGCCATGGAATGTTCTACAAGTGTGTGAAACCAGATTACAGGTTCCCCATGTTGTGAAGACTAAGCTCTTTCATGTGTAACCACATCCTGCTGTAGTTTCTCTATACCAGACGGAAACGACTATTAAAGGTGTTGGCGTGCTGAAACTCAAGCAGAGAAAAGAAAACGCAGGACTGTTAGATACAGAGATCACGTGATGTTCCTCAGTCCAGTCAAAAGTGACATAACTCCAGCCTGACCAATCTGTGTAAAAACACACCCAGTTAGATTCTCCACACGTCTATTGTTACAGCCCTCACTAAACACTTGTGTCACTATTGTCTGCACAAGCAAACAAAGTGAGTGTGCAGGAGTTAGATACAGTACAGGCTTTTCTATGTGTGTTTGCTTGTGAAATGAGGGTGTGCGGTCACCCGACCCTTTGATCCGACATGTGGGAGTCGCTCTCCATTAAGACGAGAATCGCGACCCATGTCGCTAATTACAGGAGGAAGCTAAGCTGAGGGTCAGGGTCTCCACCCACTTCGCCCTGCTTCAGCTCAATCCCACAGTCACTTGAGAATCAACAATGATCAGACAAGTTTGTGATATAAATAGAAAGGCAGAGCCACTGCTCTGTTATTCCAGGTGCCCAAAGACCAAACCCTGGTCGGCAGCCTAATTTGTGGACTTGATGCTCCCTTAAAATTTTGGTTGCTGAAATATAGTAAGAACATAACATGCATACATGGGCATGCAGATGTGCAGGGGATGGGAGCGTTCAGCATGACTGTTGGTATATGATTTGCAGGCACCAGTGGTTGCCACCATGTATATTGTATGACAGGGAAGTACCAGTAAATTGGTGACCCAGCAAAGCAGTGTTGACTTTAGTGGCTGTGCAGCTGGGAATGCCAAGAAAGCCCAAAATAAAACAGATAATTTACAGAACAAGAAGAGGTAAAGCTGAAACATTTCCAGTGATTTATGTTAAACACAGAACAAAGACATCTGACTCAAGAATTAATAATAAAAAAAGAGGAGTATAACTGACAGAGATGATAACTGGTTTTTGAACTGAAGAACACAACTCTTACGGTCGCGCTTCTCTGATGTTTGGGTGGTTGATCAGCACATTAGTGCAGCTAAAATTGACGTTACAAATAATACACTTTGAGCTGTTTCTCCCAAACTATCATCAGTAGATTTTACAGTTGTCAAAATCAATTGATTTACGGGACCCCCAGCAGGCCATTTCATGTCTCCAAACTTGGAGAGGACTAGAAGCAGTCATCCAATCAAGTGAGGCAATTTAATCAAGCAAAGCGATGAGCAGATATGCATTCACTTCTTAGAGCCCCAAAGCCACGTTGCTGCTGCACTCTTGTATTTTAAATCTGTTTGGAGGTTTTTTGGACTGAGGGACTCGCTGCCCTTTCAGAACCAAATTTCACAGCCCACAGCAAAGACTACTCTCCATCTGCCTGTTATGAGTAAACGAATTGAAATATTTTTCTTAGGTATGCATCGTGACCGTGTGAGACCTTAGTCTATCCGGCAGGCTGTCACAGAGTTTACGAGCGCTGAACGCGCTTCGAAATGAGGTGGCTTTGAAATGAAGAAATGAAGCGTGAAGTAGAAAATTGGACAAGTCTGACGCCACACAGTCAAAGTCAGCAGCGTAATCATCCTCATCAGCTAGTGAAGAAGTGATGCGAGGAACAATGTTCTTCTTTCTCTGGGATTTTCTGTGGGTGATGTTAGTATTTGCGCAACGGCAAGAGACACAAAGTACTGGCGCGTCACAGATGTGATGCGCTCGAGGATTTCTCATAATCTGAATGCTTTGTCAGCCAATTTTGGATAATTCTTATTAAAGGGCACTCGTGCTTGTGCAGTTTGTACATACCTTTTCTCCTCTTGCAGTCATGTAGGCACGACACCAGATGTCTTGCTACCCTGTCCTTATGGATAAAGAGCCTGCTGGGGGCCACTTTGACTGACCAGTGATTTTTTCCACATAACCCTACAAAAGAAGTCAAATGGAGGGGACCTTTTAAGTCTGACTTCTAGATCGTTTAATTGAACAAAAATAGCCATTGGGGCCAAGGGGGGCATCATATAAAAACATAGTTGTTGGTGTAAGACTACAGATGTGAACAAAAGCTATATATAAATATATAGTGCATTTCTTTTATTTTAAATATTTTGCCAGGAAAATGGGAAAGAGTTGCAGAAATTTATTGAAATGTGCAAATATAAATGGAAATGCAGTATACAAGGCTGTAAAATTCTAGAGAGCTTGAAAGTCAATATTTGGAATGATCCACTTTGTGCTTCAATATAGCCTGAACTCTCTACGGCAGGGATCCCCAATCCCAGTCCACGAGAGCCGGTGTCCCTGCAGGTTTTAGATGAGTCCTTGATCCATCGCAGTGGATTTAAATTGATAAATTACCTTCTCAACATGTCTTGAAGTTCTCCAGAGGCCTGGTAATGAACTAATCATGTGATTCGGGTGTGTTGACCTAGGGTGAGATCTAAAACCTGCAGGGAAACCAGCCCTCGTGGACTGGGATTGGGGACCCCTCCTCTAGGGGAAGCTTTCTTGTCATCTTTTGAATACTCTCCAGGAATAGTTCCTCAGGCTTCTTGAAAAGCTCTTCTTTTTAGATTTTGACTGACTTTTGCTTCATTCCCTGTCAAGATGATCCCACACTGCTTCGATAATGTTGAGGTCTTGACCAGCGGTCCCCAACCCCCGGGCCATGGACCAGTCCGTGAGTCGTTTGGCACCGGCCCGCGAGAGTTGAGGCTCAGGTGTGAAAATCATAGTTTTCAGGGTTTTTATCATTTTTTAGCGTTATTTCTTTATCGTTAACTCAGTTTCCCTGGGTCTTTTCCCTTGTGTTTTTAATAAATCTTCTTTTTTTGGTATTGGTACTGGTTTTATTTTGTTGTATTTATCCACGACACCTTAAAGTCCGGCCCACAAACATAAACCTGTCCGTGGTGCAAAAAAGGTCTAGACTGTGGGGAGGCCAATCCATGACTGATACTCATCCATTCTGTGTTTTTTCTTTATTCAGCTTTGCTTTTACTGCATTGGCAGTGTGTTTTGGATCACTATCATGGTGAAAAGTGAAGATGTTCCTGTCTCCATAACTCAATCACTGTTTGAGTCATATATATATTATATATTGGACTGAACTGCATATTAGTTGGTAATGAAAATGTCTTAAAAGTCCTTCAAATTTCTTACGATTTTTAGATACAAATATTGGTACACCCATATGTACAACAGCAACAACACCAACTATCCTATTAAAAGCCAACCGCAAGCAGGGTAACTACTCACCCTTTGTTACTTTGCACCAGCTTAGACTCATAAACACACACCAGATGTGGAAATGCATCTTGCACAAAGGGCTGTTCCCCACTGCTACACCAACACAAAACTGGTGACAACTGAGCGATACACAGCTGGAAATGACTGAAAGATCATAGTTTCATTACTCAATTAAACAATTGCCTTGTTGTGAGCACTAAGATCCTATAAATACACATGGTTTTGTCTAGCATCTGGCTTCAAACTGGTCTTTTTATCGTTAAAAACAAAACTGTTACTAAGTGTTTTCACTGTAACTGTGAAATTAGGGCTTTGTTATTCAGGAAACAGAAGAAAAAAAAACAGTTGCTTTTTCTTGTACTATTCAAGCAAAAAATACCTTGTTTCGTTTGCTTTATTACAGTGTTTTTCGGCAAGATCACAATTATTACTCTTTAAATTTACCACAACATTTTCTCTGGGGACACAAGGTTCTGCTTGAAGCTACGAAAAGACACAAAAACACCCTGCTTTAATTGTTTGTTTACAATACAGCTCCCTTGGCCTTGAGCCTAGACCAAGCTAAAACAGTTTTTGAAAAAAAGAGCACATTTTTTTTCCCAACATGCAACTGCTTGTTTGTGGCTTGGTGGCCTGCTGCTGTGCTTATCTTGTATATCCCTGCGCCGATAATGGTTTTCCTGGTGATATGTGGGAAACATAAGCAAAAAACAAAACAGAAAAAGTGAATTTTTGTGAACAACCAGTTATGAGTCTTAAGCTCTTGTTCATTTTCTTACATGCACACTGCTGGAATGCTCATATTAAACATGGTCAAAGTTTCAGACCATCAGGCCTGCACATGACCAAGTTATTTCTGTGAGACAACAGCTCGGGCTTCAGACTGTCGTAATCATTCGGTTTCAGTAGCTTCACCCACCTGCGGTTCAAATCTTCTGTTTATAAGAAGGAACCAATCAAAATTAAGTTGGCTTAAAGGAAAAATTACCAGACAATAAAAGGTGCTAAGACAGCTTCTTTCAGATAGTACAAGCCTTCAGTTCATCCCCTAAGGAATAGAATAAGATGTAAAAGGAATATTTTGCACTATGAATCATGCATAACTGCTCTGAAAAAGAATAAAGGTAGAAGCTGGAATGAGGGGCATAATTGGTCCCCTTGAATATTTTTCATTAACACACTTTTTTTTAAAAATATACGCATACGTTATTGCAACCATGCAGCTGCTGAAGCTTTAAACATCCTACACACATCTTTTTGGGATCAGTGGTGATGCTTCTGAATCTTGTTTGAGGCATAGCATAGATAAACATGTCAAAAGACAAAGAGCTGGGTGCGTACTCATGCCTTCCTGTACATAATAAAAACATCTAGTGTTTTTTCTGTTTTTCTTGGCATGTCATGCTGTTAGTCATGAAGAGTTCTTTTCCCACATAGCCACTGATCAAACTAGAAAAGCAGCCTTAAGCCAGAGAAACAGCTGCTTATAAATGCCAAGGAACTTTGCTACATACATGTAAGTGTCGCACAGAATTTCAAAAATGGCTCATGAGTCTAAACCTGAAGAATTTTCTCCTACTGGGTGTGTTTTCACAGAGTGCCGGCTATCTGTTTGCTTTAGGTTTTATGCTCGGATGTGCGTGTAGCCACCAAGAAAGCCTTGAAGATTTATAGATGCACAGAACAGCTAGCTTGAAAGGATCTGAAAGAGAATCAGGAAAAGTGTCTGAACGCTCGAGAAGATTGACTCAAAAATGCAGGGAAAATTAAACACTGTCACACTCAACGATACGAAAACTATTACAAGTTCCCAGTCTGTAAGTTACGGGAAGTCTGAATTTGAGCCAGGAAACAGTTAGTTTAGATTAATGTATAGCGCGAAAGCAATGGGAAACAGAAGGCCTTGCTTTAATCAAGGGTGAAAAAAGCCCCAAACACTTTTAGTCCATCTGAATCTCACTTAGTAGATTTAGAGATGCACATCAACAGATTTTATTATCTTTTGACAGAGCCGGACTAGCTGTTTTCCTATTTCCTGTCACTGTTTCCTGTTTTATGATAAGCTAAGCAAGTCAGCCACTGGCTGAAGCTCACACATAAACACAACAGTGGTATCGATTTTCTTATCCAACTCTTGGCAAGAAAACAAATGTGCATTTTCCCAAATGTCAATGTACTCTCTTCAACCACATATCATATTATGGTCTCTTAAACCCTGAAAGGAGAAAAACAGAGCATGCAAGCTCTCAGACAAAAATCCATGAATGTCTGTGGTGTGCTATGTAAATCGCCTTCTGCCACGTGCCCTGTGGGGGTGTTTGGGGGGTTGGATAAAGTTCTGGATGGAAAAATAGGAAAATGCTAGAATGGGATGTAAGAGAAAGGGTAAGAAAAAAAGCTATATAAAGGAGGAATGAGAGGGAGTTTGTGATTTATTACATTTCGTTGTGTGGCACAAAACAGATTCAGGAAAAGCAGGTGTTATACTATACAGCACACAGGAAATGAAAAGAAAGTCAGGAGGAAGGATCAAGAGGGGTGGAGTGGGAGACAGTGAACAGGAAGAAATTATTACCCAATCAGTTTGTGAGCCCTTTCTGGAGGTCAGCAGAAGAAGATGAATTGCAATATTTGAAATCTAGGGGTTTTCCAATGACCTTTGCAAAGTGCCTTCAACAGAGAAAAGCATACAGATTCCACCAGGAAGTGCACTCATGCACGTACACACACACTGTTACAGCAGCCCCTAGATACGAGTACATATGTACTTATCTGAATGTTAATGAAAATTAGGAACTCATTCATGAGTTATCTAAAATGATACCTGATGGATCTAATGATTAAAAAGTATATAGGATAGGGAGTGTGATGGTGCTTTATTGCTTCTTGACAGATGTGCTGGCTCAGAAATTCATCCAGCTGTGAAAAAAAATCGTCTTTTCAGCGATGGCGAGAGATACATGCATTCCTCTTTATATTTTTATAAGCTACGACAGCACTTTAATAATAACAATTTGTGTGTCCATGTGTGTCGGCGTACGTCTGTCAAGCATTCGCGCACACACACAGAACCGCTCGAGTCTCAGATCTAATATCTAGTAGCTGTCTATCTCTCGCAGTAGCAGCATTTCTCATCAGACTTCGCTCACCAGCAAGGCCGGGATAGAGCTGACGCTTGGTCCTGCAGAACAAACAGACTGCATAAAGCACCCCTGTGTGGTGCTAAGTCTCACACTGAAGTGAGGGGCAGAAGAGAGAAGAAGAGAGAAACATAAAGGCTTTTCAAAGAATGATGAGACGGAGGTAGATGTAACAGCAATGCACAGCGAAATGATGAAATGGAATAAGAGACTTATAGTGCAGAAAAAGTTTGGTTCTTGTAATAGCTTTTTGGATGCCTTGTCAAAACTGAGACCATGTCATAAAATATTTCCAGAGGGGGGGGAAAAAGTGAGAGCCCTACACAGTATGTGACTGTGGTCAACTGAAGCATGCGACTTTTCTCATGGGCCCCAACAAAAGACCTTTCTAGGACTTTTACAGTGCTCTGTTTGACACAGAGAGGTGTGATTTCAGCACAGACGTGATCCATTCCAGATATAAGGTACACTACTGACATATGTAATGGTCAGTTAGCCATGTGAGCAAGTTTATCCACTATTCATATCTGCTTATTCGTCAAGAAAAAAAAAGCAAGCGCTGTTTTTCTAATTTGTGTAACTAGTCTTCAGGAATAGTTCTCCAGCGTTCTAGAAGGGCATTCAAAGCTCTTCTTTGTCAGCTGCTTTTACTCTATCAAAATGATCCCACACGGCTTCAATAACGTTAAGATCCCGGCTCTGAGGAGGCCAAACCACGACTGATAGTGTTCCATGTTGGGTTTTTCTATTCAGGTATACTTTTACTATACTGACAATGTGTTTGGGATCATTGTCATAGATCCTTCTAAAAAAAAGAACCTGTTAGCAATCAGATACTTTTCACATGGCATTGTACAGTGGTTTAAAACCTGACTGTACTTTTCTACAGTCATTATTCCATACAGTTTGAAAATATCCCCAATATTACTGGCTGAAAAGTAGATCAGAATCATGAAAGATCCTCTAACATGTTTTAAAGATGACTGTAGACACTCTTTTGTATCTCTCTCCTGATTTCATACTGTCAACGATTTGACTTGAATTTAGATTCATCACTCTACAAGACCTGTTGCCACTTATTTCCAGTCCAAAACCTATGAAGTTGGCATACCTCAGCCTTTTCTCCCCGTTCCCCTTCCTTAAAAATAGCTTCTTGACAGCCACCCTTCCACTGAGATCATTTTTGATGAGGCTTCAGCGAACAGCAGTTGGATTAGGGGCCAGATCCATCTCTCAGGTCCTCTTTCGTGTCTTTGCTGGATTTCATAAGGACGTGACTTTCAGATAATGCTCATTTTATATAGATCGTTTCTTTTAGGCTTGTCACTTATTCATTTGTCCTCTACTTGTCCAGCTTCATCAGATTTTTTTAAAATAGACACACTGCACAGTGTGTTGAGATATGCCAGGTTTTCAGCCAATAGCACTTTGGAAATAACGTGTTGGTGCAAAAATAACATTTTCTGCCTGTCAACCTGTCTTACATGAAGCGAATACAGTTACACAACATGGTACTTTAAAGATACTATTTTAAATGGGTTTGTTGATAAGTTTTCTGTTATGGGCAGACACAACACTGGCTAATCGTTTAAGTTAAGAGCTTTTTTCATGCTTGAATGATTCACAGGTAAGTGTTAAGTGGTTTAACAAAAAAATATTAAGATAGTATGTCCTCTGAAAATGGGCAGGCAAGAGGACTGGTCTAAAAATATGTGAACGGGCAGTCAGTGTCCACAGAAAAACTTTGAAAGAGCTTCAGAAAGCCAGGAGAACTATTGCTCAAGACCATTTTTAAAAAAATGACAAATAAAGTCGGGCTACTTGCAAGCGAAATATTAAAAAAAAATGAGGGGTAAACTCAACACTTTTGCAAAGTATTGTAAAAATAAGTCTCATAAAAATAAATCTTAAACATAACTACAGCAATTGAAATTTCATAGACATAGAAATATATCATAAACTGCCAGTAAAGGAATACAAAGGACCTTACGGAGCTTAGAAAGAAGGTGACTGGACTTTAAGTATACTTGACCTGGATAATGGAGAACCTACACAGACAACACAAAGGAGCCAAAATCCATTGATTTTTTCCACACACACACACACACACACACACACACACACACACACACACACACACACACACACCTAGTCAGATATCATAATGAGGTAATTGCTTCGCTTTAATTAAGCTAATTTATCATCATTATAATCATATTTTGGAAATGTTTTTCTAGCTTAATTGCAACTTCAGAAGAATTAAACTCATCCAAACCATGAGTCTCCCTCTCTGGATTTAACTGTTTTCCATAAACAGCAGTGATGTGCAGCTGTAGAGTATAGCAGCTGCCAGTGGGCATGTGCTTCACATACATAGAGTATGTGTTCTTCTGTACTGAGACTTGGTCCAATCAGAAAATAGGCATGTGCATGCACATGAAGGTCAGCTTGTCAGCTTCACATGTATGCGATGAGTGCCTTTATGCACGTGTGTGTATTCGTATGTGTCACCGAAACCCCAAACCACTCACTAATCACACAGTAGATGGTGGCAGGGCCCTGACCTCTAAGCATGCATCATCTGTTACATAAATACTCATTTGAAGGAAACTGCTGTCAGCTTCCATCGGTCTAGAGAACTGGTCAGTGCCAGGTTAAACCACTGCTGGATCAGGACATGGCCACTCCCTTGTTTTGGGCTCTCTTGTCTCGGGATATATATGCATGTAAGTGAATGTGGAAGTTAGGGGGCACAAAAAAAAGAAAGTGCATGCGTCTGTGTGAGTGTGTTTCACAGTGTATGAAAAAAAGGAAAAATGCTTGCGTATTTTAAAATGCAAGTCAAGGACATTTTGCAGTTTTGGTAACAGAAGCCACAGGATGTGCGTCTGCAGCAGACCACCTTGTACCACATGACATCATTCCATTGCCTCCTGACGCTCCACGCACACAGGCAGGGACGCTCGCTTCTCAATACGCGCTATTTTTTCCGTATTCTCATCAGGTGCCAAATAAAGCGCACTTGCCATGTGTGGACCACATGTTGGTGACGCTGATCTGAGCCAGTGAAGAAGAGAACTTTAACACACTTGTTGAAGAACACTTGAGAAATCAGATATCGCGCTTGTGTAATCAAAAACATGTTCACGGCAAATCAGTCGAGTTGAACAACTTTTTAATATGGAGATTAAAAAACTGTGTAATCAACTAAAGTGAAATGGAGTGACAATGTTTGAACAGTTTGGTTAAAATGCAGTGACAGGCATTTGGTGCCTGAATGGACCACAGTGGCCAGAAAGAGAGTAAAGAGCAACAACTGAACAATAAACAACAGATGGTAGCTCGCACTTCCAAGAACAGCAAAGCAGTGTTTGTAGATGAAGGCCTCCGAACAGGCTCCTCACTGCAGTTAAAATTGGGGAATTTCAAAGTCTAGGAATCAGATTTAACGGCAAATCCCAAACATTAACCAGTTTGTAGTGTTTACAAGCTGATGCATTTATGTACTTTGTGGTCATTTAAATATTTGACATAAGTGTAATTATCCACTAAACAAGGCTGGTATTTGAGGTAAAACTGTCGTATAAGGCTCACTTTATAAACTGTAGTTCACTCAGCTGACAGTCATATTAAAGAATGGGCTGTAATAGTACTGATCACATTCTTTGAATTCCAAGTACAGTTTTCGCGATGAGCGCCAACATTTTTGGCATAATAACAAAAGGGATGCTTCGGTTGGTATAGAAAAGATTTTTTAGATAGTTCAGTTCCAGCAGAGCTACTCCAACTCTCAATTAAATGGTGTCTTCATCATAGGTGGATTTTTTTCTAAAACTTGGTTTCTGGCCCAGTGTCCAAACTCACTTTTACCATTATAGAGACTCTGACTATGATTCTATTAATGTCTGTCCAATTAGAGATAAAATAAGAAGTGCATGGAGATCTTGGAGCATAGACCCCTGCTCAGATTGCGCAGTAGTGACAATACCAGTCAGCAGTCTATGAAAAGGCTCACAAAGCAAGACAGCTGTTTATGTTCATATGCACAGTCACATGGTCAATCGCTAATCCATTCATCCACATACTTCCGCTTATCCAATTCAGAGTTAGACAAGGCGGGGTAGATCCCAGACAAGTCGCCAATCTGTCGCAGGACTAACACAAAGAGACAGACAACCGTTTATGCTCACATCCACACTTATGGCCAATTTTGAATAACAAAAAAAAACTTAATATACATTCCCCTTGAACGGTGAGAAAACCTTGGCAGGCACACGGAGAACTCCAGAAAGGCTCCAGAAAACCAGGATGTCTTAAGCCCAGGAACTTTCTGTGAGTTGACAGGGCTTTAAGTTTTACATTCATTTATAATTAACCTTCTTTTAGTAATTAGTGTAAAAAGACAAATATCACATTGGATTTCAACAATAGCTAACAGTTACCACGTTATATTACATTTAACTGGTTATGATAAAGAATCTTTGATAATACACGTGGTATTGTTAGCTTCTGAGTATATTTTAGTCATTTCCCTTTTTTACCATGCCTTCTTACTTCAGCACTTCTCTGTCAATGAAACCCAAACCACAAGCTTTAAGGAGAAGCAGTGAAGAAATATATGGCTATTATGGGTCATTAGAACATAATTTTTGTCATAAAGTGGGTTCCCTTGTATTAACAGTGGATTGCCAAGAGTACTCCTCCTCTGGTTGTCATCAGGGGCAGAGGGAAAGGGCATTAGAAAGGCTTACAAGTGCTAAATGTGCTGTGCCGTGTTAAGGCGTGGTCACATTTTGGCCTTTATCACATCTAGGTTAGAGGCGGCACACTAAAACCTTGTACTGTATCCACCTTCCCAGCAGGGACACTGCTTAGTCTGACAGATCTCGCTCACTCTCACACACACACATATCACTACTGTACACAGGCATGCAAGGCAGAGGCAAACAAACACGGCATCGACCCGCCGACGCTGTTGATTTATGCGCAGTGGTGGAGCAGCAAGGCCTTAAGGTGAGAGAAACTCTCTTACCCTCGACTGGCCTGTTGGAAACACGGGCATGCCTTCAAATTCAGGCCAAATATTAAGTCAGAGAACTGCAGCAAGAAATAACTAGCCTTCATTCATAAACACCATCTGACGGTCAGCTTGTTGTCATTTGAGGGCAGCTAGGACAATTAGCTCTTAATTGTGGCTAGGCTGTTTGGTTGTGAATGGCTGGCATTCATTCATGGTCTGTGACTGGCATGCGGCTTAAAAACATGTTGAAAACTGAACCCGGTACTGAGTAATGAGTTGATATGGGCCGTAAAACTACTGAACATTGCATCCTTACCCAATTTCTGAACTATTGGCTTAGTCAGCGTTGTCTGGATCCTAGTTATATTCTCACCTCAATACATGTACTCTATTTAGGAAACATCAGGACCAAGCCGCACAACAGCGGTGCTCCTCCATGTGTCTAACTGCAACTCCGAGCAGGTCGTGGTCATTTTTGGTCACATCCTCCTGGTCACGGTTCAAAAACGCAGACAGTCTGCACAGACCTGTAATTGCTGTGTCAGTTGTGAGATTTTGTGCAGGCAAATGCTTGTAGCTCGCCCTATAAATATAAAGGCAGGAATCTGTCTGACTCATTAAGATTCTAGTCTGGGAGGTGGCACTGTCAGAGGGATTTCAGAAGGAGAAAACAGAGGGAGAGAAGAGATAAAGGAAGCAGTAAAGTAAAGGACATCTGGCAAATGAGGATATAGTGCCAAGCGGGACGCCATACATTTCCATCTGGTACCCTGAAAAGCACTTAATATTCCACAGCATAAACATCGACCGGATCGCACAAACCCTTTTAAAGCTCGACTCGAGGGGCGTGGCTTCTATCTCTGCAGAGCAACACAGCCGGGGAAGCTTGAATTGTTTTTTGAAGAGAATAACCCACATGAGTCCAGTTTGAGCTGGTCCTTCACCCCCTTTATTTACACCAACCCAGAGGGATCCTCTACTCTTATAAATAGACCGGCACGGCACCAGCTTGTACAGCATAGCGTGTGATTAAGCAATGGGTACCTCTCCATTAATGCACATTTGGTACAGATTGTCCGCAGCCGAATCACTGGTGTGGTATTAACTGTGTACATTTATTACCTCATTTTATTTTGAGGTCCTCATACTGTAATGGAGCATTTTTAGGTTTCTTCTGAAAAGAACGATCCCCCTTTCTACAACACTACATTTATCTGACAGCTGCAGCATACATAAAACACTACAACTGATTAAAAACCTGGAACAAAATAGAATAAAACTGTTGCACGTAACTGTAAAGGCAAAAATCTTTTATACTGGATACTACTGAATACTGTATACTAATAATGTCCTGTACAAGCTCTGAATAATACTTTCACCAGTTGGTGGCAAAAAAGAATTAAACAGGAACTATCATGATTGAAAAAAAATGAAGTCGAAGTTAAGTGTCAAAAATGGCATTTCCTCAAACGGCTAATTATGGCTCCAAATTAGTCATAATACTAAAACGGAAACTACTCAAACTAGTAGGTAAGCTAATGATAGCTGTCTAAAAGCACAGCAGATCATGTGATCATCTGCCACCATCTCATCCTATCCTTTGTACTGTCAAACAAACTTTCTCTGTGGTTTACCTCCTGCATATTTAACATCCTTCGCTCAGTATATCCACTATCCCTCCTCTGCACATGTCCAAACCATCTCAGAGCTGACCTCACTTCCTCTTTGCTAATCCTCTGCACTTCCTCATTCATTTACTTTCCTCTCTCCATCCTCCTCTCTTTCATTTTCCCCACTCATCAAAGCACTCCTTCCATCTTCTCAGCTCACTCTCTTCACTTGTTAGTACATTTCCATCTATATCTTTAATCATCCTAACCTGCTGCCCATCTTTTCCAGCTCGATCTCTGTCTAGCCAATTGATACAAGTCATCTTCTTCTTCATCAGTGTCCACCCTCACACACACACCTGAGTAAAAGCCTTTGGCACCTCTCATTTTGCCGCAGCCCTAGACTTCCAGTACTCCTCTCTACGTTACAAGACATGAGAGGACAAAAAAGGGCAAAAGTTAACCTGCATGTTTTCAGTAACGCGCGTTTTTGGCTCATATGTAAAATAACTCAGACACAATGCTGTGTAACTCCGATGTAATGCCAAAGATAAAGCAAACGTACTTGGTCCTGCACTTCCACTTTTTTTCCACAATGTTTTCTATGTTTACCACTCACTAAAGTGCACTAGCCTACCATCTGTGAGTGCTGGCTCAGGCTAAGCCTGGCCTTAAAGATCAAGCTTCTCTTTAATTTGGCAATGTGGGCTGAGCTACGCTAGCTGGTGGTGAGTGGTTTTCTTCAGCCCTTCAAAAACACCTCATTAGAATTGAATGGCTAATTATAGAAAAGATGACACTAAGCTCCATGGTAAATGTGAAACAACCTGTTATGAAACGCACAAGTGAGAGACAGAAAATTTTTGAGGGTCGTCTTCGCTGTCGAGCAAAGAGGCTCAAACATATCTTTTGTGCTCCGAACCCAGACATAAATATACGCAAGTGCATTTGCAAAATTGTGGACATGATGACACTTCTTGACTTTCTGTAGACACACACAGACAAATCTTTAAAAAAAACATGAATAAACAGTAACACACGCAGATGAATAGGCAAGCGACTGAATAGAGGATACAAGAGAGGTTTTAAAATTGCGTGGTTGAGGATGTAATGGAATTGCACATAGTGATTAGGGGCAAATGTTCCAGCTGGCAAGATCGCACGGCCGGTATACCCAGTGGCACATTTGTTTGTGTCGCACATGTCTACTGCAGTGTGCACTACAACACAGAAGTTGCATCTGTTTGCTGTCCAGGAAAGAATTTAGATGGAAGGTTTATGCAAACACTTCCACCAGAAGAGGGGTGAGTGGGGACTTGGAGTGATACATAACATTAAGATGGAGGCCAGAAATGTAAGAAAATGGAAAAAGCAAAGCAGGATTTGAGTGTTGCAATACCTCTGGTGAAAATTTGGGTGAAAAAATTAGAGTTTTTACAGATTGATGGATGGATTCAAAGGAATGGCAGGTCCAGCTGGCACAAATTCAGTACAGTCTAAACCAGACGGGTGCAGCAGCAGAGTGGTGGTGGGCCAAAAGACGGGCAAGTTGTTCTGGGCAGGTCAGTGGAAATGCTACACAACCAGGATCTGTGCCAATGAACCAGGCCAGACAAGTGATGGCTTTTTAAGGGATGTACCAACACAATAATTGTAAGAAGTAACACTAAATTATGAACAGCAACCCATTTAACTTCATACTGGATACATCCGAAACCTCTCTGACTGGTTTTAAAAAGTAGACACCGTATAAACTATTACAATTTAGCCCATCACTTTCTCTTTTGCACACAGACACACAAACACTAGTCAGATACAAATCATCCCTCTCCAACCCTGTAATTAACACCTCTAACCACACCTGCTGATTGCTTTGTAGAAGCAATTCTGTGGGAAGAATAGGGACTCAACCTCAGTCTGGACTGTAAAACTGGACGGGAAAAAGAACAACTTCTTGGACGCTACGCGTTCTTGGATAAAGACTTTGTTAACTTTGTGTTGCTTTCACTCAAGATGTCTTTTTAAAACATCTGGAAAATGCGGTTTCCCCAGCGGAGCAGAACATTTGTACAGGGTTACAGCTACACTGCTACAGTACATCTCTGCTTTAGTACTTGAAAAAGCTGTTGTTTTGAGGGTAAACGTGACAACAGCGACAAAAGCGTCGACTCCTATAACGTCCAACTTTTTTGGAATTGTTTGATGAGAAGTTAGCTGTAATTTTTTTTGTACACTTGACTTCATATAAGCGGCAGGGAGGGTGTCGAAAGAAACAAAAATGTAATGAGGGACACTGGGACAGAGGTGGGTTTCAGAGGAGAACACATTCTGAGACAGAGGTGTGAGATTTGGCACAGGTGATGTTTGCTTTTCGCTGGGGACAACCACATTCCATATTGAGAATGCTTTTCGGGCTATGATCCTTCAAACGCTCTAAAATAATTGTATTTTCTTAGGATGATAACTGGACACATTATCGCATTTATTTCACCTGTTACGAGGTTTAAAAAAAGAAAAACAGCTGAGAGTGTCCAACAATTTGCAAAAACGAAAGTAAATGTAATAATGTGAGCATTAAAATGTGCGATTCTATAATAGCCCACTGAAAGCAGAACACACAGGTTTCACTTCGAGCTGTTTCAGTGGTAACAACCTGCGCTGTGTAACAATAACAACTTCTATGACCAAAATGTGTCAAAGTTTGTGCTTGTGGTTGTCTGTCTATTTCAGTCTCGTGTCTCTGATACAAAGTGACAAATTGAAATATAAACCAGCTACCTAAAGCTTTGTTCGGGTGGGGAGTGGAGGTTGTTACTAGAAGTGCTTGCTTGTGCATTAAGGTATGGAGTCTCGCTCTAAAAAAATTTTTTTAATACTCATCACAAATATATATTTTTTTCTAGTTTCTGTGAGGAGTGGTTTTTTTTTTTTTTTTCAAATATCAAGAATATAGAGGGAGAAAAGCTCATATTAAAGAAAGGGAGAAGCTGCTGGGCCGTGAAGTGGAATGAAATCGATAAAGTCAATATTTGCACCACTTGCACAGCAGTGAAATAACGGCATCGTCTACGTGACGTGTGGGTTTTTGTGCATATGTGTAGGACACCCTCACCTGTTTATATACAGTGCCTAACAAATGTATTAGACCATCTGTAAAAATAAGAACACGCAAATATTTTAGGAATACTACTTTAAAAAAGTTTGATAAAAAATAAAAATGACAGAATTCATGTTTTTATATCCAAATTTGAACTTGTACACTGGACTGGACAACATCGGTCACCTCAAGGCACTTTAATTTGTAATGTATTAGACCACCTGTGGCAATACAGTGAAAACACAATTAAAAATGATTTTGGTAAGATACAATAACATATTGTTTAATAATCCCAGAGTTGGGAAATTCCCATTGCTACAGCAGCAGAGTCCACAGGGCAGTAATAAACGGCAGGTAGCTACCACTATTGTTAATTTAGGGTGGTTGTGACAAAAAACCTTACGTAAATTTGTTAAGTACTGTATGTAACCAGTAACTGTAATAACATCAGCTTTATCTTTGTGTCAGGGTTTTGAAGTAGATGAAAGACTTCCTACAATCTTAAAAGCTAGAGGTTATAGAAAAGGCTAAATTGTGCTTTACGAAAGAAGTAAATTCTCACTAAATCCTTCAGCTGCCTGTAGTACATCGTTATTATAGACGTATTAATAAGTGCAGCTTTGAAGTCTCAAATATACTCAAAGATGACTTTTGCAAATAAACTGAATCTAGAAAACAGAAAAACCAGTTTAACTCCGCTGAACCTAAAAAGGGAAACAGGCTCCATAAAACTTGCAATGCAGTTCCCCAAAAGTGCATGTAGTGGTTTCAAGAACATGGGCTGGGCCCTCCCACTATATCTCCCCTGCTATATATTTAAGTCAGCTATTTTAAACTACTTCTTACTTTTTCACTTCCATGAAATGAGGGTGGGCTGACCAAGATGTGGTAAGTTCACTCTGAGAAAAGTTAACCAGGCTTCCTTGATCTCACTGACCACCGGGCAAATATGTTTCTCTTTAACAAGTCCTGTGGCTTCTGGTAATGTGTTTCACACTCTCAGTCCAGTTGCTTGATAAAACTGGAAGATAATTGCTTGACTTTAGTGACCTGCTGTTTGATCGGAAACGTATGTGGCCAGCTGGCAGAAACAAGTCCTCAACATTTCAGATGATCTGTGGCAATAAACTGGGGAATGTGGGGTTATTTACCACTCGCCAAAGTAAACAAAGAGACTTCCCAAATGGCTAACAACACCAGGACACAGAGATATGAGGAAGGGTGCAGCTTAAAAAATTCTCATGTAGCAGGGTGCAATTATTGTATTTCTATTTTTGACATGAAAGGACTTGGATTCAGATTAAAGGTCTTTTCTTTCTGAATGAACAGGGAGGAGTTGATTAAAGCCGGGAGCTCAGTTTACACGCTGTAAGCAGACACTTAATTCTCTCACAGGACCTCTATTTATTTGGTCAATGATGTTTTAAATTATGGGATATGCTGTGTGTAGTCACCTTTTTTCAAAAGCATGAGCCTGGGTACCACCCAGTGGCTCCGGGCCTTGAGCCACCCACCCATTCACACATCACCACAAGCACTACCATAAAAGTCAACACAGCCAGCCGTCATCAGTGACTTGGCAACCCTTTAAAACAAGACAAAGCTTTTTTGAGATGATGTATTCTTGACTACACAGCATACAAACAAGTGAAACAAACAGAGTCCGTTTTATAAATGCTTATGGGGTATTTTCACATCATAAACTTAATAAACTTGAAGCAACCACTTTGCTTAGCTTCCTAGACGCTCTGTGAATGGGGGGAGACAGCTAGCTAGACTCTTTATATGACAGCGAATCCATCTACTAACACCACAACACATCAATAACTAAGAAGGTAGAACTAAAAACTACTTTCGGCTGCTCCTTAATTCACAAGTGGTAGCTCCACATGTTTTGATTTGGCAGATTTTTGCACTAGATGCCCTTCCTGATGCAACCCCAAAGGGGTTTGGTTTGAATTTCCTCCCGGGAAGCCGCAGATATGCTTGAAGCACGTGGCCCTTGACAGTGGTGTTGGGGATGTGGCCCTTGACAGCCCTTTTATACTTGCTGCTAAGCAAAGCAGAAGAAGAAGAGGCAACATACAGAAAGTATGCTACTCCGATGAAACATAAATGAGATGCAGCAGATCAAGAAGGAGGGAATTTTCCTTTGAGCTGGTACAAATGATGGTGGCCCTTTTGTCGTTTGCACGAGGGAGACTTCAGTGAAGGCTAGTTAAAGCCAGTAGGTCCTCCAGCTCTTTCATTTAGCATATGAGTCAGGCATGCTGTGCACATCGGGTTACCAAAACTTTGGATATGCATGACAAACGCCACTGACAGGCCTAAAAATGCCACTCTAGTGACAAGCGTGAGTGCCAGCACATTTACGGCTCAATAATCAGAAAATATCGTCTAGTTTTACAAACCATGGGGAAAGGGTTCATACAATTGAAGACTAAAGTTAGTAGCATGCACTAATTGCTGCATGATATATGCAGAAAAAGCAGGAAAGCAACTGCAAAATACCCACTCAATTTACTGAAACATCACTGAAAACAGCATTACAGAAACAGTTTAACTGGACACATCCCAAGTTTGTAGAACAAATTTCATGTTTTTCTTCAGTGACATGCAAAAAGAAGAAGCACTGTACGTTCAGTAGTGCCGCGCAAAAACCCGATCACAAACCATTGCCCACAAATTCATCTGGGATTTCTCTTCGGTTATAACCATCATTGCTCAGCAAGCCTTGAACAGCAGTTGCAGTTTAACAGCACTGGTACATTTGTAATGTTCTTTCCATCTGCTCTCTTTTCATGTGGCAAAAACAAATGCACTAATGAAAGATAATTACCCTGTGTTGTTTTAGTGTTTGCCTGTCTCTCTGGAGAGGGAGAGCAGTCTCTCAAGCGTGGAGATGCTAATTGGTAATGCTAATTGCTTCCATTATGTAATGACAGGGTCAACAAAAATATTTTTTTCAAATGATTTCCTATCCTGAAAATTCAAAACACACAAAAAAAGATAATAGATTATCATCAATGCATGCCTAACGGAGTACTTGTAACAATCATAAAATAATAACTTAATGACTGCATGTCTTCATTGCGAACCCCTCTAATTTGAAGCACTGAAGCTTTTCCCCTTTGGTTTCCATTCAGTAAAAAAAGCCGATTATCCTTTATTGACCCTTAAACTCAGTTAGAATCTGGCGTGTTACACAGCAGGTAAATACTCTACTCAGCAGGCAAGGCTGCTTGTTTTACCAACCCTAAGAAAATTATGGGCCATCTGATTGTTTTGGCATTTAAGTTGGATGTGCTGCCAGTTAGGGGTTATTTTGGGGTCTAGTGGAAGTAATGTGTAGTTTTTCTCAACACTTGAGTCCTGCAGTTAGAAGGAATACAGAGTAAGTAGACCAAGCTGTCCTGCCTTCACTTCCTAATGAGGCTTGTCAGGTGGAGGTGCTGGATGGATGCAAAATATTATTCTAAATATTGGATTATTTTGAGTCTTTAGCATTAAAAATAAATGTATGTCTGTGCTTGGGTTGGTAACCTCTGCTTATCTGCTGCACAAGTCAATAACAAAAATGAAAAGGTGTTAAGTAAAGAATTAAACCGGGAGCTCAAGCACCTTTCCACATCACCGATTTCACTTAGGCTCAAAGTGCACATCTGGCAACCCTGTTAGGCAGCTGAAAATGCTGACTGACAGCTTGACCAGCACTGGCCTGATTTTCACTCTATGTGACATTTGGTATACTGCCATGAAGCCTGGAGACTGTCACTTTGGGCAAAGAGTCAGTGCCAATAAATCTGTCATTTAAAAGTGCAAAATATGATTTAAATTTTAAAAAGAGCTTGTTTTTAATATCCTTTAATAGGAAGTGGGTGTATTTGTGTGACTACAGTGGCGAGTTTGCTCCAGAATTCACACTTACATGACTGCCTCATTCAAAAAAAGCTTTTTAATGTGACTAACTTGTCAGCTTTTTCAGTATGAGTGTAAACATAAATGTGCATGCATGTGCATAAAATATATACTATTAACTGTGAACTATAAAATATTTAAATTCAAGCAGAAGGTGAGATTTGAAGTTAGAGGTCTGTAAAGGTCACCGGTGCAAAAGGTAAAGCGAAAAGGTTATTCTGATTAGGGTTGCCACAAACGATTATTTTGATAGTCGACTAGTCACCGATTATTTTTGCGATTAGTCGACTAATCAGATCATCATCCATTAGACATAAAACTACAGCTTATTGCACCAGCAGCATCTGCTCTTATATAACTATCATTAGCTTACAGCTTTAAGTGTTTAAGGTCTGTGCTAACTAAAAATAAAGACAAGATGATAGTTTATTAAATTTTAATGAAATTTGCAGATTGTTTCGGTGAAGTTTAATAAACTCCTTGCTATCTAAAATATAACAGGACACTGGAGTATATTCTGGAGCATCTCACACTTCTGATAATCAGCTGTCTGCTTGATGTTTATTCAGCTGTGTAAAAACTATAACTTTAATCTCAGACAAACTGATTTACTCAGGAACAAATAAAATACTAAAAAAAAAAAAAGCCAAACAATAACATTTTAAGTTATCTAAGTGACTCATATATATTTAACCAGAGTAGCGAAAGACGGCGGTGGGTTTGAAAACGATTTGCGGGGAGTCCGGTGTTCTCACGGCGCTAGTGAGCCTAGCCCCCGGCTCGCTAACGAGCTAGTGGGTAACAGACGTCTCCGAAAACGTCGGAGCGCTTTTGAAAATATGTGGTGTCCTGATAAACTGAGCAGATATTTGAGGTTTACACAGCTACATTCTCGCCTGAAAATATGTTAAACGTTTATTTTGTGACCCAGAAAGAATAATAAGAGTAACATTAAAACTAACTAGCTGCCGCCATTGTTGGAAACTGCGCTGGGCCGCGCTATGAATTCTGGGACACAGCTGCTTCTTCTTCTTCTTCTTCTTCTTCGGGGTTTAACGGTAGCTGACATCCTTGTACATGCAATGCTGCCATCTTCTGTTTCAGTCCGTTATTACACTCTTAAATCCTGCCACTTATTCCTGCGTCTTTTGTGATCGTACAAAGTTTCAAACGACGCGTCGACTATTAAATCAGTCGTCGACGATTTTGATAGTCGACGTAATCGTGACTAGTCGACAAATCGTGGCAGCCCTAATTCTGATGTGAAATAAAGGAATGATGAGCAGTTTAATGCATCTGATCTTTGACCACCAGAATATCAATGATGTAGTAGCTCATCTGGCAGGTTAATATAGTACGTGAAGCACAAAAAGAAAGTTGTAAGCTGTCATTGGTTCGCTGTACAAACCAATGAGAATTAAAATCCATGAAGAAGGCAGGAAGCCTCTCAATTAGACATATTCAAAACAAATTAATCTAATTTCACTGCAATCTGAGCAATACTCAGTGAGGAGAAGAGCATAAAAATTGGAAAAAGGATCCATTAGTTGGTCATTGTGTTCAATCTTCGCTAAAATCTGCTCAGCGCTCTAAGAAAAGTAGCTAATTTTGTGAATTGTGGAGGGAGGGATGGATGGATAGACACACTGATGGACGACAGAGGCCTCGCCATCTCATTAACTTCCAGACTTACAACAATTACTCCATTAATGGATTCACACCTCAAACTCCATCATTTATTTTAGAAAATAATAAGCATACAATAATATAAGTAGAGCAATAGAAAATAAAGGTAAGCACAATATATCACCAAACTGCTATTTGTTTATTTCCCGTACTAGAATCTAATTAATTCAGTTTAGTTTAACTTTGTTATCACCCACACTAGTCTGGTCCACCCCACAGTTTAAGCACCTCTACATTAGCGGTTTCAGCCCTGTTAAGGTATGTAAGACACAGTGTTATACTCGTTGTGTATTATTCATGAGTCTGTAGGAGGTCGAGGAACAGTATGTGTTCTTCCCTTTCTCTCTCTGCAGCAATTCCCAACTCATCCTCCCTGAATTTATTATATACATATACATATAAAGTTTGTGTCACTACACCTACTAAGCGTTGACCAGCCAAACTAAACTTTATTTGAATTCACTTAAAAAGTTTGCTTTGAACCACTTCCTGGCCAGCAAAGGTGCAAACATGACACAAACTGAAGGGAGGCCGAGCGACCCTAAAGCTTCTTCTGTGTCTACGCATACTTGTCTAATCCCTAATACCGCCCCAGAGTCTCCAACTTGGACACTTTACTGGCCCGTTTCTGAAAAGTTAAATTTACGTGTGTGTGTTTTAAAAAGGTTAAAGGGTTCTTTTGAGAAGCAGAGCAAAGTTAGTGGTGAAAGACTCCCAGCCACATCAAGTTCAGCATTTATGATTCATGGCAAGAAGACTGGGGGCTATAACAACACACAAACACTTAGAAAGACGTGCATACTTAAATGTTGCTTAAAAGTCCATTAAATCGAAATATATGTTAAAGGAGTAAGTGCACCATGTATTGAGTAAGAGCACAGTTAAAGAGGACATTTTGCTTCGCTCTGTTTTGCTGTCTCAGCTCCAAGCACTTAAAAATATGGCATAAAATATGAAGAACGCTTCTTTCCCAGTCGTTGAAACTTTGTTGTAACTTTTCATTTATATACAGATTTTTGCCACACAGACGTGTCCATACACCCCCTGGCAAGAAGAGGCATTTTCTGGCAAGGTAGCTGGGTCAGCATACAGTTTATGAGCAAAGGAGGGAAAGACAGACACGAGAAAGTGTTAGACAAGGTCAGCGAGTGTGAACGCACAGTGGTGAGCAGGCTGTAAATTCAGCAGGTTTAAAGGTCTGCACGGCAGTTTAGTTACTGCGACTATACGGCATGTTGAGTGACATCCTCATCCACCGACCTCCCCACCGAGCCAAACAAAACAAGGTCTGTTCCCTACCGGCAACATCTGACAGAGAAACCCACACACCTATCACACAATCACACTAAATCAAGCTGCCAACCTCCACGTGCACGCCCACACTCACCCACCTCAACAGGATTCCTCACCTTCATCTTGGCACAGCGCAGCCAAAAGTAACACAAGTTAGGTCACACGTGTGTTTAACGAGGCACAGCAACAGACATAAAGTATCTCTTCATCAGAGAAAATGTGGTGCATTAGTTAGAAATGCCAACGCCAGGCTTAGAGCTATTATATTAAAAGTAATTGATTTATTTTATTCACTAGAAGGAGGCATTTATTTTAAAGGTCTGCTTCTCCTCATAATTCTGGTGATTTGTGAAGTTTCCCCTTATACAGTTTTTGGAGCTTGCATCTGGGTTCTGAATAACAGACACAACAAACTAAGAGTGAAGACTGTGTGAGCTCTTTGTGAAAATGACTTTCCTATGAACCTGTTCAAAGCAGTCCCAATCACAGGAGTATTTTGTACCGTCCCTCCTTTATCCTAGATTTCTTCCTTCCACGGTCTCTCCCTCAAGACCACACACACTTCAGAACAGAGACAATGAGCAGACCACATCTCAAGCTCTTTCACACACCAGCCCAACTGGATTTCTCTTTCTACAGCTGTTTTACATGCAACAAAGTTACCTGAAATGTGTCACAAACCTGCTGACTCAGACTCAGGAAACAAAACAACATCAAAAAAGGCTTTAACTTTATATGATCGATTTGACCCTGTCACAACTTTCAGCTACAAAGTCGTTCTTCATTGCCTCAGCATCATAATAAATGCAGACGATTAGTCATCCACATCCCAATTGAGGTGCTACACTGTGGCGCTGTTACATAAAGAAAAACCCTCCCGAACTCCATACACTACAGTGGAGTCACTGTTTAACAAGGCTCAGGTCCACAGGGTCTCTGTGTAGAGATGCTGTGGAGATCAATCGTGGAGGTGGGAGCAGAGACTAGATTTTCTAGAGGGATTCCTCATCCTGGTCCACAAGGCTGAGTGTCAATGGCTTATGCCCTATAAGCCATTAACACTCAGCCTTGTGGACCAAATTATACATTTCTTTTTTCCTAATGGTGTTTTGATGTAATTTTCTTGCTTGCTCGTCTGTGGTAATAGCACATACATCTGCCCCATCATCAGCCTAGGCATATCAGTGTATTTGTTCAGAATAGAGCACTTCTTAGAAGCAGTACTGCAGTAAGGAAGCTATCTCACCATGCATGCATTAGCTTTGTGCAAGTACTTTAAAATAAAATAAACTGGTGTTGACTGCCATGATTTCTAGATTGCATTATTAGGCTCCAAAGTTGAATGTTCTGCAGTGTGAACTTTTAATATTTTAGCACTCTTCAAAAAAAAAAAAAAGGTAAAACGTTCTATTTTAGGAATCTGTGCTTATGCTTTGAATGAAATCCAAGTTATTTTTGACAATATTGTGCAGCTTTAGTCTGCCTATGTATTTGTATGCCAGTCGGTTAGACTGTGTGCTTGTGTGTGTCTACAGGAAACCAATCTGACCCAGGGGATTAGTAGCTGACCTGGAAAGTGACTCTCATTCTGTTCCAGATGTTTATCACGTGATAAAAGGTTAGCCCCCTGTGAGAAATAGGTAGAAATGCAACCTAATTTTTTCAAGACACAGGCCGTGTTCTCGCTGGAAAATCACCTTTGCATCTGATTCTGTTTAGGGTATCAAAGAGGTTGAAGTCACAAGATCAGACTTGTACAAGCAGACACTGCCTTTTGACTCTTGACAGATCTTATCCTAGAGGCTGACACTCAGACATATGTCTATGGCAGATGTGGCCACAAATGGGCTCTTTTTCACACACACAGTAGACTTTATCCACTTTACCGTAGTTAAGATCCAGTGCACTGTAATGACAGAAATATAGCTGCCAAGTAATGTTAAAATATATCTATATAAATATTTAAAAATAATCCCTTCAGGCCAGAATATTTTAAATTGGAAACCTGCCTGACATTAAAAAACTGGCAACACTGTAGCGTGCTTTTTATTAAAACAACCACAGATGCACTCTAGGCTTTAAATAACCGCATAAATTCAGCCTTTCACCCCTCGTTCAACCGGTGCAAGCCGTGCGTAATGAGAGCTGCGCGGCTGGAGCGCACCAGCTGGCTGTACAAGAAGAGGCGTCAGTCTTCAGCATGAATCCTAACAGTTGCTAAGTTCTAGTTGCCATAACACCTCTCAATCATGCTCTTAGAACTCACAGCGGCGTAAAAGTGACGATAAATACCCCAGGTTTAGGTGGTTAAACAAAATGAGTGAAAAAACTTCACATTTTTTCACACATCTTTGTAGACTGACGGGATGATATTGACTCGGGATGATACACAGCTGTGTATATGCAATAGTTAGTGTCTGCATTGATATTAAAATGTGGGGGTCTTTTTGGGTTTAAAACAAACTTCACATGGATAAATTAACACTTAGAAATAAGCACGAGAGAAAATCGGTTTCGTCCACCTGGGCTGAATGAGGTTGAGGAGACGATGTGGCCTCCGGTGGGTTTCATGAAAGAGACCCTTTCCATTTTTGATAAACGTTTCTTAATAACTCCTACCGATAAAAAAAATGTCCAGACGCGGAGAGCAACTTCTTACTATTATTTTGATAACGACCTTCAGGAAGGAGGGTTTTTTTAAGGAAAAGTTCTTACCGAGATACTGTCTGATGTCTAGCAGGATTTTAGGAGGTCCTCCGTTCAGCTGGTAAAATAGGGAGCCGAAACAGAAGAGAAACAGCGTAGCCATGCAGACCCCATAACCTCGGAGAGAAAATCGCAACGGTAAAACAGAGAGTAAGCTGTACTTTCTGCTGTTTCGCTCTCTAATGTGGTTGGTAGACTGGCTATGGCTGTGAAGGGCACTGCTGTTGAAATTCTTCATCCTCTTCTCCTCACAAAGCGCTGCGGAAAGTCACCCATTCGCATGCGGAAAGTGAAACTTGTCGCTTTGAGATCATTTGAGTGAGACGGACAGTTAACTGGAGACGCGCTGGCACCCAGATCTTCTCCGCTGCTGGAGCCACGGGGCTGTTTTTTGCGTACAGCGTTTCGCTTCTGCTCGCTCCTGCTCGCTGGATGACTGCTCCTTCCTTCCGTCCTCCCAGCCGAGTTAAGGGTCCATCCTTCTGCTCAGAGTCTGGGTGTCAGATTACTAAACGTGGAAATCAGAAAAACTTCCACTTCACACAGGATTTGGTTTGGATTGCAGTGCGTAAAACAGCGTCGCCTAAAGGCCAGGGAGCGGACTCTCATATGATATCGGTGGAAACGAGTCAATTATCATGCAGCAGCTTTTTTTAAAAAAAATAATCGTAGTTCTGTAATTTGTGTTTACAGAAAATTTTGAAAAAAAAAAGGCTTTAAAAAACAGACGGAAAAGTTTATATTCTCTGATAAAACGGTCATTACTCGGAAAAAGCTTAAAATTGTCTTATCACCAAATGAAAAGGAAGTATTTGTCTGATAAATGTTAAAAAGAAGCTACCGAGTAAGTTTATCTGCTCACCCCTCGTGTGTGTGTATGTCGTAACTTTCTCTTTCCCCCTCAGGCCTGTTGTTAGAAGCTTTGCTTTCCACAGCACAGCCAGAACCCACCATTACACTACACCTGTACTTAGGAGGCCATTCAAAACAGTAACTATTTCCTTGACAGCTACACAGGAGCTGTGACAACAATTTGACTCCACAGGGCAAATGTAATAAAGAGGAATAGAGAAAAAACTGTGCGCACACTGAAATGAACAGCATAATGCAAGCTAGACACAAAAATAAGGAATTTAGTCAAAATCTGCCATACAGCACAGAAGTTTATTTCATGGTACTACAGTATGGAAAGCACTGAGGACACCACAGTACCTCAGGCGTAGTCTAATTAGAATTACTGGACATGGCTCCAAAAGTCTTCTCCTTTTGATGTGTTTCAAGTCTCACATGCACCAAGAGGAAGCTCATAGTCTGCAAGGCCACTGCGAATGTTTCAGATGTTGGTCATTTAGATGTGTTTACTTTTAAGCCATCTTAACTTTAAAAGACTACTATGAAGATACTATAAAGATATTACTGACCAACTCTGTGTTGGTCAGTAATATCTTTGGACTGTAGTACTACTGACGTTTCTTTGAGTTTGCGCTTTAACATAGATGCACTGTGCATCTGCGAACCAAGCTGTGACTCCTCAAAGATTTGTGTGAACTATACAGATTAGTAAAAGCTTGAAAAATACCAAGAGGAACAGAAAATGAACTTCAGTTTTGCACACCAAACCTTGTGGTGGTGGAGTTATTTAAATCAATATCGACCTCTTTTATGGGATAAACGGTGCAAACAAATTTAATGATGGATTAAAGTATTGCATTGTCTTCAATGTATCACTGTGTTTTGTAGAATCTTGGGATAATGAGGACACCTCTCAGTCTCATGGGACTAAATTTGCTGGTGGTTCCTGCTTTTGATGAAGTCCACAATGATCCAGTCACACTCGTTGGTCACTTTATTATGTAAACCTTGCTAATACTGACTTGCACCCCTTGCACCTCCAAAGTTCAAAACACACCTCAGAGATTTTGGTCTATACTGGCATGAGGAAATCACACATCTGATTTCGTCATGTCAGTTCTCAGTCATCCAGGTCGTGGTAGTCTAAGGAGCTTGGAAAGAAAGCGACTGGACCTTTTGAAGTTTCTTGAACTTTCAAAAAACTTAAAGACGAGTTGCTTTCTTTCCAAGCTCCTAGAATAGCACAGTTGCAGACATGCCAGCTACACATCCATCATGTGAATCCTCCATTCCACCACATTCCAAAGGTGATCTACTGGATTTAGATCTCATAACTGTGGAGGCCATTAGAGTGAAGTGAACTCATTCTCATGTTCAAGAAACCAGTTTAAGATGATTTGAACCATCACATATTTTTGATCTTGTCCATCTTGAAGGAAATGCTTGTTTAGCTGCGTTTTCACTCCGAAGAAAGATAGATATGAGCCGAGATAAAAGCCATGCAAGTAAAATCGACTCCCAAATGACGCATGCAGTCATCGACAGGGATGGGGGGGGACACATAACCAAACCGGGGTTTACACTCTGCTCTTTATCCATTTGTGACTCCTCAACATGAATAAGACTGGAAAACCTCAGTGCGCTTTCGCTGTCAACAGCTGCACTGCAACAAAGGCTAGACAGACTGCCTGCAGAACAAATTTGCTTTGGATCTTGTTGTCATGAGCTGTTGTGTGTATAGTTTTTGAAATGAGGCATTATGAGCCAGACAAAAGACACTGTTTCTAAGCTCCTTGTCTTTACAGAGTTCTGCCAACTGAGCCTTTGGCATTATAGTATCTACATGAGGTTATTCAGATCTGCCAATTCCAAACATGATAACAGATCATCTCTTGCCTCTTTATTAGTTTTCTGTGGCACAAGCAAGTTCTCTAAAAACAAAATGCGCTCAGTACAGTGCAAGTCTTGGGTCTTTGGTTTTTTTAGGTTATTGTTTTAATATATATTTAAAACAGATCTCAACAGTCCAGCACACAGGCCCAAAGCCAGTGTATAGCTTACACATAGCTTTCCACTACTTTGCCTTTGTGGGTACAGCTGTATAGTTGCAATGAGCAGGCCACAGTCATTGCAAGAAACAGTTTATTATATTTCAGAATGACAAATAGTTATGGACATTGCTTTTGTTGTTTCAATACACAGGCAAATCTGTATGGACAATCATTAGGTAGATGAAAACCAAATAAAATTATTTGTACACATATTTTACAATACATACTGTCGCTCCTTACTGGCTAAAGCAATATGCATTACGCAGGAAGGTATTGCTATTCATATAATACAGCTAATTACAAGATGACATGAAAAATAAAAACAAAAAATAAGTTATTTAAATATCAATTACATATACAGACTGTGCAACTTCTGCTAAGCATTTCATATATGTAATTAAGAATTTAGTAAACAATAACGTGGCGCACAGCGTGACGTGGAAAAGGCACATACCTTTAACGTTGCGTGACGAACTCAGTATTCCTCATCCACACATAAACCCAAAAAAGGAGTTTTAAAAAAATCTCTGTTTTCGTTGATTCCAAACGCCGTTTACGTGTGGACGAAACAGCTGCGTTTTCAAAATCACCCGTGTACGTGCGGACGCAGCGTAAAAGAGTTAGTAGTTTACTACCTGCAGATTACTTGTATTTGCTTAATTGTTTACTAAATGTTTGAGGTGTGAAAAAAACCGCAATGGAGCAAAATATGGGTGTGTGTGGTTGGAGGATGTGTGTGTGTGTGTGTGCGTGCGCGCGGGGGGTGGGGGGATATTTGTCTTGTAAAACGAAGGGGGGCCCAGCAAAAAAAGTTTGGGAACCACTGGATCAAAGTATTGCATTTTCTTCAATGTATCACTGTGTTTTGTAGAATCTTGAGATAATGAGGACACCTCTCAGTCTCATGGGACTAAATTTGCTGGTGGTTCCTGCTTTTGATGAAGTCCACAATGATCCAGTCACACTCGTTGGTCACTTTATTATGTAAACCTTGCTAATACTGACTTGCACCCCTTGCACCTCCAAAGTTCAAAACACACCTCAGAGATTTTGGTCTATACTGGCATGAGGAAATCACACATCTGATTTCTTCATGTCAGTTCTCAGTCATCCAGGTCGTGGTAGTCTAAGGAGCTTGGAAAGAAAGCGACTGGACCTTTTGAAGTTTCTTGAACTTTCAAAAAACTTAAAGACGAGTTGCTTTCTTTCCAAGCTCCTAGAATAGCACAGTTGCAGACATGCCAGCTACACATCCATCATGTGAATCCTCCATTCCACCACATTCCAAAGGTGATCTACTGGATTTAGATCTTGTGACTGTGGAGGCCATTAGAGTGAAGTGAACTCATTCTCATGTTCAAGAAACCAGTTTAAGATGATTTGAGCTTCGTGTAATAGCATGTTACCATGCTGGAAGTAGCCATCAGAAGATGGGTACGCTGTGGTGAGTAATGATACTCATGTCGGCTGTGGCTTTTAAAGAATGCTAAAATAGTACCAAAAGGCTCAAAGAGTGCCAAGGAAGTATTCCCTACACCAGGGGTGGGGAACTCCAGGCCTCAAGGGGCTGGTGTCCTGCAGGTTTTAGATATCACCCTGGGTCAACACACCTGAATCAAATCATTAGTTTATTACCAGGTCTCTGAAGAACTTCAAGACATGCTGAGGAGGTAATTTAACCATTTAATCCAGCTGTGTTGGATCAAGGACACATCTAAAACCTGCAGGACACCAGCCCCTTGAGGCCTGGAGTTCCCCTGCCCTACACCATTACACCACCAGCAGCAGCCTGAACTGTTGATACAAGGCATGACGGAGCTATGGTTTTATGTTTACTTTAAATCAAGAATCATCAGATCAGCCAATTTTTGGTGAACGTGTGTGAATTGTGGCCTGGATTTCTTGATCTTAGCTGACAGAAATGACACTCAGTTGGTCTTACACATGTTGTCTGTTCAGAGATGGTCTTCTGCACTTTAACAGTTTCTACTTATCAGCCCAAAGCAGTCTGGCTATCCTCTGACCTAAACAAGACATTTTTACCCAGAGAACTCTGCTCACCGGATATTTTCTATTATTAGGACCTATTGATGGTTATGTGAAAAAATCCCAGTAGAGCAGCAATTTCTGAATACTGCACACCTAAATACATTGATATGCTGACGCATAAGTGCATGGTTAGATGTGTACCTAATAAAATGGCCAATGAGGTATGGTGGATTGTTCTATCAAGAATCCCTCAGGATCTTAGGGAGCTTTCATTATAGGCTGTGGCAAGATGAAGTTATACAGCATCCATTCAAAAGCTTGGAAAGAGAAGTGATTCAGAATAATGGCAAATCAGCTAAAGCAGACAAGGTTCACTGTAAACCTTTCCCCCTGAAATATGTCAGTTTCAATGAGCAGTGGTTCTTTCTGACATTGAGTCGGGTAGGCATAAAGTATAACTATAAGACTATAAAACTATAAGAGATTGTTGAACTGTTGCTGCTTATTTGTTGGAGGGTTTCTTTTGCAGCCATCACATATTTTTGATCTTATCCATCTTGAAGGAAATGCTTGTTTAGCTGCGTTTTCACTCCGAAGAAAGATAGACATGAGCCGAGATGACTGCCATGCAAGTAAAATCGACTCCCAAATGACGCATGCAGTCATCGACAGGGATGGGGGGGGGGGGACATATAACCAAACTGGGGTTTACACTCTGCTCTTTATCCATTTGTGACTCCTCAACACGAATAAGACTGGAAAACCTCAGTGCGCTTTCGCTGTCAACAGCTGCACTGCAACAAAGGCTAGACAGACTGCCTGCAGAACAAATTTGCTTTGGATCTTGTTGTCATGAGCTGATGTGTGTATAGTTTTTGAAATGAGGCATTATGAGCCAGACAAAAGACACTGTTTCTAAGCTCCTTGTCTTTACAGAGTTCTGCCAACTGAGCCTTTGGCATTATAGTATCTACATGAGGTTATTCAGATCTGCCAATTCCAAACATGATAACAGATCATCTCTTGCCTCTTTATTAGTTTTCTGTGGCACAAGCAAGTTCTCTAAAAACAAAATGCGCTCAGTACAGTGCAAGTCTTGGGTCTTTGGCTTTTTTAGGTTATTGTTTTAATATATAGTTAAAACAGATCTCAACAGTCCAGCACACAGGCCCAAAGCCAGTGTATAGCTTACACATAGCTTTCCACTACTTTGCCTTTGTGGGTACAGCTGTATAGTTGCAATGAGCAGGCCACAGTCATTGCAAGAAACAGTTTATTATATTTCAGAATGACAAATAGTTATGGACATTGCTTTTGTTGTTTCAATACACAGGCAAATCTGTATGGACAATCATTAGGTAGATGAAAACCAAATAAAATTATTTGTACACATATTTTACAATACATACTGTCGCTCCTTACTGGCTAAAGCAATATGCATTACGCAGGAAGGTATTGCTATTCATATAATACAGCTAATTACAAGATGACATGAAAAAAAAAAAGCAAAAAATAAGTTATTTAAATATCAATTACATATACAGAATGTGCAACTTCTGCTAAGCATTTCATATATGTAATTAAGAATTTAGGTTGCAAAACAAACTGGAAGTGAGTAACTGGAACTCAGTTGAATTAAACTTGGCATTGGGAACTCAATACTACATTAAAATACCAGCATAACCCCTTTGAAACTCTTTACATTACCTGACAAAGTTGTCCATTAATGGACCTGTGAACAAAATGTAGCCAATTTTTGCCTATAAAACAGTTAGACCATCTAAAGTGCATTTACAGTGTCAGTATTTTCAATCTTTACAAAACACTTTTCGGGTCTTCTACTAACGACCCCCTCTCCTCACTTAGCCCAGAGCACCACTTTGATTGAGAGGAAAAAAGGCATCGTATATCCATCGATCCATCTGCCTGCCAAGTGCCCACTGCAAAACATAACCTCTAAATTTTGGAGTAACTGTTGTTCAGAATTTCGATTAATGAAATGAAGTAAGTCATCAGCTTGATTCTGGCTACAAAAGTTATAACTGTTAGAAATAAAAAGGGAGGGAGAGAAATAATATTTATTTGTTCAGTTTCATTTAGCGTGCGCAAACGAAAGACTAATGAGATTCTGGATAGTTTCAGTTGTGTTTTTGATCCCAAGATTCCCTCCCCCCTCAGGCCGACCTCGCTCAGCATTTCCCTGAATTTTAAAACTTGTTTTTCTGAACACGGAGGTCAGCTTTTCACCTGATGTGATAGCTTGCATCGACCATTCCTTTTAACTGTTTGACAACTCATACTAGCATTGATTTGAAGAAAAGAAAATACATCCCACACAGCTTATTGTTCTGCTATGATTTAAATTCCTCAACGCTGCAGCCATTGTCGACAGTCCAGTAAATTCGGGACCTGACAGCCCAGACGTCAGCTGTGTCTTCGTGCTTCCCGGTTCCATAACCCCTCTGTAACGCGTACAGTCAGTGTGTTTTAATATGGTCCAGAGATGTTCAGCAAGCAATGGTCATGCCTGTGGCAAGCCTGTGGTGTTGTGGTATTAGCCTGGCTTCACTGGAATGAACACTTCAATCACTTAGAAACATGTTCTGGGCTCCACATCCATGTATATCAGTGAAATGATCTAGTTGAGAATGCATGTATAATATGTATAGTATAGGATATATGCCACAGTTCAGTCTCAGTCTTTGTAGCTCCTCAATCATAATGGTAAGGCAACTTAAAAGGTCCGTTGACACACCAGGGAATGTATTATTTCAGCGAGAGGTGATTGTAAATTCTACAGCAAAACAGAGCTTTCTTTAAGACGTTATATAAGAGCAAAGTGCCCATCCAGGATATTGTTGTGAAAGGGTAAAGTATAAAATACAGAACTATAAAATGACAGGGTGGGCTCGAAGTAAGCCCGCAACGATCAAAATGCAAAACACAAATTTTAACACGAGTCATTTTGAAATTAAGATGTGCACTATGCTACAATATATAAGCATGACACAAAATAAGCCACCTCGAAGCCATTGTTTGGTGTGTGTATTTAGTCGATTAACAGTCCAGATATTAAATGTGTCGCGTCATCGTGAAACTATTAGTGGGAAGCAAACATCGAATTATGTCGCTTTGGCTGAGCTACTTCCTTAAATGACCCTCAGATTAAGTTGCCTCTGCCACACGACAGATGAAAAATGAAGCACTTATGAAATATGCAGAAAATAGTCTTTCTTGGTTTTCTTTTTTAAAAAAAAATCCATCCTTAAAAAAAAAAAAAAAACCCTGTGTGCTATCATCCTTAAAGGCAGATCCAAGTCTTTATTTTAAGACTTTGGGAGATGTCTTCAGAATGGAAGTCATCCCACACAGTGAGTCTACAGTCTTTTTTGTCTTTTTTCTTTTAAAGGCATCTGATATCTTGTCTTGGCTGTTTGGAGGAACTCCTCGATGTCGTAAACATTTGGAAAAAAGACAGCGTGATAAAAGAGAAGGGAAAAAAAAAATCAGAGAGCAGGATATGTCTTTAACATGTGCGAGAAGAAACGCTGTAGTGCCGTGAGGGCCAATTTACCCAAGGCCACCTACTGACCACGAGATGGTGCGGATCAGTGAGTTGATGAGACTCGACTCCACCAGCATGATTACGACTGAACCTCTCTGTGTGCGTGGACCGATCGCGCCTCACAGATCAGGCGGCGGACGTGACGTTCGTCCCGCACCCCAGCTTCCCACGCACTGCTCTCGGTTAACAAGGCCACGCGGCTCAGCGTGTCAATCCCTGCTGTTGCCAGAGTTGTGGAGTACATGGGTAGGCCGATGGAGATGAGCCAATCGGAGACTGTGCTGATGTTTCCTAAGGTGGGAGGCTTTCGGCACATCTCCGTCAAACCTCCAGAGGGGATCTGAGTGACACAGTGGTTTAAAAATCATTAGTTTCACAGGATGATGGTGCATTTTGTAGGCAACTTTGGCCCGAAAGCTCTGTTTCTGAACAACTCATGAGGCTCTATTAACATCTTTAGTGCTTTTACTGTTGTTTCATAACAGTAATTACATAGCCATTCCCTTTATTATTTCCACATTTAGCTGGACCATTAGATAGCCAAACAACCGTAATTTGCACTTCACCCCAACAATGGCTTTTGGTCCTTCGAACTGACCAATTTTCCAGGCTTCATTGTTACATTTCAGAAAAGCCTCACAGCATTTATCTCACACTAAAATGCAGAAAATTGCCCAAAAGTGGACTCTATCGAAACACTCAGGATAATTATTGTTCCCTTACAGCCATGCGGTGTTGTTTACGGAGCTCTTTGACTCTGAGCTGGTCTATGGTAGACGCCACGTCTTTGACTGGCTGCTCCAGATCCTCGGAGTAACGCTGTACCAGCGGGTGGGGGATGCCGCATCGGCCGTGCTGAAGGAGGAAAGTTGTGAGAAAGACATTGAATATGGCTAGGAGAGAACAACACTTTGAAACCACTTAAAGCTAGTATCATTAAACGCCTTCTAAAATCAATAAGCAAATGCGTTCCTGTTCTTTGAAACGTCTATTCTTTCATTTGACCTTTTAGACAGCTATTCATGCAAATCACCTCCTCCCCATTTCCAACATCAGTGTCATCCAAAAGTGTCCATCTGCTCCTTCACCAGGAATGTATGAACCCCTGGGTCCTGTCCTATTTCCTACCTTCATTCAAAACTTTGCTATGCTGCTCCATCAAATCGCAAAACACTTTCATCTTCTTTCCCCCCCCCCCTACAATCTCTACTAGCCATGCCCTAACGCCCTCCTTCACTGAAATCTGTAGATACTGATTCACTCATAATCTAAATCATTCATTAAGTTACCTAACTGACTTCTGACAGCCAGAGTGAAGCCTCAAGGCGCACTGGCACACGTTGCTAGTAAGACAACAATGCGCCTCTCATGTCTCTGCCAGTCCACTTATGACTAACAGGAATCCAGCAGAGCTCTGCTGTGGTCGAGGGCCCCACTTCTCACCTCATCACTTGATGCCTCTGTTTGCATATGTGTTGTTTTCTTGCCAGTGCTGGGGGCTCCAACATGTTCAAGGGGCCCAGCCTGGGGTCTGGCAAGAGCCAGGAGGTTTTATAACCCCGTCTGCCTTCAGTAAGATTCAGCCCATAAACTTAACAGTCTGAACCGCATCATAGTGAGACTCAAGCCACAGTCTTTCCTTCTCAGCTCCAGCATATTTATTATTGCGCATGCACACACACACACACACACACACACCCTCACCCACCCACACTCACAAATAAATGCCTTTAGATATAAAACGGCATGCGCACACAATGAGAAACACACAGACTCTAGACTCTATTAGCGTCTATTTTTAAACCAAGTTCCAAAAGCAAGCTGCTCATGTTTTTGCCCTGAACACAAAATTATTTGGATCAGAGCTTCGGTAAAATTATGACTGAGTTAAGTTAGGCATGTTACAATGCTGAACCAAAAGACCCTGACGCCAGAAAAGTATGGCCTGAAGGTGGTTTGGATTTTTATAAATCAAATATTTTTCTTGAGCACTGAAAAGGATGTGATTCTTTTTAAAAACCAAATATCCTATCTGTGTGTGTACATCTATTTTTCAGCACAAAAACTTCTGCTTCAAGAACAAACAGTTACTGAAGGAAACCAGTTTTAAGCTTTTTAATGATTCAATGTTAAACTGTCACCCTTCATTTTAATGGTATCTGAACTGGTTATAAATTCATCTATCACCAGTGAAAGTAAAATGCAATTTGTAATGTAAAATATGAGGTAACTTTTCATGTTTTAGATGATGCTTAACTAACCTTGTCAGAGTAGGGCTCCTCGGTAAGATCAATGCCCTCACTCTGCAGCCGTTGCTCCAGGAGGGTAAAAAGATCAGGACCTATCTTGGTATGGGAAAGTTTCCTCGTAACAGCCATCTTGCCTCCAAGATCCGAGAGCCAGGGAGGGTGCACCGCTGGTGGAGTGCCGGATTCCTCGCCCATGGATGAGGCTGATGAGGTGGCACATGGACTGGCTGGAGTACTTGGGGTCTTGGGAGGCAGAGCAGGGGCACTCAGGCCAGGGCTGCGGATTATAGGGCTGCTGGGTTGAGAGCGATTGAAGGAGTGGGTAGGCGAGGCGGTAGGGGATGGCGAGGAGGGAAGGGAGAGAGGGGGGTGACGAAGGCCATTGGCTAGTCTCTCTCTAGATTTCTTTGCAGGTACAGGGGGAGGGATGGGAGGCTTTTTGGGGTGAGTCCGCATCACCCTCTCCCCACTAGCACTAGAATCAGGAGGACTTGGAGTGGGGCTGGAAAGGGGCTCTGGAGGGTTGGAGGACATTGATGTTGGACAAGAAGAGCGTAGGCGAAGCTGTGAGGGTACTGGCGGCCTATCAGCCCTTCCTTTAGGACTAACCGTTGGAGTCCCATTTTGAGCTGGAGAAACGGCGTCTCTACAGGGCTTGATGGGGCTAGTTTTGCCTGATTTGGGTATTTCCTTACTAAGCTTAAGCTCCACACTGAGATCGTTCTTCTGCTCAAAGTTCTGCAGATCTCCCAGAGAGTGGGAGCGCTTCCAGGGTCCGGTGGGCTGCGGGGGACCATCAAGGTCCTCGCAGCTGCGGCTGGCTGGGATTGGAGACCGTCTTTGGGCTTTTCGCAGCCCGAGCAGGTTGAAGCCCTTAAGGGAGGGCTTGATGAAGAAACTTTTTGGAAACTTTGTGCGCTGATTTTTGCTGTTCTGCTGAAGAGCCTCTGTAGAAAGAGTCATGGGCAGTGTTGGGTAATCTGGAGACTGGTGTCCTGCTGAAAAATGACTGGTTGCTTTCCTGCTTTTACCTGGAAAATAAAAAAAATTCTCTTAGCTTTGAACTCTAGATAGTTTCCAAGGTTTCTCCCTCTTTACAGTGAATACGTTTCTCACTCTTCCACTTCTCATGGAAAGACTTGCGCTAATATAAATACTCTATTCATGCAAATACCGTGCATGACTCAGCATGAGTGTTCTTTACTGTCTTGGCTGCCTTTCCTCCCAACTGTTTTACATTTTTATGTCTGTAAAAATTCAGCAGCTTGCACACTGCAGGACTCCAATTTGTCCATTTATTGCACCACAGACATTTGCTGTCCTCTGTGATGACTTTTTGCAAAAATGAAGAAAAATTTATTAGAGGAAAAAAATGAATTAACACCAATACTCACTTTCCTGTGGGTCTGAAAACTAAATAAAAAAAATAAAACTGATAGAAACATCATATCCTTACAACATTAGCCAGTCAAAAGCAGACAGGGCTTCTAAAGATGAGATATGAAGATAAGTGTTCTGATTCATGAACTTTTGTTGGCACTATAGAAATAACCCCAAAGAAAGCTGCCTGAACGGGGGACTTCAAAAGCCTTGGAACAAAAGTATGAAGTAACTTACCATATATCCTTTGGTTTACAGAGCAAAATGGATGAATGAAATGGATGAGAGCCATATAGTGCAACTCAACAGTGGAATGACAGGAAGGAGTTCAATAGATGAAATCCCAAGAAATGCTTCAACAGTTCTCATGTGTATCAGAAAAGTTTGTTGACTGACTACGAAGGTTAAAAAGGATGGTAAGCTATACCTTTAAATACATAATTGCATAATTATGCACATACCGTTGCATCACTCTTAATTACAATCTCTAAATTTAATTATTTCTTTAGTCAGGATACTATACTTTGCTGTGACAGCGGCACACAGATGGGAAACAGGTAACTGGCTGAACTCTGTTCTGTGACTAATTTAGCATCTTTCAGATTATAAATGAAATATAAGCTGAAAATGTGTTTGGGCATTCAGTCATTTTTGGGGGAAAATACCTTAATGGACTGCATTGATGCCCCCAAAAAGATTTGTTTAATAAAAAAAATACAGTTAAAAAAAGTTCTGTGTGCACTCATGATACACATACACACACACATTACATATTATAAATAATATTTTTAGCCAGCATTAATTAATGCATTAAAGGAGTATTTTAATAACCGAGTTATTTAATGATTGGAGGAAGATCTGCTGCATCTATACAGAGGAATCAGAATGTTAAAGAAGAGCAGACATTCAGGGCTCTACAGTGACGTTTTCCCCAAAATTATAAAGTTTAAATGACATCTGTTGGTTGGTTTTGAGTTATCTTCCATTATAAAAATTCATGCTGCCCTTTGCCAATACTCTAGATAAATAAATATTCAGAAATACTCATTAATATACAATAGCATATTAATGAATCTATTCTTTACGTTGGAAACATCCTTTAAAAGAAATGGAAGCCTTTCCCATTCCCTCTAATAGTAACTACTACCAAGTTTATTTTGATATAAAAAGTCATAAAATACCAGATAACATGCCGGATACTATTATTTACTCCTAAAAAGTATTCATTCACATTTTTCTCAAAATTTACCAGATTCAGATTTAATTGTTTTAATTACGGTACTTTGCAAAAGTCTTGAGCCACCACTTTTATTTTTATATTTTGCCCTGAAGGAGCCAGACATTCTTATAGCTTTTAAAAATGGCCTTGAGCAATAGCTCTCCAGATTTTGGGGCATATTTTTTCTTTGGACATTGACTGCTTTTTCAATACCTGACCAGGTTCAGATTTTTTTTGAGTTTAGTGAGTCAGACGAGCACAAAAAGGCACCCGACTCAAAGCATGAACTAGTGTTGTGTCTACACATAACTGACAACTGAGAAAGAACCAATTTTAAACGGGCCTGTGTAAATGTTTTGCAGATTCAACAGGAACTTCAAAGATAAAAGTTTGATAGGCAGGAAATCAAATGTATCTCAGCATTGAATGCAGTGTGTCCTTAAAAATAAGGAAACCGGACAAGTGGAAGACACAAGAAGTGGTAGGCCCAAAAGAATATGTACAGCAGATGAATAGCATCTGAAACTCATGTCCTTAAGATATCCAGCAAAGACCCGACACAGGAACTAAGAGATGCATCAGGGATCTTGTCAAAAATGATGGAACTATGAATGGTTAAAAGTACTGTCAGGTTTAGGCAACAGCTTCATTTTTCAGCATTTTAGTGATTGCAAACACACCCAATGAAACGCTATCAATCATGGATTGGCATCCCCAGAGCCCAGACCTTAACATTACTGAAGCAGTGTGGGATCATCTTAACAAGACTGGAACAAAAGGCAGCGAACATCCAAAGAAGAGCTTTTAATGTCTTTCAAGAAGGCTGGAGAACTATTGAAGACTGACAGTAATGACAGGAACAGCTTGTCTAAGAGAGTTCAGGCTGTGTTTAAGAATAAAAGCAGCCATATCAAATTCACTTTAAAGCTTTTTAGAATTATATAAGGCAAAAACTGTATTTCCACATATGTTTGCACATATTTCTATAAATCACAGCATCTATTTCCTGGCAAAATATTTAAAACAAAAAACAAGCGTGTGGCTCAAAACTTTAGCACAGTATTGCATGTTGCATGAGAAAATATGAAAATCTAGTATCAGGTCTAAATCTTAAATTAATAATAATAATTGCATTAGATTACACAATACTAATAATACAAAATGACTACTTTTCCCTTACTGATTTGTACCGAGAGAACAGCTGTGGAGCCCTGAAAGCACAAGAAGAAATGCAGAGTGTTTACTAATTGTTAAGGAGCTAGTTTGTGAACAGCGTTTAGAGGCATGAAAGGAAAAACAGACAAAAAAGGCGAAACAGAAATCAAACAAGCAGCACCAGAGTCCTTTTTTAATCAGAGAAGTGGTTTTATTCCACAGCTTAAATCTCTACTCTTGCAGACTGCAAGAGTAGAGATTTAAGCTTTGCTTTGCTCTTCAGCCTTAACAACATATATGTACATAAAAGGGAAACCAGTAGTTACACTGGGGCCATACAGATACAGAAAAAAAAGCAGTAATCGGTGAGTGTTTGAGCTGTTAAAATGATCCTACGTGTGGAGGAAGAATACAGTCTTTTGCAGAGACCAGTCTCAACACGTACACAATCGATTGGAAAAATAAGACCCCAAACCTCTAAGAAAAACAACAAAACTGCACTATAGTTTGAAAATGTTTTCATCCACATCATTTTAAGCACATACTGTATATGACTGTGCAATATGGTCGCTATAAACAAAACAAATAAAACAATGAATCGGTGATGATAAGATGAGCTGCTAGCTGTGATCTGACATCTGACTGTTAAATTTGTCTAAATTTCAATCGGCTGAGAGAATCAGCACTGCAAGAAAGCTCAAGCGTGCACTGGCAAACTACTCTGCAAGTTTATATCTGGATTAGAAACACTCAACAGAAATATTCTCTGAGCTCACAATCGTCTTCCTCATATCCACCTACAGGCCTTGCGCCCACAGGTGAGACAGTTGGGAAGCAGAGTCCATGAGTGGGCAGTGATTTTGTTCTCTTCAGAATGGTTTTGTGCATTGGGGAGCGCGTCCCCCTCTGTGTTCCCAGTATTGTGGGGTGGACTAGGCTTAGTGGTCTGGGGCTTGGCTCCTTCTCAGTTACAACTGGACTTAGGCACTGATGATAAAGAATGCCTATAAGATGAAAAGAGTGGTGAAGAAAGTAGAGTGCAAGCACAGTAAAAGTGTCTGAAGTGAATAAGGGCTTTGTAAAGATTGGGGGAAGGTAAGGCAGATGGAAAGATGAGCTTTTAGGAAGATGCTAATTCAAAGGAGTGACATGGTCAGGGTGTTAAGATGCAGTGCAATACAAGTGATGGAGAGAGGTGAAGGTCCAGACAGGAAAAGGGCAAAGGAGTCACTGTGGTACTAGGACTAGAGTAGAACAAGAATAGGCCTTAGTTAGCCTAATACCCAGTGGGCTTTGGGTAATGGTGGCATAAACTAAGTAAAGCAAGCGTTACCATTCTCCAGGTTCTCATTGCTCTCGTAGCACCCAGAATCCCGTGGGGAGTCTCCCACTATGCTCCGACCCTCCAGCAGCAGCTTTTCCTGGGAACCTGACATTCCACTGCGCTCTGGATCGCTGCTACCTGCTCACAGAAAGTCACAGAAAGGCAAATGATTTCCTTGTACTTTAAAGTATTATTTTCTCATAATATATACATAATACATACAGTGGTCCCTCGCTATAACACAGTTCACCTTTCACTGTTTTGCTGATTTTTTTTTTGTGCCATTTTGAATGCCTTTTTTTTTTTTTTAACAGCGCATTGTGTTCTGTGTCCTGATTGGCTGCAGACCATTGTCAATCAATCTCGTGCCGTGTCTCCTATACAGTACAGAATGCGTTCAGCTTGTCAAGTTTACATAAGTCTTCGATCGCTGGCAGTGTGACTCTGAAGTGCTGTAGTGTATGTTGTATTTAAGTTTTCTCCCCAACAAACAACAATGTCGAGGAAATGTTTTGGTTTCATTCTATAATACTGGACTTATTTTTCTACGAAGGTTTGAACTTTCAGAGTGTTTAAGCAAGAGAGAAAAGTGTGAAAATGTTCATGTCTGTCTGAGAAAACTGTATAAAGTGTGTAGTGAGGGGTTTTACAGCCTTAAAACATCTATAATAATTGGCTACTTCGCGGATTTCACCTATCGCGGGTTATTTTTAGAACGTAACTCCCGCGATAAACGAGGGACCACTTTTTAGTCACTTCCTTCAGATTTCCCTTTCCCTGTTTGGCTCCTGTAATCTGCTGCTGCATAAATCTAAATTTATATTTCAGTTTGTCAGGTTTCCTTCACTGTTATCCTAAAAACTCTGGCACACAACAATATTTTGAGGTTACATGAAGATGTCCTTATATAAAAAAACCACAATCAAAAACATAAACTCATGGAAACAGTCTAAACGGTCTACTTACTGTCATACTCCTGCAGCAGCTCCACTGCAGTGAGCAGTACAGCTCTGTGCTGAGGATCGCTGATGTTCAGTTCATCCAAGTCCTCTTCTTCCAGCAACTTGAACGTGTCCAGGTCCTCGTAGCCATTGAACAAGAAAGTGGGCATGTAATCCTATTCAAGAGAAAGCAACAAGCTAAGCTCGAGGCTGTTTAAAGACCAAATAAAATAAATGCAGCAGACTAAAGAAAAATACACTGATCTCAGTCACACGACCAGGAGCAGAAGCATAAAATTCACCAGGTTAAAAAAAACAAAAACAAAAAGAAGAACTTCTGTACAACAGATACTTTTCATCTGCTCATAATTTCCTGTCTCCATTTTTAAACTGCAGGGCAACATCTGAACTGCTATTTTGATATTTTTGGTGCCATGTAATCACATTACGCCACAGCTAATTCTGTTATGGCTGCTAATCTGTCGACACATTTTAATGTAGCGCAACTTTTGAAATGGTGAGAGATATATGAGGCCAAAAATAATAATAAACGAGCGAGCTAGCATCACCATCGTGGAGAACATGGCCACAGCTGGCTGTGACCAAAATGGCAAGCAAGATTTTGAAAAGGAAACCAACACACGTGGGAACAAGTGAGGGTTCAAAGAGTTTCATCAAAATACTTCTCAACCACAGATGTCAATGTATTACCCACCAACACAAACACACACTAAAGCAAGTCACTCAAACCACTGTGTTATCTGAAGTGACACAATGAAAGTTTTTTTGATTTTATTTTGGGATACACCCCGTGTGAGCGCAAAGTCCACTGACAGCAACACAGCGACCGCTTCCACTTTGAATATCGCTCGGTTCCACGCCTGTGCGACCCACACGTTTTTGTTGGACAAATATTGAGACCGTGTGTCATGAGCAAGACCATCAATTACAGCGCTGGAGTCCAGGGCAGAGAACTAGGTTGGTCTGTCCCGTTTCTGCTGGATGATGCGGGACTAAACAAAGGACCACCAACTAACACAAACACAGGCAGCTGGCTCCTCTCATTCACCAATTTTTTCGTGTTTTTGTGCCAGCTGAAATATGTAAACACGCTCCACATCCGAAGACTATTTGGCAGAGTCCACTGGTGGAAAACAACAGGGGTGAGGAGATTTACACTTCAGTTACAGAGAGGCCCTGTTGAAATCTGATTTTCCAGTGTAACCAAATGTTGGCCTAGAAGTTCCAAAAACACAAAGTAATACTACTACTTTGGCCTGTGACAGCTCAATTTTAGACTATTTAGTGCTTAGATAGCTTATCCTGCTGGGATGGATACTGCAACGGAGGAAAACCTGAGAAAGGCTGGAACTATAAAAGATTACTGAGGCATTCACTACAATTGATTTACATCTAGTATAAAACTGCCACTGAGGTAGCCAAAAATGATCTGAAGATAATGGATTATTTTGTCTTTTTTCCTTATTCACTAACCAACTTTCACTTTTTAGGTTTCTAGCTACTGGGCTCAAGATGACATGGCAGGCTAAAAGGAGAGATCGAGAAAAATGTTGAGCTTGAAGTTATTTCTCACGTTTTCTTTGCCATTTAAACCACCTGAAAAAATGAATGCACTGTGGTTGTATATCATGTATAACATCCGTTCCCCACTGCACAAATCTGGGAGGACATGAGCACTCTGATGCACTTATAAGAGCCAGATTCACAGCTTAGTAGCATTAATCTTTAATCTGCGGCTTGGCCACCAAATTGGAATGGGATGAAAGAGACAACACACAAAACTTCTCTCTCTATTTGGGGAAGTGAGGCCTGCTGGCTGCCCGGGTGGGAGGAAATGATATCACGCTCACAGTGATGTGTAGGTTTTGATGAAAGATGCGAACTATTTGTCGGGGTGTGGCAGTCACAGTGTGGGTGTTAATGTTTATGCGTCAGTGGCAAATCAAACATCCAAAGCTGTGCAGCCTGTAATTAGATATACTATATTTATCTCCGCTTGTCTGCAAATGTGCTTGAGATATTTGCCTAACACAATATTTTCATTTGCTTCAAAGCATTTGTTTGCTTTTACCGAAGTGCCAGATGGGTGGGCTTATTATCCAGTTAAGACAGCCGACTGATTGCAACCAGCGAACGTAACTTTTTACATTAAAGCCACTTCACTTTCAATACATGGCAAAATCTGGCTGGTAATGTACCTTGAGATCGATACGATCCAGTAGCTCCTCCACTGAAGTGGGTTTGGGTGGCCGGCCCTTCCTCCTCCTCCGAACTGGCCTTTTGGGCTTCTCCTCTTCTTCAGTCAGCACATCCACATAGATGAACTTGAAGGTGCCTACTTTGTTGTTCAGCAGGCCCATCCACGTTCCCATTGGAGGCTTGCTGATGATGTCAATCACATCCCCACGCTGGAGAAAAGATAAGTTAGCTGAGCATGACATTTTAAATTTGACCCTGAGGTTTCAAACCGCTTTGGCTGATAGAGGATTCAATGTCTCTGTGAGGGCAAGGAATATGCTGAAAGCCTATTATTACATCTGTAAATAGATTATAGTAGAAAAACTTTCAGAGTTACAAGGCAGCATACAGTATTGTGCAAAAGTCTTGAGCCATCCATCCATTGTGTGTTTTGTTCGTGCTCATTCTCATGCTGAAAATAGAGCAGATGCTTTTCTGATAAGTCAGAATAGGGCTGCAGTTTTCTGCGTGCATAATTCCATCAGTTGAGACATGATGCCAAGCACCGCCGGCTAAAATGCAGTCCCAAATCATCGCACCTTACAGATGTGCAGTGCCAGATCTTTGCTGGATTCTTTCCTATTTCTTAAAGAAACGACTTTCCGATACTGTTCATCTGCGCTAGATATTTTATTTAGTTTCACCATTTCTTGTGTCCTCCGCTTGAGGAATTTCCTCCAATTTTTTAGGGGAACACTGCACACCATGCCGGGTTATGCCAAGATAATAACGCTTTGAGAATCAGCTTGTTTGGGTAAAAATATTATTTTGTTATTATTACTGAGAGTCCGCTACAGAAATGGGAACACATTATGGGTTATTGTGACAGGCTGTTAGACTGGCTCATGCCTTGAGTTAGGAGCATTTTTATGCTCAGGTGATCGATAAGTCAGTGTTAAGTTGTAAAACAACCAACAATAACTAGACTAACACTGGACTCAAAAGGAGTGAAAAAAAACAGCCGCTCATTCTGTCCAAAGAAACACCTTCAGACAGTTTGGAGAACTATTGCCCAAGACCACTGTAAAAAATGAAAAGAAAATCTGGCTCCACAGTAGAAAAACAGAGATATGAAGGGTGGCTCAAAACTTTTGCACACTACTGTCAGTGTCCAATAATACCTTCAGTTTGAGGGAGTCCGTATCGTAGGGGCTAGGAGTGAAGTCTGTATGGACTCTGGCACGGCCACAGAATGGTCCTCTATAAGGAGGCTCCTCGTCATCGCCATCCTCCGACTTCACGCTTTCTCTGTTACTGGTTGATGAGTCGGTGGTGCTCACCGTCTGACCACCTGAGCATAGAGAGGCAAAATAGTTAAAAGCTACAAAATAGTTGCCTATAAATCCATTACTAAACTTCTCGAAATAAAAGTGCAGGCCTTCCATTACACTCTACATCAATAACCATGACAATAGGTAACAGGTAGCTTTACTTTTTACAGTGATTGAAACTTTAAAACTGGGTTTTCATCACTTGTATTACAAACTATTGGGAAAAACAACACATTCCCTCTGATTCTGAGTGAAGTGTGTTGAAATCATGTCGACGTGTGGGAATATGAGAGCTAAGACTTCCTGTCTAATCATTACCATATGCTGGCCTGTGTGTCTGCTCTGTGGCTCACTGAAACTTGGCCAAGTCTTCATTTCAGCCACAGCTTGAAGTGATGCAGTGTATTTTTTTTTTCACAAAAAAACACAAGGTTGAAGACTCCAAATAATGTAATTAAATGAAATAGCTAAAGAGATTAAAAGAAAAAAAAATTGAAAACTCCAAGGCCATAACACAAGGATCAGGTGGTAGGTCTGGGTATAATCATGCCACAAAAATCATAACTGAAGCAGAGAAGAACCAGCCAGCAGCAAATGCTATAAGCACCATCTAGTGTTGTGGCTGCCTCAAAACAACTATTTTTTTTGTTTAAATCTATGCAAATGCATAAATTGTCCTTATTATTTGTTGATTTGAAAGAACCTAAATACAGTTTTTATTCAGAATCGGGTAGGAAAAATATGAAAGCAGCTGTTTGCACAGTCAAACCCTTGTCTGAATAAAGGTTCTTTTAAAAGAAGTCTTACTCATTGAACTCTGTCCGCTGAGTGAACTGCGCAGGCTTTCCACAGAACCTCCGGCCTTAAGCTTCGGTTTCTCGAGAGAGTCTGTGTCAGGCAGAGGGGATTGTGGAGAACCAGGGGCTGCATCTGGACTGGACTAAAAGACAAATGGAAAGGAGAGATCCAGATGTGTAACGAAGGAAGAGAAAGGCACAAATGATTTTGCATTCAAGAGACGAAAGCATGTGATAAACAGCAGGTGGACGTATAACAACAAGAAAAAAAAAAGAAAATTACGTAAGGGAGACAATCATAGCTTGGTTAAAATGCAGGTGAGGGTATGACAGGGAATGTCAGCATTTTTTGTTTAAGCCATTAATCAAATTTTTTACCAGCTAGCAGGATTAGGGGTTAAACATTTGCGTGCGTGAGGCAAAAAACAAAAACAGTATGAACCCATTAATTTATTCACACCATAATCAAATCATTAAACATAATGAGAATAGCAAATGAGGAACACATTAGTAACAACTAGATGAAAAACCTTTGATTATTGGTCAAGTCTTCTCAGCTAAGCTTTGAATGTCTAAAAACAATAAAAACATGACATCTTTTTATTGACAGTCGGTCAAATGTTTAGTGCTGTTTCTTTTTGAAAGAAAACAGATTAGAAAGATGTAAATATTAACCGCTCGTTCTTAGCTTTAGTCATTTATGATTTTTAAGAGCACATGTACGAAGACCCATTTTCAGCTGGCATCACTCCCATGCTCCCAAGTTTCACACTGTGCTACTTGATAAAGTTTATTATGTTCTTCCTTTACCTTAGTGCAGGTCAAACATCAGGCTTTATGAGATGATTAAAATTTCTTTGAAAGTCAAACGGATTTCTAAATGAAGGTAAACATATTGATGTATGCTCAATCATCCAGGTAAGTAAATCTCCAAAAGTTGATTCTGTTCATCTGGACGTAGCGTTTTGTGGGAGACGCTACGCCCAGATGAACAGAATCAACTTTTGGAGAAATGAAGGTAAACTTTGGAGCAGTGATATATATTTTTATATAGTGACAGGTCAACATTTGCTGTTCGTGTCTCATAAATCCACTAGGTGGCACTGTGGTTTATCAAATAGCTGACAAACTGTAACATAGCAATTCATCTTTCTTCACTCCTCCTCAACCAGCATCTCCATGACTCATGTGAGGATATCTGGGTCACTTTGACCACCATGGCAAGCAGATGGCCGACTGCATGTTAATGACACGTCCTATGAGGTGACATCAAACTGTGGAGCTGGACAGGCCACTGGTAAAGTGAGAAGATGCCCAGAAAAATTAGGTCAGTGCAAAGGAGACGATCCTTTTAGACTCGCATACTTTAACTCTCCATCTCCTAAGTGCTGGCCTGGGGGAGGTTTGCATCAGTCCCTGAGCTCAACTTGAAGCAAACACCCCACCCAAGACACTTAGTCCAGGAGGGGAACAGCAGAGAGAGAAATCCAAATGTGAATGTGACGTAGTGCTCTCTGTTTATCTTGTAACCAACATAAATACTCCCAACCCAGCCACAGCTGATGGACAGAATATGCAGCTTACTCTGCAAACATCCTTTATATGTGTACACGATAGGACTCTTTTTTTTAAAGCCTTATTTTAAATACTAGGAAAAATAAGGCCAAGATAGGGACAAATGAAGCATTCAAAAACTGCATCCACGTCTGCATCCATGTTATATTTATGTCAAACCTGCTCAGAAGGAGAGCTGCTGTACTTCTTCGACATGCGCTTCCTCATCGTCTCTTTCACTGACTTGACTTTCTTGCCCAGTGAAATCCGAGACGTAGTGGGGGATTTGACCACTTCTCTGTATATTGCCTCCTGCTCTTTACTCTGTGATCACAAGATAGAAAAGCGAGAGCAGAAAAAGACAGAAAGACAGATGAGAGGAGATGGGAATGAGACGTTACAGATTGCACAGGGTACGACTAGGACCAAGAGAGATCACAAAAACAAAAGGGAAATCAGCGCGATTAAGCGTAGCAGGAGAGTTTAGCTCGTGCTCTTCTGTTTTATTACCACTTACATTGGCCTCATTGCCTGCGTTGACCACATGGAGGGAACGGTTGGACAGGTCAAAGCCTCCAAAGCTGCATGTTCTCTGAGGGAGAGCCAAAACACAATCAAATGAGTCACACTCACCAGGCCACGTTACAGAACTTCCCCTTCCACACCCAACGAGTCAACTCACAGTGATTCATGCTCGGCACAACACGGCAGCAGTTTGATTAATGCGCATGGATGTATGGTTCGCATATATGCGAGGGCATGATGTCATATGGGACTGCAGACAGCCAACAGACATGATGTAACAAACTTTTATACTAGCTCCTCTTTAAAATTGCGAGTTATTGCTTGGTCCCAGTCAAATGAGCTGTTATATTGTCGGCTCCGAAAGGTCCCTGATATGCTCGGACAACATTAAGTTTTTCTTGATGTGGCTAAGCTACTTTTACATGTGGATATATATAGTCCTTGCATCTCAACCCAATGCAGTTGGCCATGGTTAGCAAACATGCACAACATATAGAGCCAACAATATATTAGTCTCGCCAGAAACATTTTCAGAAAGAGCCAACTGTTTCTGCTGAGAGGACAGAGAAATGTGGATTTTTTTTCTCAAGATCAAAAACTAAATAAAGGCAGACACAACAGAGAACTTCGACACGTAAAGAAAAAATAAATTCTTTCATTCGAATTGCTAAGTTAAACTCTAAACACAAAGATGGAGACACGAACATGCACACAAAGCATCTGCCAACAACGCTCACAGTTCAAGTGGGGCACGTGATGGCATTTCCCTTTTGCTTTCTGAGCAATTACAAAACTGCTCAGCTCAACCCTGAACAAGTGGGTGAGCGGTGCACATTAAGAAAATGGCCTTTCTACTTTACGTTTAATGCTGCGATCAACGCCACAGCTTTCCAGGAAACATAACCTGTTGCAAAGATGCTCATAAATAAGCCTGAATGTGATGATGGTGTTCAATGGAATGGACATGCACCCAGATAAAAAAAAAAAAAAAAAGATGTTTCTTGGAGATAATTACAGAGAAAGAGAAGAAAAATAAAAATCACATCTGCAATAGAGGCACGGGCCAAAAAAGAAGACGAAAAGCAAAAACAGAAATAAGTGAATTCAAAGTTTTTGGATGAGAACGACCTCCAGTGACGTCACTAGAACACGATAGGATTCAGGTACCCTCAAAGCTGCAGGATAGCTCTACTACGTCTTTACCTCTATGTGTCACTATTTCTGCTGGTATACACAGATTATTGAGACACATCACTACTAGCAACGTGACTTTAAATTGTCCACCATTTTCGACATGTGACAGGGTTATGGTGACAATGCAGAGTCAAGTCAATAAGGCCCGAGTCACACAAGCCTAGAGACCACAACCATCTGGTAACCATCGGTCGTCAGGGCAAAATTAGTATTCCCCATCTGGTTGGCAACAACCTTTTTTTGGTCACTAGCTGATTTCCGCCTGTAGGTTGCACGGCAGTGAAACTGTGACACAAACTGGAAACCAAAGGCCTTCATATTAAACATTTCATCTTCTGAAACAAGCTGACTGCAGCACAAAGGCAGAACTTTTACTTTTCTGGTTTTCGTGGTAAGTTTTACTGCTGCTTTGGTTAGCAGTTAGCAAGTGTTTGCAAACAAGGTGGCATTTCTTATGTAAACTGCAGGCAACTGCAATCAATGCAGCACCCTTTTTGCGAGCAATTTCAGCTTAGTGACAGTGTGGAACTCTGCAACCACTCTCCAACCAGTTGGGGAATAACTGGTGGTGTATCATGTCCAATATGGTGGACAACTTTCGATCAACGTGCAAATAACCTCATAACCTCACATGACAAACCTCTATAGGGAAGGTTTGCCAAAAAGAACTAAAATATTTAAAATTCCACCAGACTACTTTCATTTGGGTTAAAGTCAAAAAAGTCATTACTGGCTTTTTACAATCACTGTATGATGATTAAGGTTTTCTGACCTTTCCATCATTTTGTTGCTATTCACAGCCTTATAAATGTGCAAGACAATAAGCATGGCGACTATTATGTCACTGAAGTTCACCTAACGAGTCAACCCATTCAATAAGTCTTTGAGTGTTATGTGCTGCAGTTATTATGAGGATGAGCAGCTCCGAGCTTGTACAACATCCCCTGCACCCACAGGGATCAGTGCGACTACTGATCTGTAAGTGCATGCGTTCCTCAGGGATCTGACATTTATAAAAGGCACTTATAAAACCTCTGCTGTAACTTAACCTCCCAAGTAGGGCACTGCGCTTTCCATAATCATTTTATATTCAGCTAAAATAAAAAGGCTTGAAGGCAAAGGCATTCGCTTAAAGGTCACTGAAGATGGCATTCTTATAAGGGCAGTTAGGTCTGACACTGATATGCCAGCTTTTGATGTTTTCAAGATAAAAGAACTTGTGCAATACCTGCATGTTTCCACACACACTATATTAAATGGGTAAGTTTAATATAGGGTATGTAACAGCTGACCTGTTATCTTATTTGTGTATGTTTGTGCGACAGTCACCTATAAACCTCTGGGCTATTCTGCAACTTTGAAGCACACTGAGTCCTTCTCACACGAGGCGGCCGATTTAAACCTGTAGACCTAAACTCACAGACTTCTGCTGGATGCGCAAGAGCACACGCTTGGTGCAGCGGTCCACGCTGGCCGCCCACTTCCTGTCCGCCTCACGGTCCTCCTCCAATAGACAGCGCCGCTCAGCGCGGCTGAGTGTAACCGGGCGGACCAGCTGTGCCCAGTTGAGGTGACCGTACAGGCTCCGCTCTACCACATAGGTGATGTTGAGCTCACTGACTGCTGTTCGCCCACGCAGCCTGCGAGAGGGGAACACCCAGCCCCCTCCCCCACTTCCAAAAACCTTTGATTTGGATACATCACAGCGGACGGGGGAGGATGGGGTGACTGACAGGGGAGAAACGGGGGACTTAGCATTGCGCGAGCGCTGGTACAGGAGGTGCTTGGTGGAGTATGCATAGTTGGGATCAGGTTTCCGGTGCGTCCAGCTGCCGTGGTGCCGGCTGGCAGGTTGATGTTTGGGGCTGCCTTGCGGACCGTCATCCAGGGAGATCAGAAGGCGGGACTGGGAATGGGGTTTGGGGCGAGGTTTAGTCAGGCCATAGAAAGCATACAGGGCCTCGTTGCTACTTACCCCATGGGAGATGGAGTTCAGGGCCTTCCTCATCTCGCCATCAGTTGTGGAGCGTGACAGCTTTCCATCATCGTCCAATCCACAGCCATCGAGCTCTGAGAAGGAGGAGCCACTACCTGTCACACCAGGAATAGAGCCTCCCAGGGCACTGGAGCCCGCTGGGGTCCTCCTGGGGGGCCGGATAAGACCGTGGGTACTAGAAGACTTATTGAACGTTTTCACCAGCTTGTGTCCAGACCAGGTGTCCAAACTGCTGGAGGAAGGGGAGGTCGTCAGGCCATCTGTGTCTCCATCCAGAGAAAGCTGGTCATGGGTGAGTGAGGGCAGAGACGCCTCCTGGTTTAAAAGGGGCTTCTTTAGAACCCCAGTGTACAGAGCGGTGTTGTCTTCACAGGTGGGAGGTGTCTCCAGATTCATAAAATCTAAAGAAACACAAACAGTCAGTTAGAAAGTTTGTTACTCAGGAGGGTTAGACAGGAAAGTCTGCCTGAGTTAGCTACCCATCAAAAAATTTACATTCTTAAAATCTGAGAATCGGGAAACCCCAAAAACATTAAAACGCCTACAGCAGTTATTCGTTGAAATTAATGTAAATCCAATTACATTAACATTATTTAGCTGGTTGGAGTGTGTAATAAATCATAAAGATAATCAAGTAATCAAATGAATATATTGCTGCCAGACAGAATCACAAACCTTCAGAGGCATGTTTCTTGCCCTCCTCCACCTTGATGAGTTTTTTCCTGACCCGGCGTGTCGAGTTAACCAATTTGTGAAGCCTTTTGAATTTCACAGAGTCCTCTGATTGCTCATCATCTGACTGTTCACGAGACTGGTGGAGAGAGAGTGAGAGAGGGCTGATATTACAAAGAAGAAGACGAGAAAAGGTAGCTAGGGTCAATAAAAAGCAAAAAAAAAAAAATTAATAAAGAATTAAATAAATACATAAAGAAAAAAAAAAAAAGCTAACACTGAAAATTTCTTTCCAGTTCAGCATAACAATTCATGGTTGCAGTTGTAACAGAAACAGGTGGTTTAAAATGATTAGGCAGAGAAGGTATAACACTTGGATGAATATGCTTTGAGATTTTAAGAGATCTTTTACAACGCGACAGATTGTGGAGCTCTGTTTAGGATGGCGGCAAAGTTAGTGAGGTGAGGGATGGAGGATTGGAGGGATGGTGGCACACTGCATTGTGTGAAGGTCATATTCAGTTGAGACATGAAATGCACTAAAACAACAAACCAGGTGGCATGTGATCTGGAGGAAGTGACAACCAAATGATGTAATCAATCAGTATTTTTTTTTAAAAATAGGTTATCTTGAGTTATGTTGCCTTCAAAGACTTTGTTTCAGAGGAAACCACTATTTAAACAACACACACAGACAGACACGACTTTTTTTTTACTCCAATTTCTATTTAATTTTACTTTTTATATATTGTTTTCAGTGTTATAATTTTTTTTTTTACATCTTTATTAGCGTCATTACTTTCACTGCGATTTCATTGTTTTGTAGTGGTGATGTTTCGACTGCTGCAAGAACAGATAAAGCTTTTTGTTGTCACTGTCATGGAAACATGCTCCCAGCTCACATTCATGGGAACATCTTTTGCAAAAGGACAAAAGTGTATTTATCTTTTCCTACACATAAACAACCATATCTTTAAAAAAAAAAAAAAAAAAAAAAAAAAGTCAAATACTTTCCATACACACTTTTTTGAGTAAATTAACCCTCATGTGGTCAAGTGGGAAGAAAACTCACAATCCTATTACAATTTTCTTGTCCCCAAAACACAGAATATTAACATTTGCTTTTGTTGTACTAATGTAGTCATTTTTTAACCATTTTTTTTTGTCAGTGTTTGAGATTAGAAAAGCATGCACACGCTTCTAAATCTGACAAGAATAATATGCATGCACATTTCTGCCTTTACGTTAACACGCAGTTTTATGCATCTGAAAGAGGAAAAAAGAAGAAAAAAAAAAAAAAGGCTTTCCCGCCACCCTAAAAACAGACCACAGCTTGGCGCAGAGGCTGTTGACATATAGTCAGGATGATGTTAACAACTGTGGCTCAGTTTGAGCAAACATTTGACAGTGACCACAAATCCCAGACAACACCACACCAAGGCCACAACAACATGATGACTTTTCATTTTCTGCAGGTATGCAAGTACAAACCTTAACTGTTGCCAACGTGAAAAGGGAAAAACTACACATCATTCCTAAAAGTGTCATTGAGTAAGTCCGTGCTTTCCACTTCATCATTGCTTTCAGAGCTACATTTTAGGTCTGATGTAACCCTTCTTATTAATAGATAACACATGTCACACATGATCATATTTTTCATATATGTGGATATTGTGATAGACTGTGCATTTAACATTAAATCACTGAATGAAACTCCCACAGGAAAACAACTGTCCTGCACCTCTGCACGAATACAATGAAGGCCCCAAGGGTCCGATCAATACATTTTTATACTGAGCTTGAGCAGTGTGCAGGATATTTCCTTTTTTGAAACTGTAGTCTTCTGCCATGTCTGCCCAGAACACCAGACCACTCGTTTGGCGGATGACAAACCTGCAGAAACAGGCTAAGAAACCCCACTCCACTGTCCCTCCAACAACTTAACCATGTTGGTCTGACTGCTATGATAGCTTTTTCTACTTGCCATTCACCCTGGGTGATGTTTGAGTGCATTAGTTTCGTTAAATTCAATGTAAAGAGAGTCTTAGTTTAAAAAACTGGAAAAAAGTCATTTTATCATATTAAGAACTATGTGCAGCGCTAATGCCCTAGCAACGTCAGGGTTGAATGATGTGATTCTTCTTCTATTCTAATGAATAGAAGATTTAGAGGAGATAGTGACATAAATCCCAACCCATTCCCAAGAGGCACTATCCATTTGAATGACCACATAAACAGGGGAATGGGGACAAACTCAGAAAGAAAGCCTAGCAAAATGAGGACGTAAATCAAGCTGGCCAAAAGGCTGCCATTTAAAACATGGGAAAAGTAAAAATGCAAACGGCGACTTTACAAACATCTATAAACAAAAGCTACGACTGAACGTCCTTTTCAGGCACACGAAAATTTCTCTGCAAATACAGAAAAAGAGCATTTACAAGAAAATCTAACAGTGAGCTCAGAAAACCAATAGAACTTACCACTATATTGGAAAAAGCAGGGCAGCACTTCCTGTGTTAATATTCCATAATTCAATCAAGCAGGATCATCAAATCCGTAGTGCCCTGAGCACATTCCCTCGCATGCACAATCCAAAATAATATCTGTGCCCTGTGCACATGCAGGCAGACACAAACGCAGCCTATTTAGCTCAGAGGAATGAGGGACTGTTTGGTAGGGTCGTGCTTCATGGCTAGCAGAGAAAAGGCATGTTGTGCATGGAGAACAATCCCAGCGTTTGAGCCCCTCTGACCTGCCTTGGCCCCCAAATCGCTAATGGCCAGCCCTGGAATGCAGGTTCCGTTGCCGGGGCAAAAAAGACCAGAGAAAAACAGCATCAGGACGGAAAAAGTCACAGAGCAACCAAAAAAAGGTTTATTGCAAACATTTCAGCTACAACCATCAGCTGTATATTTGTGTCCGTATATAGCATACAGGAATGCACGGACGAGCAAATCTACTGATCTTGGAATTAACCTAATTCTATTCACTAGAGAGGAGAAAGGGCAGTATGTGACACCAATAGAGGCCCCAGCAGAGAAGAAATATTTCCTGTAATGGCCAATTCTGGAACATGGGGCAAAGGGAGATGCATAGCTCCCCCTTTCCTGGCCTTGGGGGCTGAGTCTTTATCTTAAGTCTCTGTCTCCCTAGTTTCCTCTCGGCTTCCAGCATTTGCCTCCAAGGGCCAAACTGTGTGTTCTGCTACACAATAATCCTTCAGTACTGTAACTCTTCCGTCTTCTCTCAAGTCTGTAAAATCCCCCAAATGATCAACCATCTTCCCACAGGAAGTGAGCCGCTAACAACAGAAAGTTTCAGGAGACTGACAAGCTGATCAGCATACTGCACTACATCAAAGAACCAGATAACAGATACAGGTTATGCATGGCATAATTGACCTATTTTTCCATGTGAATGGATATCATCAATCATTACCCAGAAGAATAAATAATGGAGCCCCTTGATGGTGTGAGAAAACTGTTTGGCATGGGTCTTCATTCATAAAGTTACTGATTCAGTCATATAAAGAAACGGCAATGCAGATCTGATTTCCATATGAATGCAATCGTTACTTAAGCTGAGGAGTCACACTGGGTGAATGTGCAAAAGTCTAGAGCATTAGTCACCGAAGCATGTTCATTCACTTAAATGAAAGATTATGGTACTCAAACTCTGCTTGGACTGAAATCTGTATTTGTCTGCAGAACATGGGGTCAACTTTAACAATAAGACCACCAAACGCATGTTCATTCAATTAGGTGGATAAAGGGGAGAAACAGGACAGGTAACTGAGACTCTGGTGAAGAACCGATGGCATTTTCTTTTCAAAACAACATACATGTGTGTGGGAGTTATTTTCAGAGAGCTTGGAATTTTTGTGTTTGTATAAATTCACTTCCTGCAAAGAAAAAAAAGTGGGTCACGCATAAAACTTTGCATGCTATTCCCAAGCGATGCCATACAGTACATTCTTTATAATCTGCGTGTTCACATACAACTGCCCTGACCACTGCAAGTCTCGATTCTGCATCAAGGCTGACCTCCATTTAAAAAAAAAAACACTCAAGCAAAACACACACACGTAGCAGCACCTAATAATACACAAGAAAAGAACCGACTGATTGTCATCAAAATCCAAACAGCGGCCAACAAAGAGGTGATTGTCGGCGCTCCTACCTCTGAACACATAGCCGCCGTTATGCAGCTGACTTTCGAACATCAAGTATCCTCAATGCTGAATGCTGCAAAAGTTTTGGAGTGGATTTTGTGTGCCTCTCCACTTGGCTTTCCAAAAGTTACAATTATAACCAACTGATGTAAACAGACCTGCCCTAAATTTCCACAAGACAATTTCCCTGTCACTGCAGCAGCCAATTATGACATTTGGTGGGACAATTTTCTAATGAGATGCCCAGGCGAGGATTAAACTGATGACTAAAATATGGAAGAGGACTTTCAGAAAATTGCACAGTTCTTGTTCTGACTGCCAAAAAGAAAGAATGAGCAGAGCCTAAGGAAAACCAGAGTTGAGCAATGAACTGAAATGTTCAGAGGCAACATCAATACTACTAGGATGCACTTGACATGGTGGAGAGAATGCATATGCAGAGGCAGTTATGTTGTAGTTTGGCTATCGAATGCAGAACAGAGAGCGAAATATAAAGGAAGAAAAAAAAGGAAATTCAAGAGTAAAGTTGAATCATTCACATTTGGATAAACACATTCACATATATAATCAACTCAATGTCGCTGTTCTACATCCCATCCTTCTCCTGTGAAAGTTTAAACTCAAAGTGAGAGTGGCTGAGGTGAGAGTGTTAAGAAGAGGGAGAGTAAAAGGGAACAGATCAAGGCTTTGATAGGCTTGGGTAACGGAGGAAGGGGCAGGGGTGAGGGTGTACTTACGTTGCAGTTTGAGGACTGGTTTAGATTGGGTGCAGATCCGTCAGCCCACTCTGCAGTGTCAGTACTGCTGGACTGTCTGCTGCGCTCATACTCCTTCAGCTACGTGGAGAAGAAGAGGTCAGAGAGGCAGAGGAACAGGGCGGGACCACCCACTCTCACCCAGCATGCTATGTCTCACTATATACTAGACTGGAAAACATCAGCAGTGTGCATTCACGAGGATAGAATGGCTACTATAGTTTGTGAACTGACGGCTGAAGCCGGTGACCATGAGGGAAATTAGCAAGGTTACTGATTTTATAAACAGGTCTCTGCATCCTTTCACCATTTTTTTTTTTCTTTTTCAGATTCTATGATTGGTTTGACAGAATGTCAATCATAAGACAGGTAAAATCCTCCAATTTAAAATTAATATCCTGGAAGAAAATAAAAAGACATGTAAAAGGAAAATTAACATCTGCCTTTGGGAGAGCAATCCAGTCTTCTAACTCTGATGGCCCGGCATGCTACCCAGGAGAAAAGCACCATAAATTGAAATTGACAGAAGGGGAGGAGATGAAGAAAAAAAAAACAGACGACAGAAAAGTCACAAACCAATCAACAGATATTGATTGAGAGTCAGATCAAAATGAAAGTGCATTGGGGAAAAAAATGGATAGGACAGCCAAATGAATATCCACCATGTCCAACTAAAGAGAAAGACCACAATGCACCACAGAATCCCTCCAACAGATGGGGCTATTGAGCTACTATGACCGTCAACCTCGCAAGTATGAGCTGAACAACACACCCACACACTCCAAGAGCTCACACTCCAAAATCCCTGGACTCCTCAACCTCTGGAGACACCATTAAGTCTGGAGTTATGTGTGTGTGCTGTGTGTGTGCTGTGTGTGTAAAGAGGACAATGCAGGCGCATAAAAAAAATAAAAATAAAAATAAAAATTATATATATAGGGAATATATATAGGGTAAAAAGGGAGGGGGTTGGTTAGTAAGAGTAAGTCGTTTTAGAAAGCCAGAGCTGCTGAGGGAGTATGAAGAAAGGGAGGGTTTAAAGAAGATTACAGCCCATCAGTCGTTGGGGCATGAGGGTCGATGAGGGAGGGGATAAAGTGCAAGAGACAATGAGGGAGGTTCCTACCCGAGCCAGAGCTTCTTCTACGGTGATCATCTTCTCTTTCACCATCATCATCAGCTGGATCCGCTCCTCATCGCTCATGGTGATCTCGCTGGCCACGTAGCCAATATCTTCTCCTGATTGTGGTAAAGACCAATGAGCAAAAAGGAAAACACGAAGCAACAAATATCTGGTGAACCTAATGTGTACAATAGAGCCGCACAAACCTTTGGACGTCTGTCGTACAACGGGTTTGTGCTGAGATTTGCGGAAGTTCTGCCAAAAAGATTTGTTCTTCTTCTTACTGTCCCATTTACCTTAAGGGAGGAAATAAAAGACGAGGTTACACACAAGCAAGAAAACACAATGAGCATGAGAAATACACTAAACCGGGTTATGCACTTTGCTGTTTCAGGAATACAGGAAAGAAACTGTTCGGTTCAGTGTTTCAGTGCTTTAAACACGAAAACTAGGTCAGTCAAAACAACTCAGTTATTAAACACTAGTATGTACTCTACAATGGTTAATCCTGTAATGGAATTTCATTAGAATTACTCTGTCTGATAAATGTCAGTGTCTTTTAAACCACAGCTTGAGTTTATATCAAAGGCAAAATTGACGATCCCACTATGACATCATCAGGATTTTACTTCTCAAATCTAACAAACCTTCTCCTGAGCACAGGAGACAAAATATAACTGTTTTCATAAGATCTCTACCCATGACTGTAATGTGTTTCACTCTAAAATTTTATATGTTTACTAAATTAATTAATGTAAAACTAAAATGCAATATTACACTTCATTCAAACTTCTGCTGCCTCATCATCCAGACCTGAGAAGGTGTGAATAAAGATGTGAGTATGATGCTGGTTTTAGGTGTGAGAGATCCTGAGGTTAAACCACACAGGGTACCCACTTATGCTTCCACCCTGCTTGATGTAGGACATGTAAAATGATATTGGAGGTTTACATAAACAGATTAAAAACAGCAAGGAGATTATGATTACCCTAAAAGAGCATCAAAACGTAGTGACTATCCCACAGATAGTGTCAAAAATAGGCAATTTAGCCCAGACACTTTGCACCGTTACTGGAAGTCCAGCTGGGTTCAAGGTGGCATAATTGTATATTGACTTGAAATCTATTTACCTCCAGATCCATCTTCAGAGCTGGACTTGTGTAGAGACATTCTGAAAGAAAACAGAAAAATATCACTGTTTAAAAAAAAAAATAGAAAAATTTACAGTGTCTCTTCTAATCTCAGTGAACCACATAAAAAGAACACTGATGCTCAGCGACAATTATACACGTTCAGGGAGTGGGTCTGCATTTCTGTGTATCCACCACTTGGGGTCAGTGATGGTACTTTAGTGATTTAGACCAGGCTCCTGAGGCTTGAGAGGGAGAGGGAGGAAAAGAGATGTGGGTAACAACACCCCTGCTGCAAAAACAAGTGGGTAAGATGAAGATGGCAGTAATACAGAAGTGTTTAAGGAGCAGTACAGAAAGCAGGAAGGTCAACAAGACGAATGGAAGAACAACCATTTAACAGTGGTGCGCAGATTGAAGAGGGAAAGTAAGGAACTGAGGAATAGAGAAACAGAAGGAGACAGATGGGGTAGGAGGAGGAGGAGAAACCACAGGGCAGACTCAGCCTGTTTGTGTTTCCACTTCCCTCCACAGGATAGACAGTCACGAGGAAGAGAGATGGGAGATTGAAACTAAGGGCATAGAGAGAGATAGAAATGGAAAATGTGTGAGTAAAAACAAATACCCCAATGTGCGCATAAATCTGTCTCAAAAAAAAAAAAGAAGAAGTAAAAGCCTCTGGTAAAACATGAACTGCGGTGTTCTGATGAAAAAGCCATGTATGAGCAACCTCTTGCCATTTTCTCGAAAGTTCAGCAGCATGTTGGATCTCAGCTGACTCCCTGGTTATGCAGAAGTTGACAAACCACATCAAGAACTCTATTTTGGTCTTAAAAGTTGTGGATAAAGCAAAAATATTGAGTTTTCATGTATAATAGTGTGGGAGTGATAATGAGTGGTGGTGGCTGCACACTGTAAGCTGTTCTTTCAGTTAAATGGAAATAAATCACAGGGGGAACAGAGTACTTTAAATTTATCCAGCTGATAACCTAAGAGACTTATTAAGCTAATCTCTCTTCTAAAGGCATGTCTTGCTCTTTTACCGTCTCTTACCGGCCGGTTTTCACACACCCGTCTGTGAATTCAGCCAACTGCGCACGTGCATACAGCTGCTGAGTCACACACAAAGACAGGTGGTTGTCGCTGAAGCATCATGAAAGATAGTGACGGGATCAAAACAAGATGAACAGGTCACTTTTCCTCTCCAGTTGGTACACGGCCCTGTATGCGCGCGCATGCGACCACGTACATTTGTTCAAATATGGTAGCCCTTGTCTAGGTGCAATGGGAAATCTTTGCACGGCTTAAAGCCCGGCTGCCATGGCAACGTAATGAGATGCTAATTGAATGGATGCCTGTATGGTTTACTCCTCTGCTCCCCCTCCCAGACAGGCTAGGGCCAAAGCTAATGCTAAAAGAACTCCCTCAATAGAAGCTTTTCTGTAGCGGCATCGTCACCCCCCACCCCACCTTCATGCTCTATAAATTAACCTCCCATGCAGCGCACAGAGACATGCACTCACGCGCACACATCCGCTCGCTAAAAGAGCCTGAATGTCTTCCAAAAGTGTGTTAACCCAGCATAGTGTGGCTAGGCAACTTAATTGGTTTAACCTTAAATCTTTGGCATGCCTTCCTATTTCAATTCTCCTCTCTGCAGTGAGAAGGGAACATGTAACTGCTAACAGAGGTACTGTATAACATACAGTATCTCTACTATGGGTTGAACCTGTCCAGGACAAGCACAGGTTGCTTCTCATGATGTGTGTACAATATGAAAATTAAAGTTACCATGTGTTTGCTTATTTAAGCCCATATTCACTATGCGTGAATGCTTGCTTTGCGCTCTGAAAATGATATGTTTGTGAGCACTATTCCTAGCTGGGATGAACAGCATGAGTAATTTTCAAAATGATAAGCTGCAAGTACCATTTGTGTTACAGTACAGGGCTTTGAAACTACTGCAGATATGTAATATAGCTCATATGCTGTGTGACAGAGGTGCTGTCTAGAGCAGATGATGATAAACCAGCACATGGGAAGATTTGAACACAGCTGTGTGAGCTCATGTTTAATGGCATCTTACTGCCATTTTTTTGCACTGCGCTCAGGTGAAATTACGGGAATGGACGCATGTTTGTACACAGACACTGTGTTTTTTGTGTGGTTACAAGGTTGGCCACCTGGAGCAAAGCAATCCCCGGTGTTCTTGACGAAACAATGAGAGGTGACAGTATGACGGTAGCAGTGTCCACAGGAAGAACAGAGGGACGACCTCTTTAGGGAGTCAGAGAGGTCACTGCAAAAGGGAAGGCAGGAAAATAGAAAATTATGCGCTTAGCTGAAAAAGTACGTGGATATCAACTACGAGCGCACTTTCCTGTCGTTCAACTTGCCATCTACTTTGTTCAACTTAAGGCTACAATACTCACCAGCACAAGGTAAATGTGCTGACAAGGTGCTTTAGTTTCCCAACGTGGTGCTTGTTCTGAAACCGATTCTTCCATCTGATTATTGCGCTTTCCAGCAGCACAGATGCCTCTAAGCGCACTAGCATTTTCAAACCCAGTTGGAGCCGCCAATTCGTATATTCTGTTTCTGCATGTGCGTTTTCATCAAAATCCATTTACCTCTTTTTTTTTTTTAACCTTACTGATAAGCAAGGTGCCCATTCTGCACAGCAATATCCACCAACCAATCAGCTTCCAAAAACAGGATGTTGCAAACTTGAATCTTTCAGCCTTCTGGGAGCTCTCTGTCAACACCACTTGTAAACCCGGCACAATCAGAGCTGTGCCCACGTCTTGCCAACAAAGTGACATAGAAACAGGGAAAAGAAGGGTGACTCCAGCCCCTGGATGAAGACTGGGAAATCTTATCTGCCTGCTATTGTCCCGCAAAGAGGCGACAGTGGGGTACCCGTGCTTGTGCGCATGAACGTGCAAGCGTGCCTTTTGTGCGGCTGTAAGGAATCGGGTCCCAGGAATGCACGGGGCATGCCTATCAGTCTGCCTGCACATGATAAATCACTCCACCTGAAATCCATTCACCATGGTGGAAAGTGGACAATGGACAACTTAATAGAGAAGAGAACTGGGGTGAGTGGGAGCAGACAGGCTGCCAGTGAATGATAGATTAAAACAAAGAGGGTTATTACAAGTGCGATGTGGGAAGTTTTGTAATTTAAGAATAAAAACTCAGAGAATGGTAGGTTTACAAGTTATATTATACACACACACATATATATATAAATATATTTATTGGTGATGGTAAGGGAAAGAGAAACCATGCAACGCATGAGAAAGAAACCAGACTGACAGTAAGAAAATGGATAATATAGTACAGTTAGGGGCTCTTTTAGGGTCTCTTTCAAACAGTAGAGAGACGTCATTTTGGCATCTGGATCCCATCATCTTCTGCATTTGTCTGTGCAACATATAAAGCCATGGGAATAGAGATCATGTCTGCGGTATGCACTTCACTGGTCATCACGTGAAGATGGCAGCTCCACCGGGGCTGATTACTTTCCTAAAATTTGGGGGTTTTCTTTATCACTACCAATGACCAACACTGCCCAAGGAGCTTATTTTGTAACGAGGTCTTTACTAGACAACTCGTCATGAGGAAACAAATATATTCTTAACATGCCGTCTCATTTATCAAACATACGTGGCCATAAAGCGACCGTGTGTGTGCGATCAGGCCATTTAGCCAACTTGGATCGCTTTAAATTTGCATAGCATTGTATAACAGTGACCTCATGGTGGGCTACGACCTAGAAATTTTATGCAAGCAAAATACAGTGGTATTCAAAAAAAAGAACATACTTTTGTGTAACAGGATCCAGTAAAAAGGAACCCCACCCATGCCCAGTTCCATCCTGCTCTTTCGTTCATGCTCTTTTGCTCTAATCTTTTGGCCATCACCCTCTCCGTCTCCCCCCCCCCTGTACATCGCAGAACACAAAGGCAGGAAGGAAGTATAGACGGCCTGGAGAATAGAGAATGGCTGCTGGTCCAAGCGAGTCAGCCAGAGGAAGCAGTCACTGGGTTTCCTTTAACTGCAGCAGCAATGTGAGCAGAGAGGCATGGAAGACCAACTACATCTTTTTCGAGACGTCCATTAGTGCAGATTGCTCCTTAACTTTAAACTCTCTTGAAAATGACCTTCTAAATAGTCAGTGGGTAATGTTTTATTACCATCATTAGAGCAAATATGCACACGTAAACTAGCATCTTCTGCTTTAAAAAAAACAAACAAAAAAAACAAAACTAGGTTCCACATAATAGATCTACCAAACACATTAGCTGTGTCTGAAGCTGTGTGTATTTCTCTCCATATTTAGCCGTGGACATGAAGAAAGATTTTGTGTGCAGGCATGCACAACTTGATATGAGCCAGACACAGGCTGCAAATTGTTTGGAAATGCAGCAGACAGACATCTCAATCCAAGCATACTTCACAGATGCGCATTTGCTACAGTCACATTTTATCAGGGACAAAAATGGAAACTTACTTTCTGTCCGTTTCAGGAGTGGACACCTCGCTGCTGAAGCCTAAAGATTCCTGGAGAGAGAGACAAGGAAGGGGGTGGAGGCACGTGTCAGACTTTTGGTAACAATGACATCTGACATCTGATTTCTCTGTATCTATGAAGCGCCTTGAGGCGACTTTTGTTGTGATTTGGCGCTATATAAATAAAATTGAATTGAATTGAATTGACGGTATTTCACAAGTGCTACTCTTATGCAGGTGTCTTCGCCTACCTGGATCTCATTACGGAGCTGCAGAGAGGTGCTGCTTGGGTCTTGTTTCTCCTGAAAAATTAGATGGGGAGGAGTGAGAAGGTCAAGCATCACAATCCAAGAGGCAAAGGAGCAAATCACAACACCGGGAAAGTAAAATAGTTCTTTAAAGAAAGCTAAAGACGAAAGGATAAAAAAAAATAAAAAATAAAAAATACAGCAACAGTGGAGGGAATGCTTCACAGTGCACTCATGCATGTACAGACGGTTTTTTTTTTTATTATTGTCAGAGTCAGACATACTTGAAAAGGCGTCAAAACAAACACAAGCATGTGTGTGTACACCAACAACTGCTGCTGGGCAAGTCATGACTTGCTTCAGGCGCCCCAGTCTGCGTGAACAGTTCTGAAATGTAACTCTGCACCTGCAAAACTGGCTCCGTGCATCTGATTTTGTAATGACAATTACATCAGTAAACTCGCTTCACTCAAGACAAACACCTGCTAGTTTGCCTCTTATCTTACATTAGAATACAACATGCCATATTTGACTAACTGCACAGGCAGACATGCAAAACAGACATCCAGACCTGGCTGAGCTTTGCTCGTAAATTTAACGGTGGCTTTCACTACAACTGTATGAAAACAATATAAATCGCATTTATTTTTAAACTCTCTTTATACACAAAATGTTGCCAAGTTTTTCCAGCTTTTAAACTCGCTGTCAGTGTGCTTGCACTACTTGGCTGGAGCTAATGAATGTGTCTGAAGCAGGTGCATTTATAACAACTCCAGATACAGATGTGTCTTGAATAAAATGCTGAATAAAGGCAGACACTGAGGCAGATACCATCACAGCGAGTCTGCAACAAGATTTTAACTTGCAGCGTGTGAGTATTAATAGCCAATTAGACTCCTTGAGGGAATGGCTGACTACATAGTTCTGGCGGCACTCTTGTGTCCTTTTGAACTGTCAAGCAGGCGATATCATGACTCCCTATACTGAGACTTGCCCAGTGCTACCACTGTTTTTAAACTTCAGGCCACTAACCAGCACAGAAACAGACACAGTCAACAACTTGCTTAAGGCTGGTGAGCATATTTTTTCCAAAGGCTCTCAGGCTTGAAGACCCAACATCTGAGGTTAACATCAGGACAAAGCTCTTATTTGCTGAAGGTCATACCCCTACTCGTTGCACAGTTATCATTATGTGACTTCACTCTTAATTTGTTGTCATCCCTTCTATCATGTGAGTAAGCAAGACTGGAAAAGACCCCATTAGTTGCCTTAATTTGCAACATATGTAAGAAAATGTCAATTATAACATTGCTAAAACTACTAATGAAGCACTAATAAATGATCAGAGTATGCAGGGCTTGGGTTTGGGGGTCTTCAACCAGATGGGTCATCGAATTACAAAAAAGGTGAAGACCCTCGTGAAGACCCCTTTGGTTTGGGTCACTGTCAGCAACATTTATGAGATTTATCAGGTCCACCTAAGAATAGAAACCAAAATCTAAGACAAGTTCGCACTTCCACTTTCTTTCTGTCTGACCTTTATTATTTAGCAGTTCATGAAGAATTACAGGAAACAAGTCCCGATGTAAATGCTGATATTACATTTTTATTTTTGGTTATTTTGTCTGTCCTATTATATTGAAATTGTCCAGGATTTCTTAACACATCTAAAATTAAAAACTATTTCCCCATCTTTCTACAGAACTCTAAGCTTTCCGTTTCACTGGCTCTCTCGCTGCAGGATAACAAACACGATATAGGGGATGGTTGAGGGTTACTTGGACTGTCCTGACTTCTACAATCAGTAAAAAATTCTCTATTATAAGCCCATTAACAAAAGACAAATGTAATCTAGAATTTCCCCGAAATGGAGAGCGGGAAAGGAAATTGGCATCCTCATCCTGCATCTCCACACCCAGGTATTAAGCTGTAGGACAGCAGTCACGGGAAGCATAACACAGACAGTTTCCTACAGTTAAGAGAGTCACGCTTCCTAATCTGGACGACCTCCAGTTTAACCTTTTTATATTCATATAATGGTTGAGGGAGTGCAATCCTTCCACACTGTTGCCCCATGAACATGAGTAAGGCATGAGCAAGTGTATTAGTCAGGAGTGACATAACTACCTTTAAGCGTTCTTTGGAACTTTGGAACAACCGTAAGTTGCAAGTCAAATGAGGAGAGGACCTGAAGTGCTAAAGTGGCTTAAAACCTCTAAATTAGCCCAAGTCCCACAATAACCACACACAACTGAGAGGTGGCTGTAAGGATTTTAGCGAGACAGTCATTAAACAATCATTTTTGCTCAACACAAGTCCTACTGGCCAGTTGTGTATTTGTCTGTTACTTCAATCAACGAGACAGAGACATGTGACTGGAAGCTTCTTCGTGAAGTAAATCAAGTCATGTCGGAAGACCATTTAATTTGTACATCCCAGGGAATATGGGGATTCCCATAAGTTAAAGAGCAGGTACACATCTACAGTCGTGGAAGCTTGTTTCTACAGTCACCAAGCTGCACGTAAGGAAAATCTCGGAAAGGACTGTTTGTCTTTTTTCTTGCAAAGGCAGAGATTACGAGAGACAAAGACACAACACATTCATCCCTTAAGCAAGCACCACTTTGGCAGCTCTATTTAAACAAATGAATTGTGCAGAATATTGTGGACCCACGTTAAGAGGGAGGCTGTGAATGAGGAGTATACTCCCATGCAAACACAGCGCACAAACGCTTTCTAAAAGGTAGTGGTTGGCTGGTTTTGCTATCAGATCCTCTTTGCGGCTTCTCCGGACAGCAGCTACAGGACAGATACCAGTTTCACCAGTGGGTAACTGTAAGCACCATGCCAGCTCGTTGTAAAAGTGATTTTAATGTACAATGTCTCTGTACTGCTTGGATATTGGATAAACACAAAAATACAGCCGGACACTGACCCTGGCATCGCCACATTCATTCCACCACAGACATAAACCCAGTTCAAGGAACATCTACACACATTCACACATCTCGCCCCCACTTTCACACACACTAAAAGACCTATAAGACACAATGTGGCTCTCTGTTCCTCCTACTCATCCTCAGCTTCCCTTTATTTCCTGTCTGTGCGTGCCATCTCTGACATGGAAAGAGAGTGAAAAGCTGAAAAGATGAGTGAAAAACAAACAAAACCTACATGTTGTTCACTCTCCGCTAGAGATCTGTGGGATTAATCTGTCACAGAGCAGGATGTGATGAGACAAACAGTAAATGGTTCCAAAAGTAAATCTCCATTTCTCTCAGACACACAGTTAAACGATGAATAACTTGCTGACACGGTTACTTGAAAGAGAATATCAAGGCAATCTGTGTTTGAGGCGGTGCCTACGAGCGTGTGTGTGTATAAAGCATAGATCCCACAATGCATCCCCCCCAGAGGCGGCAGGCTATCCTTTACACGAACTTTGCAGAAAAATCTTAAGATGCTGCCCTACTTACCTAAAAGTGACATGTAAGCGTGTGAACGTGCATGCGTTTTTCCCCTTAGATGTCCAAAGGCGTTGCTTGTGCATGGTTCGCTTAGTGTGTATGTGCGTGCAATTGTGATGGGAGAATGATTGGTTAAGCATGACTGAATTAAGTTAAAATGAAAGGGAGAAAGAAGGGAGAGCTCTGACTAATGAGGATCACGATGTCTGAGCACAGGGAAACTGGCATCGGAAACTACTAAACCCTAACACACAAGCGCTACTGAAAAGTGACTTTACTTCCAAAAACCACAGTGCTTTCCATCATTAACCTGGAAACTACAACAAAGTTTAGCTGCGCAACAGGAGATCCAGATATATTTTTTTAATTAAAGGGAAAGCTTCAAAATACAGATGAGTGCTAAACACATATTCCATTCACTGCAAAAGCCTGTTGAAGTCACTTTTACTTCACCAAAATTACTCCCAACCTCAGATGGAAAAAAAGGTGTATGTGTAGCAAAAAGACCAGGTGGCGCAGTAGAGGTAGGCCAGCTGGCATGGCTGAGTGAACCTGGGTGGGCAACTGTAAGTAGCCCTGTAGAAAGATATGTAGTGGAACAGGTACCTACTGCAATCCCTGAAAAAGACGTTAGAGGTGGAACTAGTACAGCACAGTGCAAAACCTGCGGGACTGGCTGTTCTGGAAAATCCACACACACACACAAAACCCACACTTGTGTTTTCTGAAATTCAACCACGCCACACCAATCAAGCTGCCGCTTGCCTAAATGTTTTTTACAAGAAATACATTAGCACACCAACATCTCCATCCTCTTCCTTCCAAGGACGTCTGGGAGAGTGTGTGTACGTGCTCGCCGCACAGGGCTGCATTCTTTTATAGCGCGTGGAGCATTCCTCAGCTTTGAGAATCCTCCTCAGCTTTGGTATTTCAAAACAAATACCAAAGTTATTACAACCGATGTCCCATTAGTGACAAATAAATCACAAAATACATTTAAATATACCACTTGCTTTCCACAAGGGTTTTGCCAATAATAAAAAAAACACAGCGGCACGAACGTCCTTTGAAAGCAATCTTACAGCAACAAAGTCTCTGCTGTTTGAGCGTTTGACTTTGCTATGTTTCTAGGCAAAAATCTGAGAGTAGAAAGGATAAATAAGCAGCAGAGTTCACAACACGGTTTGTCTTTCCTCTACACTGTAGTTTTAACCCAGCTGAACTGACGCACTTTGATGGTTTAACTTCATGTGGGCATTAACCACACGGTTCCTCGTCTCACGGTAAAACAAAAACACAAGTCCGTGCCTGAGTCTTGACCCACGGCTGTCAGGCAATTCAGGTATAAAACAAATAAAACGCCTTCGTTGAGTTAGCAGGTTACGATGAACAGATTTATGATTGATAGGATGCTTTGTTTATGCAATTATCTAAAATTATCCTCAAAGATATTACCACACACAGCAGTGCAATGTCTCATTATGGTTAACAGCAAGTGTTAAAATGTTTGCCCAACAACCACAAACGCCAAAATGAGCTCTCTTGATTTATATTTAGCGTACTTCATTTATACTATTGTGCTATGGTTAGAAAGTGATGTCAAAGTAGAGTTTGGTATTTCTCTCCCTTGGCCAGACAAGATTAGTCATCCAACAACCAGTCCCTGCATGTTTAAGGGATCCCTCCTCTGGTGTTTTATGTCTGCGTTTCGGCACTTTTTTTTCTTCCCTTTGAATTAAACTAAACTTGCACTGACATAACTGTAGCGTGACTTTGTGGCTGCTCATGGAGATAGCTTGAATAACTTTTCCAACTGCCTTGATGTTGAAGAAACAAGAAGAAAAAGACAAAAGTTAACTAAATGTATTTACTTCAACTTCAGATGACTTCTATGGAGCAGTATTTAAAATGATCATCATCCGCTTCAGAAACCAAAGAATGTCATATATTGCAGTTGTTAGCAATGATAATATGCAATGATAATTTATGCTACTTCAAAGCCACTGGTTAAAACCTTTACAAACTTCTGCCTTGGTGCCTTTTAAGAATCCGTCCACATCTAAAACAGATCTGCAAACCAGTGATTGAATTGTGTTACTAACCAAAATTGGGATCATTTCCTGGAATCTGTGGGCTGCCAATCATTGTTTTGTTTTTTATTTGAGGTAACCTCTACCATAGCCACCGACATCACTGTTTTCAACATTGGGCCAAGCAAATTTTCGTTGCTATGCTGAAATTTAAAACTCACTTTTTAAAAATTATCGTAAAAATAAACTACTGTGAAGCACCTATTTTGAAAAGGGACACTGAAAAACAAATCATGTTTATGGTTACAGATGTAAGATACATTAGGACGGTCAAATGCATCTACTTTATTCTAAAATAAATAAATTCTTTTTTATTTAGCTAAGAATTAGAACACTGAAGACTAAAATGTAACTGAATCCCAGGCAAAAAAAAAATAAAAAATAATTTATCCTTCTGACCTGACCTTTTACTGACCCGCTATTAGAGACAACACACTTTATTAAAACTGCTGAATATATTGCTCTTTTCCAGCATTTCCTGTCACTCCAATAATAAAAATCCTCACGCAGCATCCGAACGTTAATGTATAAGAGTGCTGGGAAACTGCGAGGCCGTCGTGCTAATCCATATCCACATTCCCAAAGAGGATGTCTATTTAACCCTTTGTATCCCACTAACTCATAAAACTACAGAGTCACAGAAACAACTGAGAGGAAGCCACGCAGAAAGGAGGTGCATCGATAGCCATCTAAGCGAGAGCTTCCGTCATCAACTCTTAATAGAGAGAGCCCCTTGCTTTGCAACAACACAGACAGCCATCACTATGTTAAAAGGGGCACAATGCAAGAGCAGGCTAATAATATTGTGCAAGTGGAAAAAAAAAATCCAAATGTTACATTTCTCGTTACTTTAAGGAAAAGAGCCCAAAAAAACCAAAAAGCCCCCAAAACCCCGAAAGAGAAGCTGAATGGTTCCCATCATGAGCAAACTCGCCGTACCAAGAGTCAAGTTGAGAATGCTTTGGAGAACAGAAACTTAAAAAGGCCTTCTTCTTACTTTTTGGTGTTATAATGTTGACCACAGCAACACTTTAGACAGTGGGGCTTTCGCATGGGAATTTTCCAGTAGCAAATATCCAGTCAGTGTTTTCCTCAAGTTATATTTAACCTGGAGTATGAGGACTTCCATCACAGATTTACTGGCAACCAGACAGCTTTCATGGCGTCTTCTCCGATACCACATTTATCTAAACTTCAGCCTTCTCTAGTACAGCATTGCAAACCAAGAAAGGTCAAAGCTTAGGTGACTTTTACCCTAAAATCTCTACTACATAGATCAGATCTGAACTGAAAAGCATATAGTAGGAGAGATCTGAAGAAACAAGTTAAGTACTAGTAAAAATAATAATAATTTAAATCAATAACTGATCTATAAATCTGACATTATGAAACGCATGAAAATTAAGACAATGGCTAAAGAGAGGTGAGCCTTATGGAGTCCTGTCTGCTTTACCATCCACCTCCACTAATAAAATCTGTCTCTATTAATGTGGCTCTTATGACCTTGCCTAACCATCTGGCACTGGTCCCAGGGGTGACGACTGCATGACGCTGGCTTGCAGCCACTGACTTCTGGACACACTTCAAAAGCTGTAACAGTCATTTTGTTACTCTCTTTCTGACTGGGTGTCCGTTGCTCTGTCTAAGCTCATTCTCAGTTCATTTAGTGTCCTGTGCTCTGTCTCGGTACACGCCTTGTGTATTACTTTCACAATGCCTCTTAACAATATTGTCTAAGAGAAGAAAAGTTTGTCTTAATCCATTGCATCCTAGAAGGGTTGGTAAAGAAAAGACTGTTCTGGACTTGAACAGCACCCAAAACTAATTTTAGAAAAAGGCCTGCACTCAAACGCAAGGCAAGGTTAAATCCATATAGTGTGGGTTGATACTGCACATTTGAGAGCTCTTGATAAGGTGTTGTCTGACCTATATCCCCTCCTCCATGTATTTTTCTTCTTTTCTTCTATATTTTGCTGCCAAACTCTGCAGAGTGGCAGGACAGCTGCAGGCTCTCACATACTCCACTCCTCCTCTTCATTCCCCTCATCCTCCTTCCTTCTCATTCTTCCACTATTCATGTCGTTAGCCTCCTCCTGCACTGGGCTTCAGGCTCAGGTCCCACTCAGCACAACCCCCAACCCCTCCCCTGAGCCTTCACAGCTTCCTTTTCCCCTGTTTTAAGAACTCAGAAGGAGAGCTTCCCTTCAAAACTAACAAAAAAAAATGCCCGAAAGGTAAGCACAGATCAAAGTCTGCAGCCAAAGAGACAGCACTTAATCTATAATAAGATGCAAAATGCATTTACAGTCTATCATGAAAGCGGTGACAACTGGATGTCTGAAATCATTAAATGCACAGCACAATAAATCAGCTGTGCCTTTCAATGCAAGCTGAGCCACATGGTCGCCTTGGAGCAAGAGGGGCCGCCTATTAAACTGGAAACGTGATGACAGAAAAACATGCGGAAAAATGGGGAGACAATCGGCACAAGGTCTAAAATAAGAAAGTCCAACGTGACAACAATGTGTGCAAAGTCTGTGGATGGAGAACTGAATCGTTGTTTTATCAGGCAATAACACTACTATGTCTGACTTTCTAGCAAATGTGGTGGAGAGCGGCAGCTAGCTTAGCAGAAAAACAGAATTGACCATTTGTTTTTGTGTGTGTTTGAGAATTTATTTGCCCAAGTTCTATTTACAGGGACTTACTGAATTCATCTTATACTTGCTCTTGCAAGCATGTGGACCCATTGGGTTGCATGCTGCACAAAGCTAGGCCCTCTGCAGCAGCACCAGCAGCATTCCATCATAGATTTACTTGCAACTTGGCAACCAAAGAAGTGTCTTGGTATCCTACATCTCTCTGAAAAAGACTTGTAGTGGTGTTCAGGCACACTGGCCTCGGGGAAAGACTTGGACATTAACACAAATTCATCTTGTTTGTTCAGTCTCTGCTATTCTTTGTCTGGCAGTTAGTAAAGAGCGTAAAAAAAATAAATAAATCAAGCATGCAAGTTCAGAAGCGAGGCAAAGAAAATGCTGTGCATGAATAGCCGTTCACATGATTTCATTAGGCGAGGTAATTACATGGGTGAGCGTGTATTTACCATGTCGAGTTCCTGGGAGACTCGTCGTTTGCGTAGCTCCTCCATGCGGTCGTTGACGTCACTAAAGCAGGTATTGTAGTACTCAGAGTATTCCTGTGCAAGGTCATCTATGTTGCCCAGAGAACCATCCTGAGGAGAAGAAGAGGCATAGTTTTAGCCAGAATACTAAAACCACTAAAACCACTGATAATTTCGCTGACAATGCTCCCACTGGAAAAACTCTCTTTGCATGAATTATGAACACTCAACTGCTTTGTTTCGATTTACTTTCTGCACTTGGTCTTTCCTTTACACGCTTTCATATAACTGCACTTCACAATATTCCACCAGTACTGCAGGGAAAGGAAAAAGCCTAAACGAGTTAGCACACTGCGTGACATTCACATCCCCTCAAAACTTTGTATAACCAATGTACCACTTACAATTAGTGGCAAATAGAAGTTAACTAGGATGCATTTTTGTATGCCTAACACAGACATTCCCTCTCACTCCTACGCAGTTTTGGATAAACTAAATATTTTCTTGGATAAGTAGAAACAATATTATTCTTTATATGCATTCTTCTTAGCGATGCCACTAATTTCAAAGTGTCAACTACCGTTCAAACTGAGACCACGCTGCGGCAAACTACGCCACACAAACAAAAAAAACCTAAAAATACCCCCGGTAAAAGGGCTTTAGGCCCATTTATTCATTCTTATCAGGTTCCATTCAGTGTCACTGGCAGGCCTTGGTTTGTTCCTGGGTTTTTGTCTTTATTTCAAGATGCCCTTTACCTCCTCAGACATTCACCAAGCTCCAACCCAAACACACTTTTTCCGGCAAGCTTCAGTTTACATTAGCACAGTTCCTGCCTTTGTGAGGAAGATCTGTTTAGGAATAATGGAGGAAGTTCTGCTCCAAACATTAAAGAGCTTACCAAAAAGAAGATAACACTATGAGGTAGTCGAGCACATTTTAAATTCAGGTTTTATTGAAATGCGTAGCTGAACATAAACTGTCAACATAAAGGGGCCGGTTATAAAGCAATCTATGAAGTTAATTAGGGTGACTTGTGTTTATGTCGGCCCACCTTACAGATTTAGAATATCTTAATTATTTTCTCAAGGCTTAAAAAAAAAGGAAGAAAAAAAGCACTTAAATATTAATTACTTTCTTGAATTAAGTCATTGATATTTCTTTGCAGGACATAAAGCAACTTTTGTATAACTTTTGTGGGAGAGAAGCTCATCTCCTGCGTCTTGCCTTGGTTAAAATCTAGGCCATTCTGGCAGCGATGGCCCACAGTTGAATATTCATCAGTGTTGATCTAATCTGTGCCAGGCAGACAGCTAGCATTGAGTCACTGTGCAGGGTCCAAACAGTCTCCCTCAGTCTCTGTCTTTCTCAACTGGACTCCCTATCTGGGTGCCAGGCCACAAATGAATGGATCACTGTGAGTAAGGTGTCACACGCACACCCGTGCATACACACACAGGTCTTCTTCAGACCTAGGTGTCTAGTCGGGGAGAACACACATTAGTATGCGCACACATTGCATGCTGGGGATTTCAAAAGCATCAGACCAAAACAAACTGAGTTAAGCCAATCACAAACACAGCTCGGTGAGACAGAGTTATGATTTATTAATTGTAAGATGAGCACATTACTGAAAATAAAACAACAAAAAACACACAATTGCTTTGTCTCAAATGCACACTTTGGCTTGCTGTGATCTGTCCTCCCAGCATTTTTTCTTGAGAAATCCTGTTTTGGCCAGACATGTGGTTTGAGCTGACTGAGGATCCCAGTGGAAACACTCCCCAAGCAGACACATGTTTTCGCCTTCATTCCTCACATTGACTGAAAGCGCACACTCATTAGAGAATGCCAAAATGTTACAATCAGACATCAAGACTGTGCACATATATTTGCAACATCCAGATAGAAAGACTAATGCCCGTTTTAAAGTTGCACAAATCATTTTTTTAGACGACGACTCCAATTTATTTTTAAACAGTGATGGATTTTTCTTTTTTCTTTTTGCAGAAGAATTATTTACGTTTTCAAGTCTTTTGTCTCCACTTGCAGTACTATCTCTCAGCTGTGGACAGGTAAAGCTGCATATATTTTGATGTTTTCAGATAGACTGCTAAAACAGCCCCCCCCCAAGCCCCGTGTGTGTGCAGAGATGACTGAGATTCCTCTGATTCACCAGTGGGATTACCTCATAGGCGCTCGACACAGCTGAACCTCGAGCCTTCACTTCCACCGTCACTTTGTACAGTGACACATTCACATGTTCTGTTGTATAATGACTCCAGATGCTTTTGGGTGAATCACAGCCTTAAGAAAAGGTAAACCAGCTGTTTTCTCATAATGGCTGGTCATGTCATCGCACGAACAAGTGCTTTGTCCACATTTTAGAGTAAATCTGTCAAAGTGGAAGTGAAAATGTGGTAGTATTGTTTGGAAATTTGGCAGGAGGGTAGGCATTGATGCTGGAAAAGGGATAGTCTGTGGATTACAAACCAGGGCAGCTGTTTGGTGAGAAGAGAATAAAACCGCTGTAATCTGATAACAGAGATCCTTCATTTGGTAAGAGACTCTAACGCATAAGTCATTATGTAACCTAAAACAAAACAGGCTCTGTTGGCAATAAGTCTCAAAAGATCCTTACTGTAAAATGCTTACTCTGAAGCCGCTTTACATGCGCACATATAGAACTATAAACACATCTAGTTTCATGACTGTGTGCCGATGTACGTGATGTAACAGCTACTCCACCCTCGATGTGAAGGAGGCCAACTCCCCATTTAAACTTGAACAATAGCAACAATAGTCGTACCAAAAACTCCACCCAAGCAAGAATGGGTGAGGTCGCTTGTATGAAATCAGAGTAAAGAGTGTGCAAGTGTCACAAAAGCTCATCATTCCATTACGATGGGTACTTCTAATTTCAAGATGAAAAATTTCCGTTTTGTTTAAAAAAAACAAAATTAACAAATCACTCGTTTGTGTGAAGACCACTGCAAATTAATGGCTGACATGTTGCGCCACCATCAAAATAGAAATTAACAGCGCTTATTAATGCTGAATGATTTGCGGTACCTAAAGTTCCTTTACAATTGCTTCAAAAGAGATGATTTACATCTATGGCAGAAATAAAAATGAAGTCAATATGTATTTCTACACAAATCACGTATAATCTGCTTTATTTTAGATATTAAAAAGTAAAGATATACATGCATATGCTTTGTATGCAAAGGTTGCACAGAGAAGGGAAACAGCATGAAGGTTTAGTAGCCTCGGGTCAATTGGCCATGGAATTCCTTGCATTCTTACTGACACAGGGTTCCTCTACAGACATTCAGAAAGTCAATTTGGAGAAGCATCACTTTAATCATGAGGCATGCCTGTGCGCTAAACTTCAGCAGCTTCAATTTCAGGCTCTTTTTTTTAAATCATGAATTTATTGCCAAAAAATAAAGTAATATAATTACAAAATATATATATTGACATGCACCCCCACTGTTACATTATGAAAATGAAACCAAGTAAGCGCTTTATACTCAAGTAACCAACATCAAGCACATATTAAATATAGTATTTTAAATTAAATATGATATAAATCTGGAGAGGAAATTCCCCAGGATTTAACACTTTTGCTTGAGCGTTTCATATAACAGAATACATAAAGGGCTGATCAGTCCTTTCAAAAGAGGCAGTGCACTGTTGAAGTGACAGTTTCTTTAAGAGGGAAAAGTCAAAACTATGTGAAAGGCACCCAATGAAGGTAATTCACACAACTAGCATGCAAGGCACTGATAACTTGCAACCTTGGGAACATCTGCTCAAAAGCGCTTTCTTGGTATATCGGTGACATGAGAAGACTATCTGCTAAGGCTGGAGCTTCACTCAGTTTATCTTCTTCACATCATGTTACAGAATATCTAAACAAAAGCTTGCTTGTTTATTAGCTGAAGAAAAGCCAGTATATAATACGCAAAAAAAAAATCAAATATTTTTGTTCTGTTTCAACCTTTAACGTCAAATTCCTCCATTTATCATACCATTTAGTTTTACATGGGCTGAATAGAAGTGTAGATGGTATTAACCATTGTTACAATCACGCCCTTGTGTCTACCCATTTTGTGTGTTCGAGAACAATGACAATGGATGACAAAAGAGCCGTCTGATGTAATGCTAGAAGGTTAGCAGCGTGATCACTTTCACTTGCTAAGCAAACTCAGGACAGGACTGGCAGACTGAAACTGCTGCCAGCTGGGTTGCATTGTGGTGCACTGTACTAATGTTTTTATAAGTGAATCTCTTGAGTCACCAACACTAACAATACATCACCTCTCCAATAGTCCAAACATCATAAGATAAATTAGCCAGTTGTTACTACATCCATCAATCTACTTAGTTCCTCAAACGCCTCCATAAACTAATCCCGCCCTGCTTCTCTGGATTAATACCATTCTATTGGTAACAAATAACATGAAAGAGAACATGCCATCTGTTAACAGTATAACACAAAATATACATTTGACAAAAAACTATTTGATAAAAACATCACTGGGTGTTGCATCAGCCGGCTGCAATTCTTACAAATGTTAAAAGTGCTGCAGGTGAGCACGAAACAAATCCCCAAACCAGGAGACATCTGACTAAAAGTTGGCCTTCAGGCCAGTAGAGGAAGACTGTTAAGGAGGGTAAGGCCAGGGGCCACAACTCAGTCTTTTAGAGAGCTTCCTCAGGATATCCGTGGCTTGAGCAGAACAGTACTCTGCCATCGCAGCAGAGGAAACCTGCCAGATCTCCGAGTGACCTCAATAATGAGTCTGGTCAGGGAGGGGTAGCAAAGGAGAAGTGACCAGAGTTGGACTTGGCACCAATAGACTAAATCCAGCTATTATAGACTGTGTTGAGAACACTGTTGGCAAAGACAAACTGGCCCAGCTAACCATGCTTTAAGTGAAAGCAGACAACTGAAGGACATGCTGCCACTATGTATAAAATGCTATGTGGGAGGAAGCACCTAGGGGTCACATCATCTAGCCATATATTTCCCAGACACAATCAATAATCACGTCTCAAGAGCAGAATCACATTCTTAGGTTTAAAGATGGAGCACTGTCTCCTACATAATCAGTTTTCCAAATGGACAAACTACCACCCACACTGTGTAAAACACCACAAAACTCCTTTCAAAAGACAACAAGGACTCCCTGCAGGCAAATAAAATATTACCACGGCTGTGGATTCAGATGGCCTTTCAAGCAAAAAACAGAGGAGAAATTTCTGGAGAGAAGGAAAGAGGGAGTGACTGTCAGCTGTCCAGGTTAGTGAGCATACCTTCCTATACGGTGAGGGGGTACAATTGAAAGCTTGCCTTAGGCCACTGCATATCTGAAATCTCTGTTCTGTCTCTCCTCTACATAAGCAGCAGTGAAGCAGCAGTTATTCCAGTTAAAGTCAAATCCCACAGGATATTTCCCAAATGGGATCCAATGAAAAGGAACTGAAATCTAGACCGCCTCCGTACAAATTCATAAAGCACATTTGTGTTTAAACTCAGATTAATTTAAAAGCTAGTGAAGTTCTGTTCTGAGGGACACCCCCATATCTCCAGACGTGGGGCGGGCCAAGCAGAAGCAAATTCCCTTTTCAGACATGTGTAAATCCAACCACTTAAAACAATTCACAGCTCCTACGCCACACTGTCCTAAACTGCCTTTGAGTTTTAATTACTTCAAGAGCTATTTACTGAGCTTAAACCGCACATAAATGAATGGCTTTCTAAGGTATTCTTATTAAACACATTGCACCACACGTCACTGTGGATGGTTAACCTCAGAGACGGGAAAATATAAAGCAGATTGAAACAGCATTTGATTTACAGTTAAAGCATTATGAAAACCTATTTTCAAAGGACAAACACTTTGCTGTGGAGCATTTTGGTGTTTATCTGAACGGTTGCTTAAAGTTTAAGAGTACTTTCCAAGTTTGGTATGTGTGCTGAAACATACGGTAATCTGTGGAAGATGGAGAACAGTAAGAAGTCTGACCAGATCTTTATCATGATAGAAAACTATCTCTAAAGAGGTATTTAGGCCTGTTTCCACGTGCAAAGACCAAAGATCAGGCACATGTGCAACAGTGAGCTAAGTTGGGTCAACAAGCTAAGACCAAATCCCAATTCAAAGGGCAAGCTCTCAAGCAAAACAAAAGGCATTGAAATCCATAGTGGGTTGGTTATATATAGCATCCATTTTGCTGAAGGAGAGCGCGGTGTTCATTGTGTTCAGAATCTCACGATGTGTTTAGAGATATGAGCGTGAGCAAAGTGTTAAGCTCAAGGTTCCCCGTGAAATGATTTAGTTAAATGTTAACAATTTAGAAATGTTTTCCAATACGTAAAGAAACACTGTAGTTAAGTGCAGCATTCTAAACGAGCAGAAACTGAATCATGTAAGCAAATTAAACAAAAGCAAAGAAATACTGGCCTGGAATGAAGGGACATTTCTGTTTAAGTTTGCAGAACAAACAAAGTAATATCTCATAGCCCTACGCGCCAGATGTTATGTTATGTTCGTTCTTTTCTTTCATCACGGTCGTTAAATCAGTTATGGGCTTGCCGATTCTGCTAAAGACACTAGTTTTCAGAAGCTGGAGGAGGCCAATCTACATTCGTTCACATTTCTGAAATTTCTTGCACAGCAAAATAGGAAAATAAGATGATCTAAAACGACAAACTAATATGGGAAAAAACAGCAACAAAGCTGAGGTCAGTGACATTGGGTTGTTTCTTTGTTGTTCTTTTTCAGTGTCCTTCAGGCTGTTTCTTCATTAGATGGCCAACTACTTGGAATTCAAGGTAAAAAAAACAAAACAAAAACAACAATGTTGTCAAAAAAAAAAAAAAAAAAAAAAAAAAAAAAAAAACTTTCCAAGGATAGAATTTTATTTTCACTGTTATCGTGTTTGAAGCAATCTGGGGGGGGGGGGGGGGGGGGGGGGGGGGAGAGACTTCAAAATGATGGTAAAACATTGGAGTGTATGCAATGCACTTTAGCAAAACTTGTTGCTTTTCCCTGTATGCGTGATTCCATTCAAGGTGAAAAAACCAACAAAAGAGAGCAGCCTATCAGACATATGCCTCCAGAGGCAATAAATCTAGATAAATTGCGTGGCTGGGAGCCAGGTCTAGTGTCAGCATTCTCCTTCCCCATATACACACAGTTCTGTACACCATACACACATCCTCAGTATCAGACCAAAGGGACTCCAGTGTCAATAGATAACAGATCTATTACATCCCATGTAGGCAGTAAAATAAAGAATGCATTGAAAGCCACACAAAACATTGCTTCAGGAATTTGGTTTCCTCAACACAGAACAACTCTGAAGTGATAACGATTTCAAAGCATAAACCTGTAACATACACTAAACTTCACTTGAATGAGATAACAGCAGTTTACAAAGACAACAGGAATCTCAAAACTATATAACCCATAAAGGGTAACTTTTCGGTGCATAACACACCACACACAATCAACTCCTGTTTGCTTTGATCTCGGACTGACTTGGCTGTATGAGCTCATCATTGGCAGCCTAGAGCCAACTCCAGTAGAATACAAGGCTACACGCAGAGCACCGATGGATTTGGAACATGGGCCTGTTGGAGAGAGCTGATGCGTAATTTGCATACGCCTATAATTCGGCGAAACAAACACTCATTTCGCAATACAAGTGTTAAAGGAAACAATTTCAGTTAGTTGGGAGTCTGTGATGTCAACCAATTATCACGTCACCCCTCCCCCCCAAACTTACCAGCATCCCCATAACGTCCGACCACAGTTGGGAGAAACTGTCGGAAGCAGCAGCGCTATCTGCCTGAGGCTCATCGGAAGGCGCACCGGTCCCCTGATCACCTTCCATAATGTTAGAAAACTTTGTTCAGAGTCACACCAGTATTTTGTAGCTTGCTTCCAAGCCCACAGGCAGGAACCTTAATCCCCAGCAGTAAACAAGATATCGGTGCCAAGGCTGTTTCACAGACAGTTGCCCTTGACGCACTGGTGAAATGCTCCAGCATTGCTTGGCACGATTTGAAGTTTAGTGCGCAAACTGCGTCCCGACATGTTTAGCAAAACTCCGAGAGAGAGACCAAAGGTAAAGAAAGTCGGCCTTGAATTATGTAAACCCACACCCGGTCATTCGTCTGAAAACTCTCAAGCGCGGTGTCCCCTGCTCCACAGTCTGCAATGCACGGATCCGGTGCCCCAGGGTATAAACCAAACCCCACAACTGAGGAAGAAGAAGTCGTCGAAATGGGGCAAAAGTTTCCGAAAAGTTCACAAAATCCCCCAGTAAGTGTCACAAAACTTTCAACACTGCAACAGAGAGCACACTCAATCGTATTTCCATTAAAAATTCGAGTGAGAGAACGCCCGGAACACACAGCAAAGCCTCCAAACAAGGCGCCTCCCCCTCTCTTCACCCCTGCTCCTCTCACTCCCTCACTCTCCTTCCCCCTACACACGCCTCCCAGCATCAGGAGTACAATGTCCCGGAATTAGCGCACACTAGTGACCAATTATTCACATGATTAATTATTCACATGATCGATACATTTTTCCCTCCAAATGAGTCTGTTGCATAACCAACTTCACTGTAACCTTAAAAACAGACTTTGTTTAACCCTCCCCTCAAATTTCAATCATCTGCTAGTCACTGACAACTTTGCAATGCCCAGTTAATAATCATTTTTATCTGTCTATTGCTTTCTGTGAATATATTTGAATCTAGACTTTAGAGTTTTGCTAAAACTGAGTTCATTTAAGGGATTCGGTCAGAGAAATCGCTTTAATCACATGCTGACATGCCTTCCACCAATACATCTCTGCAGCCTAGTGAATAGGGAACGTGAACAAAGCACATTCTCCACACAATTGTTAGAAAAACAAAAAAGCCTATGGGAAAAAAATGTTTTTAAGAGGTTCATGCATGTGGTGCCCTATGCCCTCGTAAATCTGTACAAAACGCTGGACAATGACACCGAAACACTAGACTTTTATTGAACCATAAGATTCTAACTTGATTTACATATAGTCCAACAGCTATGTGATTTTTTTTTCTTTTTTTGTGCCGCAGATGCTATTTGAATAAAAGTGGGAGAGAGATACTTTATGCATAAGCATGAAATTGCACAGCTACCCTGTCTGATCAGCTGTTTGTTATGCTCTACCAGCAGGCAGGCTTCTCTTTTGTAATGAAGTCCTGAAACACTCTGGCTCTCCCTGTTGTTGTCAAGAGCATATTTTCTATGAGCAGCTACAGCTGCCAGAAATAACGGAAATTAAGAGTAAAATTGAAATTTTCAGTTCACACTAAGCTCCAATCCCTGTAGTTTCAAGTCAGCATAAAATGCTGCCTTAGCTGCTGTTTACCACATAACTCTGCCACACCAGGACAAATTTATTCAAAAGCAGCATAACCAAAGATGAGATAGCAGACAGAAAATTTGTCAACCCCACAATCTTTTGCGCAAACATGAAAACAGTTACACAATAATCCATAAAGCTGCAGTTTTGCTTCGAGAACTGCTGTCAATTATGCAAAAGGCTCCCAGATTTTACTTTGTTTATAAGCTGTTTATTACATATCAGTAAGGCCTTCCCCAAACTGCAGTGTCTTCTTTTAATCATCATATCATTATCAAAAAACAGTTGAGACTGTGGTCCTTGAAAGTGATAAAAAGCAGCAGATACAAAAAAAGAGGATGTCAAGATGTTGATAAGCAGGTCATCTACCAACTGGAAGGTTGGCAGTTCAATTCCTGGCTCAGATAGCCTGCATGTTGAAATATCCTTGGACTAGATACTAAACCACAAGTTGTCCGTGATGTATCCATCAGAGTTGGTGTGTGAATGTTCGGCAAAGAGCTTAGGCATGGAAAAAAGTAACTGTATGAATGTTTGTGTGAAAGGGTGAAAGAGGCTTGTGATAAGAAAGCACTTTTGGTGCTCAAACTGAGTAGAAAAGTGATATATAAGTAGAGTCCATTCAAGTCCACAGGATTAAGACTAAAGGTCTGTTACACAAGATTAAAAAGTAATCTGTGAAATGATTTCAGTCTAGACTAAAATGTTGGACTCCACAACACAGCACTGTTTGTGTAGCTAAAAAAAAGAATTTGATTTTGCTGCTCTTCTGGGACTGTTAATTCCTTTATATACAATATCGCGGTTTTAAATTTGTGTCGGTGAGCAATGGCTTTGGATGAGTGGCAGCTGCTCAACAGTGTCCTGCTTACAGTCTAAACACACAGAACACACGTTCAAACAAGAGCAGCTTTGTTGGATGACATGCTGAAAGTGCGGGGCTCTGCACTACTGACTCGTATTTGTAACCTTGGGGTGGCAGCAGCAGCAGCAAGTGGCAGGACTACTAGTGTTTATAATGGCATTGCGTCATTGCTCTGCCCATCAGCTCTCCTTTGTTGCTACAGAATGCTAACTATGTTTGATTTGTAGGTGTGATTTCAGAGCACCACCCTGATTTCCCTATTATTTTCAGTTGGATTGAGCTCTTTGGAGTCATGCCCTTAAACACACAGACACACAAGCGCACATATCGCTCAGTATGTACAAACACATGCTGGAACTCCCTTTACTCAAAGACAAGAAAGTGTGACCCCCACCTGGAGTTGCTGCAAACAGAGGGGTCAAACTATTAATGAGAGGAGGGCATCTGTTGACTTATCAAACACTGCTGGTGTGTTGTCTCTGTGTGTAGCTGCCGAGTTTTACTCTTTTCACACTAACCACTAATTCAAGGTGTCATGTTGCCAGACAAGAGGAAATAAAACTTACTTCGCAGATGCTAATTGCACATGTTAACAGTCTTTTCTCTCTCGACAGGCTCTTTGGAAAAGATTCAGAGTGAACATTTGGTCAGAAATGAGGATAAAATGTGTAACATATGAACGTGCAGAGGATACACCTGCAAGCAATTCACGGTGGAAATCTGTTGAGAGGAATGGAAGAATGTATTTGATGGTTCTCAAAATATATAGATGGCTCCGTCAGGAAAAGGGTGATGTCATGAACATAAATTGCTCAGATAGCATATTTTGAACAGACCTCTTGAAAGCCTTGGGGCTTGACTGTGATTGATCGGTGTCAATTGCTGTACTTATGTCGACATCTTCCCCGTCTTTCATCTTTTCCCATGTTTTAATTCTCAGTAATAATCATTTTAATATCTTATTAAACCTCATTTTAATATTATTTTCTGATCCTGGTGAATTGTGGCACAGTTAGAAAATTGCACCGTCACTAGGATTTAATTTACATTAGGAATCCTGAAACTCAGTTCTTCATGTGTGTGAGATTATTTGCTGATTGTTTGCTTATTAGCAGAAGCTGGTCAGGGCTAATAGTCTGACAACTAAAACACTGCCTAAAATGTTTACTTTCCAAATAAGAAATACCCTTATTCGTGCTTTGTACTCTATAAACTGCCCCAAATTACCTTCAATTAAAGCATGATTAGGGCTTAGAACTAGACATTGTGATGAGAATGGGACCAATACTGCTAAAAAAGTTCCACTTTCTGGAAAGAGAATCACGTGTCCTGCAGCTATCAATACAGGCATGAATTGAGAGACTCATATACAAAAGTTCTCATTCGCCATGGTGAAAAACAGACAGCATGTCTAAACAAACTCACAGGAGATGAGAGGAATCATTGCGACTCGGCTGAAAGTACGTAACTGTAATAAGTACAGAACTGCTGAAAAGTCGAGGTTAAGATAGGTCATCGCTTTTTCACTTTCAACACCGAGTTGTTAGGATTCCTCAGTGGAGTGATGAAGAGAGGAATAAGGGATGGAGACGGCAGCTCTAAGGAAGGAATGAAGATAGACAAAAAAAGAATGCATATCATGTTAAAGCAAAGCAGGGCTGGACCTCCGCTGATAGCGAGTGTGACCCTTCCTGGAGGTCACTAGACCTCGGGGCTTTAAAAATAGCTCCACAGGGAGTCACAAACCCCACTGGCAGGGTGGGGACAGATGTTCATAAATATGGTGGAAAGACATTAAGGCCACCATACTTGAGTGATGCCACAGATGACAAAATAATAATTACATGTATATTCTGTTAGCTCAAAAAGAATATGATTACTCAGTTTACAGCTTTCATCTTTTCAGAATTAAAGGTATAAATCAGTAAAAGTCTGGTGACATTTTGTTAGTTTTGCCCTTCTAAAACAGGCTGGAACGCATAAAAATCAGCTCTTCATAAAGCAATTAGTGGAGCCGACAGGATGACATCCAGTCCTGTTATACGAGCATGACATGACTCATCATCACCTCTTCTCACCCTGCACTGCTATATTTTCCTCCTTTGTTCAAGTTAACGTATTTAAGTTTACACTCAAAGCTAATTGGATCCAAAGTCTTGAACCCTTATCCCTTAGCTCTCAGGCTGCTTTCTCTTGATAAATAATTGGGATCAAGATTTTCGCATCATTAATTCTTCTTAGTCGATGGGTCAAAGGCCTGACAGTCCCTTGGCATTTTCTGTGAGCTGTTCAGAATGTGAACGTTTGCCTTTCCTATTTATCGGTGTGTGTGTGTGTGTGTGTGTGTGTGTGTGTGTGTGTGTGTGTGTGTGTGTGTGTGTGTGCATATACATGCATGCTTATGTGCATTTCAATGTACAAAAAAAAGAAATGTGTGCGTGAGATGAACAGAGAGGCAGGCCAGCCCCAGTGTGCTTCACATGCGCGTGAGAGTTATCATGCAGACATGCGATAACTCCCACACAGACCCAATTAGCATGACAACTAATTACTGTTTCCTTGGTCCCCTCCCTCAGCTAAGCTAACTCATTAAATTAAATCAACACTCTGGTCTGAAAACAATGCTTTGAGGGAGTAATAATGATCGCCTGCCACTTGCTATTTATGTGTTCTAGGTATTACTTTTCATAGGGCGGTCAACCATAACACTGGAGCCTTTTGAAAGCTGAGAAAATGTTAGCTTCAAATATCAACACAGGAATTACCTCTGGGCTAGAGTGAGGCAGAAAGCAGAAAGAAAGAGGATGACAGCTGAGAGTGTGTGAAATAAGCACACCGAGTGATATGCATGGGCAACAGGGAGAATACTGAGAACAACAACAAACAGATATAGAAAAAAAAAAAGGAGATGGTCTGCCTGGGGTATGAGGCGCATGTGATAACCAGCTGTGCATAGCATTGAGCACACTGGGAAAAAAAAAAAAAACTTCTCAGAAGACTCATACAGTGTCTGGTATGTCAGTAAAAACAGTCTGGATAGTGCTGTCAAAAAAATGCCAACTCTGTACACACAGATCCTACTGGATAATATTATGTGCTTTAATGAGATGCAGGAATTCAGGGAAAAGGAGAAAGTTTGTGTCACTGAGATGTGGAAAGAAGAAAAAGTCTGGAATGAAGCAGGAAGTTCTCAGTGTTACAACATGACCTTCTAACACTGTTGATAAAAAAGGAAAAAAAGACAAAGCATTTTCTTTGGAATCGCTCTTGGTGCTCATTTTTCCCCCTCCTCATGTTTCATTTAAGGGAATTAAGTTGTAAGACTCCCGCCACTTAAGCATGCATACCACTGAAAATGTCTACACGATAAATAATATCACCGATGGCCACATGCATATGCGAGTAGCATTCGCAAGTCTTCATCCATGCTTTCAGTAATGCACTTGCAATTGCAGGCCCCTTTATTGTGCTTTGTGTAATATAAAAACAAAGCATATTTCCGCTAAGCCCCGGATTCCCACATTCTCCATGCAGTGCAAGCCTCTGTGGCCATGTGGTAGCTGATTAAGTTACGCCATTGTGCGTGTGTGACTGAGATTCCAGCGCGTTTTAATCAGGCCCGACTGAAAGGACAGATGTTGTTTTTGATGTGAGCGAATTCCAAAAGGTACGAGCAGCACAGAGCAGCCGGTGTTTAGCGTGCGTGAGCTTAGTGATCATTTGGATGTATGTATGTGGGAAAGACTAAAGGCCATGGAAGAAGAGTGTGCTGCATCTGTGTCAAAATGGTGTCCGCAGGAGTGCTGGGAAAAAAGCTAGCTTGTTTGAGTCCACGGGTGCAGGTGGAGGCGACGGGCTGGTCTCGCTAGAGATGGAGGTCATGAAGCTCGGCCGGCAGCTGCGTCGGTGTCAGGGTGGTACTGCCAGGGTGACTGCTAATGTCCAGTGAGTCATCTCACTCTGTGTACTGGGGGTCTGCACTAGATGCACTGCGACAGGCTAGTTTTAGAGAATGGGAGAAATCCAGAACTGAACACAAAGTCCCACAAAAGAAATTATACTTGTGCTGACGTATCACTATGCAAATATATACATGTACACAAATGATTAAAATTAAATAACTTTAGAATAAACATTTTCAGCAAATATTTTCATCAGTGCAGTTTTATAATAAATTATACTAGACTGATATGAGTACAGCCACAGGGTGTCATTCACTGTCTACATGGATGCTTGTTAACTGTTATCTGGTGGGCAACTACTTTAACGTCTATAATGTGTATAATGAATTGAGGCAAAATAAAAAGGACGTTTCATTAAATATAAATACTTTGACATGATTTTTTGAAATTGAATTCCTCACATTTGTTAGATTTATTAAAACTTAAAAAAACAACTTTCACCCTCTTCATATTCTTCCACGTGCCTTTATGCGAGAGTGAATATGGGACATAGTGGGTCCCCCTGCTGTTGCCTTATATATTTACAAGCCACAGTGCGCATGCCCTCCTCGCCCTCTCCTCCATGCAAGACACTGGACTGTTAAATGCTCTTGCACATATTTTTATGTCAAATCAGCCAGGCTGCCATATGTTAGCCTCAAAGCTAGATACAGTAAAAATAGGCTTGGCCCCCAATGTTATTAATGACCATGTGTGCTGTGAACACGCTGCATAATTATCCCCTGCAGTTTTATCCAAAAATCAGTTTTATAGTACTGGCTTCAGGTTTATGGGACTCAAATACACACTGAGGAGCAGAGACATGCATGCACACTGAAGCTTACGCAACCAGAGAGGGGAAACGATAACATAGCTTTTCCTTTACTATACAAATCCAAATGCTAACAAGACAGTAGCCAGTGGGGCTCAATAAAGATTTCATGGGTCTGTCTCTGCTGTGTTTCTCTGCCCAAGTACTCTCACCTGTTGTTGCATCTGATGTTAGTGAGAATTTAAACACCACAGGAAGAACAAATATTGGTCCAACATTCAATTACTGAGCACTGCCTGCAGTGAAATAGATACTTCTTTAAAATCTGGGCTGTAAAAACTAGGTGTGTATTATTTAGAGAGCCCATTTCATGGACCTTTTTCACAGCAACCACTCTGACATGAATTAGGGGAGATGGGAGTTACAAATGAAGGTTCAGGTCCATTTAGATGTGAGCCTTCATTAACGTGACTGGTAATTCTTGCATTTAGTGAGTATTTCATGGCAAAGCAGCTGATGTGAAAAAGGCCTGTTAGTGGAAACTAGAAGACAGAACATTCAGGTCCTGCAGGAGCACAGAGAGACGGCGCTTTTATGTGTATGGCGCGGAGAAGAGTTCCTGTTCTAGAGATGCCACATTATCCCTGGCACGCACGCACGCACGCACACACGCACACACGCGCACACACACACACACACACACACACACACACACACACACACTAACTGTCAAAATAAGAAGCAGCACGCAATCTGCAAATCAAATCTAAAATACCTCAAGCCCAGATTTATCATCTTTTCAGTTAGCTATGCATCACAAGCATTTACAGCTTCCTTCACTATCCCTCTAGATTTATATCACTTTGCAAGCAGCAAACAGAGATGGCTGACATTTGGTTATGTATTAGATGTTATAATAACTTGTTAGTCAGCCAGCTCCAGGCTGCTGTGGTACACCCTTTTGTAATTACTGTCAGCATTCACGCAGCCATCATATATCTCACACGCACACAACCCACAGCACACGATCTGTCACACATATTTGGCCATTTGCACATTAAAGGAAAATAAACAGCCATGTTGAAATACATGCTGACTCGCACTGGTGGATGGATATCAAAACCTCAGCGCAGAGTGCTTTTCAACACAAACATGTGCCCTAATGCTCTCTGCTGTTAAAGTCTTACTGGTAAAGATATTGGTATGCACTCGACCAGTACCACAGTTGAATATTTTCCCAAAACTAATATTTAATTTCAGGAGTCAAAAATGGAAAAAATAAAATAATTTTTTTTGTTCCCTCGCTTGTGTGACAAAACCTCTATTTAAACAGAGATAATGGGATTTAAAACCTCTGCTGCTTTGCTCACAATCTGATTCATTTTCTTATGTTTTCAATTTTCAAACTGAATAATTCAACTATAAACACTTTATTACCACATTTATTTCTCAGTATTAAATCACAAATTCTCTCAATAAACTACATAGAAATACATTTTTAGATTTTTCTTGCTAATAAGATAGACATGAAATCTGAGAAAAGGAGAACAAAACTACTGTTTAATAATAGATTAAATTACAGATGGGCACAAATTAAAAACCTTAAGCTTCAAAGCCCACAGTCCATTGGCTCTGTTAAGTTAAGCAGGGCTTTGCTGGTATGGTTTGGATCCATTTGTCCCCTTAAACGAAAGGATTGAAGGAAAGCTTCTCTACCAAGATGACAATGTCCACATTCATAGAGCTTAACTAGTAAGTGAATAGTTTTGTCAAATGAAAGTGATGTGAATCAGATGCTGTGGCTTTTTGCAGTTCCCCTGGTCTCCATGGATACTGAACACCTTCTGGAGATTTGGACGGTGCTCTCTGCTACCATAATCAAAACACCCAATGAGGGGATATGTTTTGAAAGAATGGAGTTAATCCCTCCAGTAAGAGTTTCCGAAATTTGGAGAGTCGGTTCCACAACCACTGAAGCCGTTGTCGCATTGTGGCTCAACACCTCAAAGTGACTTGGTAGATGTTTTTCCATTAATTTCGATGTTTCGTTAAGTGACCATAAACTAATAATCTACTAGTGTGAAAAGTTATAAACCGTGGCCTCTGTTCTTCAGAGTAAATGTGTAATTCTGTACACCTCACTTTGCTTTCCACATTTAACTGTGGTCTGACAGCATGTACAGTATGTGGATTGGTTAGAGCACATTACATAAGACATCCCCACTGACACCAGCGGCTAGTTCGGTTAGCAGTCTATACTTCACCACAGCGCTTTCACATTTCCTTTCCAACATTTTCTGAGTCCTACTTGTCGTTTGTCTTTCCACTGTCCATTTATATTTCCTTATGCATCCTGGTGGGACATCGAGGTTTATGCTTGCACATGTATGTGTTTCAAGCAACCAGTATCTCAAATAAAGAGACTTAACGGCTGACATGAACATCAGAATTTAAAGTGGATTTTTGTGTAGATACACTTTGATGTTTAATTTAATAATCACAATTTGAGCAACATAATTCCATTTTCTTACGAAGCAGCATAGTTGATTGTCAAGCAGGATAATCACTATACCAACTGTTTTAAAAAAAAAAAAAGAGAAAAAAAGACTTCTCTTTGTCTAAGAGTAACATGTAGCAGTTTCAATCCGTCTCTGTCTGTCTGGCTGTCTACTCAAAACTCAACCACACAACACACAAACATAATGCAAACTCAGCTCAACCACTGCAGCCCTCCACTTTCACAGGAATTTCCCCCTATTTCGGCCCAGAGGATCCTGCTTACACCGACAAAATATGAACCCAGTGGCAGCATTGAGCCACAAAAAACACAAAACAAAACATGTATATTTTCCCAATGACTTAAAGGGGTTCACATGGTGATGTACAAAGCACTGGTCAAACTTGTGGATTTTGCTGTCAAGCAAGTACTTTCAATGCTCACAGACACAGTTTTCCTGTTCTCAGTAATCTGCTTCTGTTCAGTAAAGCCTTTAGTTTCAAAACTGTAAAGCGATGTGGGTGTTTTTAACCATTTTTCAAAGTATATGAATGGACTTCACTGGATGTAACATTAAGGATGCCTCTATACAAGTGCTGATATCATAAATAAGTTTTTGTTATAGAAACATACCGATACCTTTAGTACGTTTTTGAAATCCATTGCCAAATACTCCCAATTAAAAACGGGGTGTCTACAAAAATCTTTAGGAAAAATTGACAAATCTCAATTTCACCTCTATATTTTCACCTTGCCAACAAACATGCCAACATCCGAGCCACCTTCTCATCTTTGTGTATAGCGCATAGAGATGCATGGCAGGAATTAGTTCTTTTCAAAATCCCCCTTTCCCTTCTGCCATCTATAACCATAATTATTCCATAAATCACTACAACCAATAATTGAAAAACACAACTGTCACCTTTGCTGCCTGAATGTTTTTAAACCACATTTTTGTTCTGTAGCTGCCTCATTGAAACAAAACCTCTGAGATGGTAAAGTGACTTAGGTTACCATAGTGATGGCCCGATGTTTGGCAAACCTGTGTTGATGCTCGTTTCGACCTGACGAGACCTCATTATGGGCTGGTGGGGAGTCCTGTCTGAAATCTCTGGCCCAGACGGTCACTCAGACCTAATTAAACACACCTTTCTAAATCTGACTCGATTCCTTCGTCACTCTCCGTTATCCAAGTCCCTGCAGATCTAATCAGCGTGCAACCTGCCAACTTACAAACACAAACAGCAAGAACAAAAACCCCACATCCACGGTAATAAATGACACAAACGAAACAGTCGGTGGTCATTAGCTTTGTGGCTTAAATGGTTGTCCTTCCTGTCTGGGTTAGAGGCCAGCCAATGCACCAGTAAAAGGCCTGCTCCTTTGCCCACTCTCCCTTCTGGAAGAGCGAATCTTCTCTGAAGCCAACACAACTCAGCGGGACCAGAAGCAGGATAAAGGTTAAGAACCCCATGGAGATAAAATTCATGTCGGTTAAAGTAGAGGTTTGGCTACAGATTAATTTGCCTCGAGTAAAGACATGTTTCTAATAATAGTTGCTGCTTTTGAATAGATAGTAGGTTTCCTTACTGATAAGTAAAATATGCTATAAAAAGAAACAGGCAATCCAAAAATGGGACAGTTATTAGTTTTTAAGTGATTTTGTTATTAATAATATTTTCATTATTTTTATTATCACCAAAAAATGTTTCCTGTAAAGGTGCCATGATCAAAACTTGGCCCATATTTGCGGAAAGGGGGGGGGGGGGGGGGGGGGGGAGAAGAAAGAAGAAACCCTGGTCGATCTAGTAGGTTTCAAAATATGTAGAAGCAAGATAAAGAATGTGGCAAGGCACTGATGGTCAGAGGGATGAGATCCCCCGGGGGACATCCAAACACACATATATGCGCTCACAGGAGGCCTGAGTTGGCAAAGACATTTTGTGCCGCAGGGTTTGGTTCTGAGCCCATGCTGGCTAAAAAGAGATCCATACCCTGTGGCGCTTACCTGGCATTTAGCCGAGACCACTCTTTGATTATACAGAATTTTGTTTCTTGCACCGTGTTGTCAGTTTCTAGAACATTTAAACAAAACAAAACATACCAACCATACCAAAACAAAACTTCATACCACTCTGTTTTTGATCAGTTGTATAAACCTAGAAGTAGTTCGATATAAAAAATGGACACACCAAGAGGCAAATGACATGAAATATCATTACCAAATCCCAATCCAAAGGCACACACATGTGAGCACATATGCTCAAACAGTGACACCTCAGTTTTAATTATTTTCTCTCCCTTGCTTTCCTTATACACACAATTTTTCCTCTTCGTGTCAAAGCCTGGAATATATTGAAGGACAGCTGCAAGATGATCTGATCCAGATGATCTCAAAGGAAAAAAAACCCCCCAAAACATAAGCACACATGGTCTATAAAGCACAGACCTGACGTGAGCAAAAGAAAAAAAGAAAAGTAAAAATGATGGCTTAGAAACTTATGTTGTTTTTTTCCTTTAATTTGTCATCTGGCTCATTTTGTCTTGTGACCACAGATAAATAAACTCCAACTTCATTCAGGTAATTCACATGTCACTATAATTAGAAATAAATGAGCCATGTTGAGGTATCTCTGTTCTCCAGGTACCACAGAGTAAATTGCCGACTGGCTCTTGTATACCTCACCCTGCTCTCTAGATTCAACTGTGGTCTGAAAACATGTAGTGCATGTGGATTGGTCAGAGCACATTAAGCACTCCTACTGACATCAAGAGCCTTGACCACAGCTAATTTAACTCCTTTGATTTCCTTCTTAGTTGCATGTGATTCCTACCACCGTCCTCTGACAATTATATCGCTTTATGGCATCACATTTACACATATACATCTATGCGTTGTCTGAAAAAAACAAACAAAAAAGAGCATAACTTAACATTTTAGGTAACAAAACAACCTCTTATTTTGGACTTAATTGCTGTGTGTTTCAGTCTGTAAAATATATTTCGCTTGAATGGCAGTATGTGATGCCCCAAAACCTGCATACATCCTACTGCATTAATGGTGCCTTCACAGATGGGCAAGTCACCAATGCCATGTGTGTGAATGCACCTCCATGTCAACACAGATGCTGAACAAGCTGGATGGTCCCTCTCCTGTTTATGCACTATTGAACAGATATTATTATTTCAACTAGTTTAAAATTGTAATTACACAGTTGGTTTCATAAAAGACTGGGCGATAAAACACACACACACAGAAACGTAAACCTTTTCTAACCTTAAAATGTGGGGCATCAAATTTAAAATGAGCATATACTTATTTTATTTAGCATTAAAGTTTGATATGTTGTGTTTGAAATTCAGTAAATATGGGGTAGAATGTATAGCACAGCAAACAACCTATAAATACTATAATTTATTATGATACAAAATATAAGCATAATGAAATGCAAGGTTTTTCCACTAATTACCAAATTAAGAGGCCACCAAATAATATAACAGCATACATATGTACCTGGTGACAAAACATTTACTTTAGTTACTGAGACAAACAATTTAAGCATGCATGGTACTTACACTATATGGGTGTTAAATATCTAAAGGAACAGATTTACTCACAGAAACAGGAAAAGAAGGAAAAGATCTCCAAGGATAAAATCAGAAGTGCCCAACACTGCACTTTACTTTAACTGGAGCTGGAACAAAGTCTGCTTCGATTTTCTCCAACGTTTAACTCAGTCATAACCTCAGCTAGACGTCTGATTCAGTCTGTTTATGCACGCAAATGACTGGCATTAGAAACCCATGGACATGTGGTGGAAACATGTTTACAGCTGTGGCCTCGGTTTGGGCTATGATGTAATGGCAAAGAGAAAGGTGGGGAAAAGTTTGCCTTTGTCCGTGACTTGAAAATAGGGACGTTTTTGGTAAACCATGATGAGAGCAAACGATTTAAATAGGAACGTAAATAGAAAACATTGATTGAGAAGTGGATAGAACAAAACGGGGAGGTTAAAAGAGGATGTTTCATGGGTCCAGGGGGTAGGAAGGACCAAGGTAGGACAACACACAGCTGGAGCAACAGCTCCCCCTGGGGCAAAGCACTGATAATGCTTTAGAATTTCTAGGTCAAGTTACGTTGAGCCATACAATTAGCCATGAGAATAAACCACTGAGAACTGAATAACATCAATATATTCCATGTCCTCCTGAGAAAGCTTGGGCTCTGGCATTCAAGTGTCTATTATTTTCACATGTTCAGTTCAATTCAATTTTATTTATACAGGGCCAAATCACAACAACAGTTGCCTTAAGGCGCTTTATATTGTAAGGTAAAGAACCTACATAATAGGTTAATAATAATACAAGGAAAACAGAGAAAACTCCAACAATCATATGACTCCCTGTGAGCACGCGCTTTGGCGATAGCAGGAAGGAAAAACTCCCTTTTAACAGGAACCTCCAGTGGAAGAACCAGGGGGGAAATCAAAGGCTCTGCCTCCCATTCTACTTTTAAATACTCTAGAAACCACAAATAAGCTCACAGTCTGAAAGTGAAGAGCTCTAATGGAGTGAAATGGCACTATAAGGTCATTAAGATAAGATTGGGCCTGATTATTCAAGACCTTGTATGTGAGGAGCAGGATTTTAAATTTGATTCTGGATTTAACAAGAAGCCAATAAAGGAGAAATGTACGCTTCTCTACAGCACCATGTCAGTGCATGTCACCTAAAGCACTGACATGGACTAAAAATGTAGATGCTGACTGTAGATGTGAATCTAAACTAGCATCTGCATGATGTGTTGGGCCAAGCCCTGTCCATAGAAGCCCCACCCGGAACCCACAGGACCCAAGGCATCCAGTGCCAGCGTCCTATGCCAGATCCCACAAAAGGCCCCATACCCCAAAGGGTAGGCTGTTTTGACAGCATACAGGGCAAGTACATGATATTTGTAGTTTCTGCACATCATAAGTTCAAAATAATAGCGCCTAATTTTTTTGTGGAAATTGGGTTGTACTGATTTGTACTTTCCTCTGTTCTCGCCACACTCTCAACATACTGTTTTATGCGTTTACCAGCCAGCAGCCATTACACACCCACCTTCGAATGACACATCAATCAAGGCAAATGCAAACACGATAAATAATTCACCCATTGATTCATTAGTGGCAGTTGATCCCTCGATGTTTCATAGTTCACGACTCATTCACACACCAACAGGTTCATGAGCACACGTGTGCTTGCAAATGAGCACAGGCACCGTGTACTTGGCTTAGAAAACACACACACAGTATGCGGTTCACGAATGCGGTTGGTACTCTTGTGATCATTTTTCCCATTCATGCCTGGTAACACAGCTGTCCTAGGAAGAGGCAACCATTCATTTATGAACTGACTGTTGCTTGAATCAAGAGCAAAGCCTGGACTGTAGTTCAGCAATCTGGACAGAAAACCACTCTGGAGGGAGGGCGCAAGCTGTGTTCACATGCTAGATGTCACCGCAGTGATGCAGCTGGTGTGTTTAAAAGCAGGAGGACGTAATGGGTTTAAATATCCGATAACAATATGTGTACGCCAACAACAGCCCACAACATAGGCATAGATGATGAGGTTACTACCACTAAAAAGGCAATGGGATGCGTGCAGGTCTCAAAATAAGGTTCATCAGTATAACTACTAGGTTTACTTACAGGAAATGCTTTCATTATTATTTAAATTACAGCACACAAAACGGATCTTTTCAAAACACTCTCACAAATGCATGGAAAATCTGCATTGCATACACTAAATAATGCTCTCTGGTATTTATTTTACACATTAGTACTACCGAAATTCACTAAAATTTAGCAAGAGTCATCAAGCATGGATTGGATAGACATGCAAAGAATGTTTGCTGCACATGTAAAAAAAAAAAAGTTACATTTGAGTTGGAATATTTTTCTTGTTACCAACTTTAAATAAACATAAAATCACGAAAAAAAAAAGGTTGCCAAGTAGAAAGTCTCGTGCAATTTTTGATATTTTGCAGTGAATCACAGATAAATGGAAAGAACATTTATCAGTTTCACACATTAATCTCTCGAAGAAGAATGCGGTGATGAGCACAAGAGAAAGACTGATTTTCTCAAAGAAAACTGCTCTCTTCAATAACTCAACATTTCCAAAGCTTACTCCCAGCCTTTTTGAAGTGTTTTTATACCGTACAGTGAGAGAACTAATACGCTGTCACTGTTTAAACCACATTAGCAATATGACCAATGCCACTTACAAATTTTAAGCAGTAAAAAAAGGAGTACTGATATATTGGCCAATATATTTCTGATAGACGAACCCATTTATACACATGCTCTGTCACAGATATACTATGAAGGCTAAAGCCTGTGATCATTGTTTACCAGTTTTCCTGCAATACATTTCACAAACTAGTTAGCATCAAGACATCCTTTGGCTCGCTCTGATACATACTCTGCTGCATGTGCTAACAGTGCTAAGAGTATTGTAAACAATAGAGTCTGAGTGAAACTATGTAATGAGACCGTTTCAAGTAATGCAGTTTAGTTGTGACCAAACAAAATATGTTCATACAGTTTATTATATGAAGACATATCTGCTAATAATATTTTCCAGCTTGTATATTAGTCTGGCTTTACAGTGTTAGGATGTATAAAGCATATAAACATGGACGTGACTCATTTTAAGCCAGTTCATCATATTTTAACTATCAGTTCAATTGCTGATTAATTGCTTCCCGAGATAAAATTCTCACTTTTGGGAAGCTGGGGGGGAGAGACTGCATGCTTCTTACTGCACTACAAGACTTTAAAACTAACTGACACAAAAGGAGTCGGTAAAAGGAAAAACGAAACATTTTAGAGAAAAAAAAATATTGTCAAAGGAATGGCTTTTCCCCACTAGGCAGTAACAGTTAATTTGCCTATTCCTCTTCTATGTACTCTCAGCATTGGCTTTGGGAGTAGGGCTTTCTTGTGTGCATGTCAGAGCTCTTTGCCATGTTGGATGCTGGTGATTTGTGATGCCTGTGAAGGATCAGAAGGAGGGGCTTCGGGGGGTCGGCAAAGCTGTAGTGTGAGAAAGTTCTGAAGGCGAACACTGGCTGCAGCTGATATGAGTCTCCCGGGACTTCCCCTCTGCTGAGGTCATTCCTCGCACTCCAACACTCGTACATCACTGCTGACATCACCACTGATCCTTGCCAAACCGTTGCCACAGGCAACACAAACAGGAAAAAGCATGTGTGTGTGTGAACGCTTGTTGTTAAATAAGACCATTAAACTCCAATGGTGTACTGAGTGACGAATGATGTGTTATACACAATCGTGCAAAAAAGCCTATCATCCATAAAAAAATAAAAAAAAAACATTTAATATATTTCAATATTAGCTCTGATCCAAATGCCTGCAGCTGTTCTGCGTGTTTATTATAGGTGAAATCTGTATTAAATACACATTATGAAAATAGCTGTGCAATTCTTTTCAAGAAAAGACTGTGCTTTTCATTAAAACATGATGTTAACATGTGTTTAATGTGTCTCTGCATGTTTGCCTTTGTGTTGGTACATCTATGTGTGTGAGTGTGCGTGTATGCCTGCCGCCTTTCCTGCACCCCCTGCTGTGCCAGTCAATGCTTAGACTCTTGGGAAGTGAGGCGGCAGTGCCAGCAGTAATCAGAACTCTTTGTATCCACACACAGGGGCGAGCTATAATCAGGGAATGTTCTTTAAACAATAATAGCTGTAATCCTCTCATCTCAATATGATGTGTAACCTGCTCAAAACTTGGATTTTTGCAGGCGATTTATACCTGGCCTCCACCTTGTTTCAAAATAGATTTAATGAGCTTTCAAAGCCAGCTTTCATAATAATTGCTGAACCATAGAATTACAGCAGCCAGAGCTACAGAAGAAAAAATGACAGGGTGGAAGAATAGCGATAATCTTCAGGGATAAGCTCAGCAATGCACAGCCCTTTGAAGAATACCTACAGAGAATCAAGCGTGCAGGACCCTCTGAGTATATGCAACTACCACGTGTATGCATACCCACAAATTCTTTTGATAGTAATATATACTATAGATGTATTCAATGTGACAACTAATAAAACTGATGGTCGATGCAGTGACTTCTGATTCCTTCACTCATTATATGCCTAAAACAAAGACTTCAGTGTTGGTTATTAGCAAAATTTTAATTAAATTTGCCAGGACTCATTCAGACAGAAGCATGCGTGCACACACACACGTGCACAAACACACACAGATATCTTGTTCCAGATGAAAGACGAAACTGGCACAAAAAAAAAAAAAAAAAAAAAAAAAGATACGACTGATTGAATTTTTGGAAAAAATACAAATGGGGGGAAAAGAATCTACCTGCAAATCTTCTGCTTCACAGACTGTAGAATAAACTATTGTGGCAAAGCTGCAAGCACACCAAAAAGCAATTAGGCTGTAAAATGAAGAGATTTTTTAGCAGATTGCAGATTACTTGCAACGATAAAGACATTTGGTTTGCTACATAAATGCCCGGTCAGTCTACACAGAGTATTAGCATCATTCGTATACCTTCTGAAAAACAATTAAGGTGAAAAACAGAGTTTAGTTTAAATTCTATTACCTCTCTTGCACGCAGCATAATTATTATTGCTAAGCATAATATTAAACATACATACATGTGTCGCTTTGAACATATTTGCCTTTATTATAAGACTGTCACAAGTACTAGTCAGGGAGCAGATTACTTTGGACATCAGCCGTGAAGCTCTGTGTGCAGCCATTGGTCTGTCATTAGACCCTGCCACAGTTGTATTCATGGGAAGAAAAACAAAAACAAAGACTGCGTGAAATCAGGAATGTCTAACAAGGGATTGAGTGCCTCTCTGCAAGCAGCTGCAGCAAAGAATGCCTAAAGTCACAAAGTTCATCCATATTGTTTGTAAACTGGAAAATTTACTAAAATTATTTATAATTATTTAACTGTAGACATAAAACACTACAACACAGTACCACAACATGCAAGTAGTAATGTGTGCACTTTACACATGTGCGCACACATGTATATAGCAAACATATCCTCCTCTACTAATAAGAGATTTGCCAAAGTGAAGTTACTCTGGCAAATCTCTCATTTAAGGCCACAGAAAGTGTGATGTATTGCACATGAGCCGAGATAAGAGCAGAACCAAACTCGAGTTCTACTCTTATTTGATGGTTGCCATGTAGCCTACTTTCGCCCATCCACCCGTCTGAATATCTGAAGACCTACTGATATGCTCAACCAGATTTGGCTGGTTTGAATAAAACACAAAGAATGCAAATAACCTTTATGTTCGCTTCCAGTACTTTGGTTTCTCCTTGTATTTATCCACACTGACTTTATCATTATCCATTTAGTCCCTTTTTGTCAGTTTCTTTGACATCAGTCAGTTTTTTTGGTCTTGTTCCATAAATATGAGAAAGATCGTTGTACACGATGCACTGACACCACTGCTGAATGAATGTTATTACACAGACCAAAACAAATCAGGGCTTTTTAACGCAGCTCAACACATGTCACTTTTCTCCTGGCTGATTGTTGGTTGGCACACAGACAGTGCGATGTAGTGTCACTTGTGCCAAGTGACACTACATCATTGGCTGTAGCCCTCAGTCCGCTTAGTGACATCATGATGTAAAACATACACACTTGGTCGACATCCACTACCACAGTATAAGAACTATACGGATTACAAAGCCAAAACAGGGCCACTTTTCCAGTCCATCACTGTTATGCTGTATATGTTTTATATATCAAAACATGCTTACTATGAAAAGCAAAAACTCATACACCCTAAAATTATAGTATTCACAGTGATGTCAAGTCACAAAGAGAAGCTATTCACACTGTAAACCCATTCAGCAGTGACCTCAGTCTTACTCATGCCACCTGCACTGTAACATCATCCCTCTTGCCTATATTTCGCACAATGATGCAGGCTTGACTAAAGGCCATAAGTAATATGAAAAGTAGCGATACGGGCAGACGCAGACCAGCTGCACTGACAGAGGGAGATGGCTGAATTACACATGCACATATGGCAGAAACTGCATAGTCAAACAATTCCTGGGAGGCTGTGGAGGAAATAACTGCTCGTGTTTTATCAATGTCCCCAATCTTTACCTCCCCCAATCGTGTGTGCTGCACAGAATCTGCTAAAGCAGATGTAAGGGGGACGTTTACCCCTTTAAATCATCGTGCATTCACGCAGCCTCGCCTGTTGCCTAATATTAATAATCAGCATACACCTGTTGCCATGGCACATGGCTCTGCCCTGGTATGGATAAACAGGCGAAGGTTGACCAGCTTTGGCAGAACATTGCAACAGTTGGCCTGCACGGCTTCTTCTGGCAGATATATATATATTTTTTTTACTTCCAATTTCAATCTAGGAAACTGATTTAATTTCAAGTATAGCTTAGCAATGGGCTAATGAGCTGGAAGGCAGTAGAGTAAAGAGACCGAGAGGGAAAAGGACTTGCTTCGACAGCTAAAGCCTTGTGCAAAATTTCCTATTAAAAACTTGACACATGGTAAGGCCAAAGCCCTCCAACAAGCACCGGCACCAGTTTTTCTCTGAGCCTAAATAGTGACGCCGCATGAGTGTCACTTCAATCGGCTTAACGCTGGCTTCACAGTCCTTTAAATGTGTATTGCATGTGTTTAAATGTGTGTACATTTGCCCATGTTCATTTACTGTATTTGCACGCATGTGAACTTAAGTCCTGCGTGTGAAGGACTGTGTGTGTGTGTGTGTGTGTGTGTGTGTGTGTGTGTGTGTGTGTGTGTGTGTGTGTGTGTGTGTGTGTGTGTGTGTGTGTGTTTACGCACATGCAGTGTTTGTGCTTCCTCCCATACATCAGACAATCACAATAACATTGTGAAGTTTGCTCTTCCTGCATGGAGGGAACTTTGGCTCAAATACACTCCCCTTCCTCCAATTTCTAACCTTCTCTTTCTCCCCCCCCCCCCCAATCCATGCCTTTTTCCTCCCTCCATCCGCTCCCTTGTTCCTTGTCAGCTGGTGGGGAGATCCAGATGTGAAGGGAGACTGGGACAGGAAAAGCAAAGGGAGAGAGGGAAGGAGAGGGAGATAGAAATCCACATCCCCCGGTGACAGACTTCATTGTCCAAGACCTTTTTGGACAAGGCCTTTACAGACACATACACACAAACAATTATGCACACCAAACAATGAAGTCCCTCTAGACGACAAGGCCCGATTGAGTGTTTGTGTATTTCTCCTCCGTATGTATGTGTGTGTGTTTGTGTGTGCAAATCTGATGACAAAGCAATCAATGAACAACATCTTGCTGGAGATTTGCTGTAGATATTTAGCTGAGTTATTTACTGGGGGGTCTTGGCCAGGCATGAAGCTATTGTTCTCGTTTAGTGGGGAGAGAGAAGGAAATCAATACAGACCTGAGAGAGCGAAGCAAACAGTGAGTAACAGCTGTATGCCAGCATCCCCCCCCCCTATGTTTTGCTCCCTCCATCTTTGTTAAATTCTCACATTTACACCATCAGGTAGGGCCAGGGGCTGATAATTACATTTAAATGGCATATACACGTGCATCTGTACAGAATTCCTTAAGAAACTATACACAATGGCAAACACATGCACACAACACACTTCTACACACCACGGAGCCATATGAAATAAGTTAATAGAGTGAGTCAGCAAAAGAAACAAGAGCCGAGCTAAAAGGGCTCTCACTACCAGAGCATGTCTTTCACCAACTTACTCAATGAAAAAAAAACTAATGAATTATGTTCTTTACATGGCATGCCAAACTGATTGTCTTATTTAAAAATCTTCCACTGAAGATATCCCTCAGAAAAACTTGTTATGCTACTGAAAACCTTTTGACAGGCACCACAAATGAATGAGACAAGAATATTCCTCTCTAAAAAATTAAAATGTCAGTACTCACCGCGAGGCTGTCGCTGAGTATTTTCCTCCCACTCTTTCTGCCGAGCTAACACCGACTAACTCTTTAAGAACGGGAGCAACAAGTAGTGTACAGTGGAGAACAATGCATGTCTGCCAGAGCGCAGCAAAGCGTAAGCAGAGTGGAGACACACAGAGGTCCAGTCATCGGGCTGCTGCTCACATGGGACGTGGAGAGGAGGGGAAAAGAGGAAGGGTTAGCTATAGAATAGTCAAGAGTATAACTCGAGTTTGGCAGGGGGAGGGATCTCATCCTTCACTCCGCATGTCTTGCCCTTTTCCTCTCCTCTATCCAAAAATGTTTCAACATGTCTCAAATTTCTTCTCCTTCTCAAAAGTGGAGTTTTTTTCTGGCCTTCCTCTTTCTCCGTACACTCCCCTTTTCTTTCGCCATCTCTTGTCTCTTTGTTCTTACTGTCTTTTCATTGCACACACACAGACACACACTCACACACACGCGAGGGTCTCTTTGTTTTCTGTTATTCGGTTATGAACAGCCCTCCTGTAAAACTGTTTTGCTGTAAAAGTCAACAATGTCAAGCTCCACCTAGACACACAAGCAGCGCAAACATGCTAAAATAAAACACAGACACATGGGGGATCTTTACTAATGTAATATACATGTACATGTACAAAGTGAACCAGCTAACCGGTTGTCTGTTATGGTCATATATGCAATCACAGAAACAGAACAGAAAATTACAGGGCGACTTTAGATCCCTCTCTTTCTCTCTCTCTGATGTCACTCGTTTTTTTCCTGCCTTTTCACTGAAAGGCCCCAATTCACAAGTGGCCCAGATACCGCACTGTACTGGGGAAAGGAAGAAAAGTAAAAAGGGAGTCAGAGAAAAGAGTAACTTGATACAGTTAAAGCAACAATTATTTGAATGAGTCACTCAGCATTGAGGTTTGGGGTGTTTTTTCTTCTTTTTCTATGCTAATTTGTGAGAGGGAAAACGAGACCAAAGAGACAGATGGGGAGGAAGGGAAAAAAAACAATCTTCCCATTTTGGAAAACTTTACCTCCTGAGGACTCCTTGAGGTCATGGGAGAGGAGGAAGGAGAAACTGAGGGGATGACAGATAGTAACAGTGAGGAATGGAATGGCGGGGCAGACATAGGCTTGGATAGGTACCAGAGAAATGTCCTACATCCACTCGCCAGGAGATGGCTCACCAAAGTCAGTGTTGCTGACACAACCAAATAGCATAGGGTACGCCACTCTTTCAGACGCGAGGGTGATGGTGAGCAGACAATGACATGCTGGCAAATCAGAAACAGTGCACATTATTTAAGCAACTGAAGCTCAAAACACTGTGAAGCCATATCTAGAGGTGATGTGTAGCTGCTAAAAACTTGTAACTACAAAGGAGGAAGTCTATTTGGTCAGCTTGCATTTTCATCTGCGTTTCCAAAGCTGGTAAAGATGGGCTGGAGAGCCTGAGGCGAGATGTATAGCTCAACTGTAAAGACAAGCTGTGCAGCAACTCATTGCAACTCCTGCTACATGTAGATGTTTGAAGTGTAGCAGTGCAGCTTTGTCTCAACGCAATAAATGCATCAGGATCTCCTGTGTAAACCATTTCAGCTGACCTGCATCCTGTTTAGACCTGCCATCACAACGTTTAGAGAAGCAAACAAAGTGCAAGGGGTCATGTAAATGCGCAGCGAAGGACTTGCAAAAAAAAAAAGGAAGAAGAAGAAAAGAAGAAAAATAAATAAATCACACAAGTGAATCTCAGGGATGTGCAGAGACCAGGGAACATAAACAGGCTGTCTTTAGGAGTGTATACACATACAGATGAAGGCAGACTGAGAAAATGTGGTCAACATTCTTTGTTCAAGTGGTTAGACAGCACATTTCCTGCAGATGAAGTTAAATATTTTTCATGTTTTTTAGCCGCTAGACGAGGCAGTTCCCGATGTTGCGTATTACACCTTCAGTTCAGATCAGTCAGTTATAACAAAAGCAGCACAAAGCTCCAGCCTTTAATACAGCCCATAAAACCTTCTAATGCATGAACAAGAGGCAATGATTTGTATTCTTTTAATTTCAGCTAGCAAGCTAGATACAAACCCAATGAGCATGGCCACTGCAATTGAAAAATTAAAAACAAAACAAAACCCCAAAACAGTTCAAAGGGGCATGCTGTAAAATAGCCACGCATACTCGAAAGAAGCTGCACAAGCAGGTACAGGTACATCAAAGACATTCCACTGTTGCTTAACTGGCTTTGACTGCATGAAGTTGCAGGTCACTGTAGTTATGACAAACAGATATACTTTGATGACCTAAAGAGCAGTCCTTTCTAGTGTCTAGTGTTTATGAAGTATAGCTTTTGATCAGGATTTATTAAGGCTGACTGTTTAATTTATGTAGCCCAAAGCAAATAAAGCTGCTCTCTTGTCACAAGGGGTCACCACATCCAATAGCACTGCATTTCTGATTTGGTAGATTTTTTTTAACAAGAATAGATTTGTCTCTCCTCCCAGGGAACTTTTGTTTGTCAGGTGAATGTGTAATCCACTACATTATGGCCTAATATATACATTTTTTCGAAATCTTGGAAAAAACCCAATATATTTTCATATTACAATTACTTGATCTGTTTATTGTTTGATTGTAAAGGTTTCATTTGCTGCTTCTTGCTGGACTCTACTCTGTCTTATACAGGGCAACACAGGAAAAAAAAACCCTCACAATCAATTAGTAGAATGTAAATGGGCCATTCAATTACTTTAAGCACTATCCTTGTTCCTCCTGAGGCAAACAATCAAACAGCAGACACAAATTAACTCTGAACAAGAGAATTTGTCTAAAATCCGATCCCCCGCTAGCAATAGATAGGCAGCATCAGAGCATGGGTGTATCCTGTGCCCAAAACAATTTGTGACATGCCCAATTTTAATTGTTCTACCTTGGTTTGTTCATGTTGATTAAAAGGTTAGAAATAGGTTAGCTGTGGTGCAAAACATCTAAAATCTACAGGGGAAAAAAAGTGTTTCACATGCATGTTTTTGCAAGTCCCAGTTTGAAAATTAACAAAATATTTGCACTTCCAGCAGAGACTGTTTCTGAATACTGATTATGGTAACCAGAGATAACTAGACAGTGTACATTAACACATCGATGCCCACAGAGACAAGGCTCTCTTCACCAGCCAAGACTGGGTAATGAGTCTGAATACACACACGCGTGCGGGGACAAACACACAAAGAAATAAAGAGAGAGACGGCTTGAGACAGAGGGAGCTTCCAGAGCTTTTCACAGACAAAATAGGAGAGAATTTCACAAAATCTCAGGCCAAATGCCTGTGCGCATGCACACCTGCAGGGTTTTTTTTTTTTTTAAACGTATCAAAGGGTTTTTTGACAGCTCAACCATGCCTGACAAAATTCAAAAGCATTCATGAATTTTAAACAAGTGGTGGTTAAGGAATTTAGGAGCAACATCACGTTTAAAGCAATTTATATGCAAATGTGTGACGAGTGGCAGTGCACAGGACTGCAGAGGAATTAGCACTTGCTCATTGACTTAACTTGACCTGCTACACTAATATGGACTCCCATTAATGAAGTACCAGCATCAACCACCACAAAGACACATGAGAGATGTATATGAACAGTGTTTAGACAACACTCCACACCACTGTTTTCCATGCATTTCTTTTTCTTGATCTCCTTGACCCCACAGGAAGGGCAGTGGTTTTGTTGCCACTAGATGGCAGTAAAGTTCTTGTCTTATCCCCCCCCACACACAACCACACACACACACACACACACACAACCACACAGATACTAGTAGGCATGCCAGAATGGGGAGTGAACGTGATGAAAGACCACAGCAGAAAGCAGACAACCAGACTCAACCGCAGAGCACGTAGGATTGAGGGTAGGAGACAAAAAGTCCAAGGCTTTTCTCTCACACAGCACCACTGACATGTAAAAGTTTACAGCTCCAAAGACAGAGCTGGCATGACTGCAAAAACATGGCTCTTTCTGTCCATCAGTCCAGGTAGATTAGACTATTTTTTCAGGGTTTTTTTTTTTTTGAGTGACACCAGCATGCCTGGCTGTAAAATTAAACGAACAACCATTCTGTATCGCATATTACTATCAGTGCTGCAGGCTATGTGGGGGTTGTTGTGTTTTGATGAAGAGAGACAGACAAGCTGGAAGAAGCAGAACTCCATTAGTTTTAGCCTCGAGGATTTTGAAGTCACAGTCCCTGGACCCACCACGTCAAGCTGCATGATTTTATTTATTTATTTTTTTAATAGGGTTACCTTCTGTAGTCTTCTTACTGACCTGCAGTGAGACATGCTTGTGGATCTTTTTTTTTTTGTTTGTGTGGAGTTTGAAGATTTCTTGAATGAGGGGTGGATTGTTTATTTTACACCCACTCAGGTGCTGTGAATTCTCTGCACTAGAGAAAGTCAGAAGAAGGCCAATGTCATTACGATTGAAGTTTTCGCAGTTATCAGCGGTGGACCAACCAAGATTGAGTCAAATTGCAGCTACGATGACTAATTATTATGGACATTTTCTCATACTTGCACTGCAACCCTCATTTTTTTTCCCAGACTGTCTTACTTACTCATACAGCTTTTTATTGATCTGTTGGTTAACTGATCGGTCTACCACTACAGACACCTTTGAACTGACTGCCAGGAAATTTCAGACAGATACGCATCGTTGTGAATTCACACCATGTTGGTGTTTCCTTGGCATTCACTCGTCCCAGATTTACTATAAAAGTCTGAGCAACTCTTAAATGGATTTTCTTTTCTTATTTTTTTTTTAAGATGATTTTTTTGGCCTTCTAGCCTTTATTGGGTAGACACATTGTAGATAGATGGGAAAGTGATGACAGAAAGGGGAAGACAAAGGGCCACAGGTCAGACTCAAACCCGGGCCTACTGCTCTCTAGGCAATATTTAATAGATTTTAAAGAATTTCGTGTCTTGGTGATAAGGACTTTTTCATGTAACCCCCCCCTCCAGTCAAAATGTAACCACATTTAAATACCTGTCTTCAAATAAAATTTGTGTTTTAGCATGTTAACACACCAAATAAAGACCATGAACATCACTATAATCTCTCACTTGTGCATACTTCATAGTGTAAACCTTTATTGTTTATCCTCTCCCTCCCCTTTCCTTCGGTCTCACTCACCTTACGGCTCAAATCACGGGTTTAGGACCATACCGTTCAGTCCAGAGTAGCAGAGATCTAGGAAGAGAGCTGATGATTGCCTGTGATTACAGTCTGGCCATCTCCTCTGGGCTCATCTGGCCAGGCCTAGCTAGGGTAACACTCTCCACACTCGAGTCATTAACTGGAGAGAGCCGGAGCGAGAAAAAGCTCAACAGGGAGGCGCTGACACGTTTCCTTCACCTTGACATTGCCTTGAGGTTATAGCACTCATTTCGTAGAAAAGTACAGTTCTGGGAGGTGAGATTCATAAGAATGAAAAGGGTTTCCGATACATAAAAGCTCTCTCTGTGTGAGTGTTTTATTCCCTCTGATCTTGCTGTTCAGCGTGCTCTGAACTGTTGGAATGTGTGTTGACAAAATGTGTTTGAAAGTAAATGTGTGAGAGAAAACAGCGAGAAAGAACAGTATAGATGGTAAAGCCCACCAGGGAGAATTTGCAATTTGGGATACTGTAATGGGAAAAATTGGACTCAACAGAGAATCTATGTGGACGTGCAATTGTTGATAGCTGCACGTGAATGAGCATATTCAGTCTAATGTGAATATGGGCAGCAGACACACACAAATACACACAAACTAGCCTTAACTTGATCTTATCTGTTGTCTTTCTGATCAGTCAGTTTTACAAACCATATGTCTTCTCACATTACCCACTACAGAGCACTAGCTACCTGCCAGTTGATCATTAAAATGAAACATTACATTTTTGCAAAAAGCTAAGCACATTAACTCAGCTGAGGTTTCTCTACAAACTGGAAACGTAAAGAGGGTTTTCCTTCCTGGGGAAATATGCATACGTGTTCTGAAACACGGGCAGTAAATCCATGTAGAGTAAGGGTTGTGAGTCTACTGCTAACTGACAGTTTTTTTCACTACATGTCAGTCAAAATACTGTGGAATGATTGACAGCCGCCTGTGGCTCTTGTAATGTGTCTGCTGAATTAACCTCGCGCTGCCCTCAGAGGTGCAGGTGATCCTTCCCCTCTCCCCGTCTCTTTCTGGTCTTGACGTGAGCTTCACCTCAGCTCTCTGGGGATTAAAGGCCATCCGGCCGTGTGTAATTAAAAGCGCATAAAGACAGATCAAGCTCTCCGCTGCTCTTTCTATTCAAGGCCTTGCCTCCAGGCTGAATCTGCTCATGTCCTGCTCGGTCAGGCTCCAGGGAACTCATTTATTAACGTGTTTAAAACTTTTATTTTGAGGAAAATGATGAATAAAATCTCATCCACAGGCTTCAGCCATGGAGAGAATTTAGTTTAGAGGTTGATAAATGGTGGGGAAAAATAAATTGAATGGAGGCAAAGCGCTACAATTCTATCCTTTACAGAAAAGTAATGACTGTCAAGCTATTTGATGACCGATTAGTAAAAATTTACACTTTGGGTATGAAGGACACTTGCATTTGAAAAAGTATGATATTATATTAACATACAGGGTGTATGAAAAAGAATAATCCTATTTTTAAGGGCTTTAATTCCCCAGCCACTCACCAGTCCCATGTACTGTTAAATAGGGGATTCGCATGTTTCACGTGGTTGCCGGTAGGCAGCACAACAGCAGCAGTGGCTGCAGTGGCTCCAAACAGGCTCAGAATTATATGGGGCATGTTTGAAAATCATATAAGCATAATCCACGTGTCATGAAGGGGACACGTTGTAAGTTTTGCTATGTTAAACTTTATATTCAGCTAAGCATTTCAAAATTTACCGTAAGCTTCTATATCTATGCCTTTTGAAAAGGGATCATTCTTTATTTTACGCACTGTGTATCACACAGGCACGTGGGTGTGGTGGTTAGCACTACTGCTTCACAACAAATAGGTGCTGGGTTTGAATCTGCTGGCTGGAGCTTGCATGTTCTCTCTGGTTACTTCCACTTCCTCCCACAGTACAAAGATAAGCATGTTAAGTTCTCCTAAGATCTCCTCGTGATACTTGGCAACCCGTCAGTGGCGTACCCCGCCTCTTGCCCTTTGACAGCTGGGATGGGCTCCAGCCCAACCTCAACCCTGTTTGTTGAGCTTACAGTCACTGGTGTTACATAATAAAGTTGGATTCTCCATCCAGGCCACAGAGCAGTGAGCAACAGCATGTTGAACTCGGGTCAGTGGTCTTTCCCTCTTTTTCTTTTTCACCATCACATTTAACTCTTGCGTTTGTGTAGGCTTCACAAAATTCAGCCTGTCAGCACACACTTGTCTCACCATTTTTGTGGTGATTCAAACAACAAAGATGCACGAGACATACAAGTGTTTTCGTGTTTGTTTGTTTTTTACAACTCTGTCAACAATGCCGTTGGAAAGCATCTTAATTATCTTACTTGACATGGTGACAACTTACATTCCCTAATTTGGGTGGGTGTGTAAAACAATATTGCTTTTTGAGTTATTCTCTGGGGTTTCCAACAATTTTTTTCCCCAAACAAAGCATTCTGATTAATGTAAGAAGCTTTCACTTATTTAATACAGTAGCCAAATCTATCAAAGATGGGATGCATAGATGCATCTTGGCACGCTGCACGAGTCCCTTTGCCAGTCGCCGAATCAGCTTTAATCGCTGCTCGCCTCAGTTTCAAACGAGTAATTCAGTTTCTCTTCATGAGAACAGCGGAGGCATGCTGTTTTATCGGCTGAAGATGATTCATACCAGAACAATAAGATGAGAGTTCAAAAATTCAATTCTCACCTCCTCTGACTAGCGGCCCTTCTTGTCACAAATCGGATTATTTACACCCACGGTGAGCAAGGCTCAGCGACGTCAAAGTGATCACCCCTTCTCAGCAGCTACTGGAGGAAACGAGGGAAAAGCCGACAGCCAAAATTCTCCGGAGTTAATGCACAGAAGAAAGAGGCAAGAGGTAAAGCGCAGTTCATCTTAGAATGAGTGCTGACTTGGGTTTCAAAATTCCTGTGTTGGCAGTGGTATCCACGAACCATCTATACTCCTGAGGCTTTTCCACCGGGGGGAGGTTCGCAGAGAGAAGAAACAGTGTATTAAATAACCAGAGGTAGACCACAGTTAATGATGTGTTGTATATTTTGCAGACACTGTGATTGTACTTTGGTAAAGTCTTGTATCTGGAAGGTATGGTGGTTTAAACTGTAGTGGAACATGGAGATGATGGTTCATGGGGTCTATTCTGGGGCGACTGACATTTTGTTTTCTTTCAATGGGCTGTAACACGACTGATGGATAACACTACTAGGAAATGATTCCAAAGGTTCCTGGAAAAGTAGAGGTTTCTCCGTTTTGTATGGTTTGGGGTTATAAGATAAATGATAGTTATCCTGCAGCAATTTATACGACTGTGGGTATAGTCTGTCCTTTTTTTTTTTCTTCATCCTTGAATTCAGTAATTCAGTCGGGATAGCCTGTTCGTAAACAACGTTTTCTCAAAGGAGCCTTCAGGAGATAAATAAGATTTTACAAATGGCTGTTTATTTCATGAGCTGCTAACGGTTTCGCATTTTTCAAAACCAAATCGAAGGACATCAACCCGATGATGTGCAATCGATGCATATTTATGAGAGTAATGCGATAGCCATTTAAAATAATCAATATTTCCTACCTTGCTGATAACCAAGGCTGCTTATTTATGGAAGCCCAGCCATGCCCTTCAGGCTCTATTGGAAGGTTTGTGTCCCTATAAATCACAGCACATGCACAGACCTGTGTATATGAACCTCTACACACCTATACACACAAAGACTGTCTGTGATGGCCCTACTGGGTCAGAGACCCCATTACTGCGACAGGTTCCAATCTTGTCCAATTCTAGCCAGCGTGGGCCCACAGATAGAGCCTTGGCAAGGGGTTACACTCACAAAACACTGGCATTAACATTTGCAGGTCTCCAGAGGAAAGATGGGGGGAAGAAATGGGGAGAAGTTTGAGATTTATGAGTGTGAATAGAGCGTGCTTAAATTGTGTGAAATTACAGTCATAGAGTGTGCTGGTGAGAATTGTTGAGTATCACCATTATTTACCCACACCTACAACCCCCACAAAGAATGAGATAGGGGTGCAGGCTTCTGCACTCGTTCTAAGGTGAGCTTATGGCTTTCATGACAAAATTAGGTCTCCGGAGGGAATGGACAGCATTAGTTATTGCACAAGACAGGCTGTATGTCCAAATTGTGCGATTTTAAAGGTTTGTGCGCTGTATCTGATGGACAGTTGATCAATTCTCCAGCTTTATTATTTTGGCTAACGTTACAGTAATCCCTTTCTAACCTTTACGGTATGAGGACTTAACGTTAACACACACACACACACACACACACACACACACACACACACACACACACACACACCCACCTCGGGTCATGGAAAGCCGCAGATCCTTCCTGTCAGAAACCCTTTGTGTGAAACATGGACACCCAGCCTGAGCTCTTCCCCTTTCTCGCTCCATCTCAGTTCCCTTTGGCTGCGTTTAATTACAGATAGAGGGATAATAGAACAGCGGAGGGCCAACCTGCCAGTAGAGGGGAAATAAGGGCAACCAGAGGTGGCCACACCAGCCAGCACAATGTTGGGATTAAGAATCACCCCTTTCTGGGAATGCCCAACGTGGGCATAGACCCCCTACCCTTCCATTAAAGCCTGTCAAAAAAAGATTGATTACCGTGTCTTTATACAAGAAAGAACCAAGCTCGAGGCCCACAAGCTGTGCACAACGCCTGAGCTGGTGATAGCTTACTGACAGGGTGAACGTGGGATTCTGTCAGGGACTAGACCCTCGGATGACATTATTCAAAGAGAATGAATGAAATAACAGGTAAGGGGTAGAGATGATTATTAGGCAATGTTAATACCATGCCGTATAATGTCAGTGTGGTCTTTTCCCTTGGTTTCTCAAGGTTAATTGATGAGAATAGATTTTAGTGCTGGGGGTTTGTAGTGTTTGTTGGCAGGATGTTTTGTAACTAGCCCTGAAGCAAATCAGTGTCCCAGAAATTCCATTTAATAAAGATTAGCTTGCTTTCTTACAGACCTCATTCTCCTCCTTAATTAAAAGATGGAGATAAAAAATTGGTGGGCTCCAAGTATCAGAAAATATCCTCAGGACTTCTTACACAAAACACAGCTCAGCGCCCACATGAAAGGCTGGGACTAATGCATATTTAATGCCAATGGGAAACAGCTTAGATCAGTTCCTTTACTGAGAGCACTGGGAAAACTGAAAATACTCCTACTGTAACCCTCTCTTCCTTAGGCTGTGTGAATGAGCGCAGCACAACGAGCGCATGCACACACACACACACACACACACACACACACACACACACACACACACACAAACAAAATTGTGCTAGCTTCAGTAGGTTTATTCTACTTCATTAAAGAATGAAATGGGATATTGAGTGCAACAATAACAGTGACTTTAATATTTATAAAATAAAGCCAAAGGATATATCTCCCAATTTTACTTATTAACATGAAATTTACCTAAGACTGCTGTTATGGATTGACAGTACGTCTCTGCAAAATGTGTACAATCTTATCAGGTCTAATGATTCTGTTTACGATCAGCAAAAGTTACCTGGGTGCCCAGAATAAAATTACAAATAACAAAACATTGGGCTTTTTTGCAGGGTATATTACTTTCCCAATCAGATACTTAGTCTGAAAATACTTTAAAGGCCCATGAAAAAAAAAATGTTACCACCTAAACTAGAATAATCCTTTTACCATAGGATTGTTTCAAGTTCTTCTCAACCGCACTGTACTTTGTACTGAAACTGCACCAGAGGCCCACGGCATTCTGGTCACACAGGAAGCCTTCAGCCAGGAAGGAAAGAGCCATATTGAGTGAATCCAGGTGTTTCTTGATATCAAATATTCACTTAATAATCCAGCCATCAGATTATAGATTGTCCAGTTTAAAAAAAAAAAAAAAAAAAAAAAAAAACTAATAGGGCTGTAGTCGCATTAAAAAAAAGGTTTGTTTTTTTCCCCCTAACAAACAGGCTACAAGAGGCAAATCAGGGTGAGTTACCCAAACTATTAGGAGATTCCTATGTCAAACCTATTTATTGTATACTGATACTGAACTTAGTTGATGGCCAAAAAGTTGATTATAAACTTAAGAAGTTTGCATTTTGTCATGGGAATAAATTATTCATACTGAATAATAATAATAATAATAATAATAATAATTATGAAAAAGGTCATGACCTAAAGATTTTTTTTAGTAGCCTAATCCTCTTCCTTAATGCTAAAATGCTCCAGCAGCTTTCATGTTTAAACTTTGGGGATTTTTGTCAACATATCAGAACTGGCATATTTTATTATGTTTGGTCTACTGATCATTTTATTTACTTATCATTTAAGTATTAAAATGATGGAGGACTGTGTGGGCTCAGAATCTGTTGTTGTTGTTCAGGTAAAAAAAAAAAGTTGCAGAGTTTTAAGTGATAGTTCATTATGTTGATTATTTAGGCTTATGAGGCTAAAGGTGCACTCTAGTTAATCTAGAGATATTGCACCCTTCCATGATAAATCCACTGGCTGAAGAGAGAATACGATTTTAGCCGATCAAGATGTTCTTTGGTTGACTACAACCATACTAAGGCGCTGCATTTGTAAACCCACTGAAAGAGAAACACCTTCCTTCTTTTGCTGCCTGCTTTTCTCTGCCCAAAGCTGCTATGTTTTTTGGTTTTTCTATTTTTTGCTCAGTCTTTTCTCCGTCCCTTAAACTCTCGCACCGATGCCTTACAGACACGTTGCCATGGCAATTTTCACTGAAATATGAAGGCTGGGAATGTGAGAGTAAGATGAAAGGAGCTTAAATACATAATGCGTCTCTCTCTTTTGATTTGGCTTCAAACTAATGCATTCAGAGGGTGACAGCCGATCACGCTGATTTTGTATCACTAAGTCATGACAGGTTGAAAAGATAACATGGGGAAAACATCGATGCACAAGTCAGTCTCATATGAGCTTGGTTATACACGCTTCCACAAAGGAAGCATTCACCAAAATTCCTTGATTGAGTAAGATGAATCCTAGAGTTACAATTGTGGTGCATTAATAAGTAAACCAACTTTTCATTCAACTTACACATTCAAATTCTGCACTATTAATAAAAAAAACATGTGCTGACAGGCTCACTGTGTAGACTCCACAGCCACATACATTATTTAAACCACACACAGGATACATTTCATTTATTAAATCAAAAAGAAAATCATGCTCTTCCTTCTTTGAACTTAGTTTAGTCTTTATGAGGTGGCAATCCTTATGAGTAAGCCACAGCTGTATGGTGTGCAAAGGAAGCAGATGGAAGCTTCTATACATATACAAGGTCATGGTGCACCAGCAGCAGAGCTCATCCAGCAGGTGGCTCTACTCTCTCCTGGGGCAGCTAGCAATAAAATACAGAAGAACATCTGGTGTTCCTGTGTGTGTGAGGAAATGACACAAAACACACCGATACGCACAGCTGTATTTTCTGGATCAGATTTCCACTCTGCCAGAGTGACTGTCTAGCGCCTTCCAGTCCCCTGAGCACCACCAACTTCATTTTACATGCATCAAGAGTCACAAGGGGAAAATGAATGCAATGAAAGTCTGCAAACTGCTGTACAAACAGCCTGTCCTTGATTTGATTAAGAGTGAGAAAAACAGAGCTCTGTGCTACAGTTTGGTGTCGGCATCCTTTGGCTTGTTGAACTTCATGGTGAATGCAAAACAGAGCTTGAGGACCCTTGGGGTGCTCCAAAGTACTGGAGAGCTCACATAAATGCATACTGCTCTTCAAGAAGGGCAGATGCACTTGACATTTTTTTTTTAACAAATATATTAAATGTATACAACAGTGAGTAAAAAGATATCCCAAAACCTTGTTCCATCTCTAAAAAAAGAAAGAGAGAAAAAAAAAATTCTCGATCAAAGAGTCAAATAAGGAGGCTGATAGATCTTCCTACAACCAACCCAGAGCACAGATCAACTTGCCTTACATACAATACATTCACTAGAGGCATGGAGGATTATATTGAGACTCAATTCCCTCCTCCAATCCCACCAACTCCATGATAATTATGCAAAAATAGAAACTCGTTAACACAGTAAATATCATGACCTAATTTCACTGAGATTGGGATTTGGAATAATTGGAAGTGTGCATGTGAAACTATAAGGGCTGACACGTTAATGGGATTTACGCTTTACTGTAACAAAACCAATCTATGGGATACTACTCAATAAACCGCACCCTAATGCACACTCACAAAAAGGCCACCACTCTGGATTCATTCAAATTCTTTACAACCAGTTAACCAAGCGCTGCAACATCTGAAACAAGGGAAAATCAAAGCACATGTTTATTCAGATGTGTAATGTGTGGGCAACGTTTGCTGAAGGACTGCCTAAGAGTGACACATAAACACAATATGCATAGGCATGTTCGCAAGTGCGAACAGTGCATGTGTGTGCATGCACTTGCAGCCCTGTGACTGAAAGTGTGTGGGTTTGTGTGTGTAGTAATGAGAGTGTGGGCAGTAATGAGAGGTTTTGTGGAGCTGGTTCCACTGCAGAGCCATGCTGGGTACACTGTATTGATCTGCTCCACTGCTGGGTGGACTGGAGCTAGATAATGATGACTATCTGTGATTTTCCTTTCTTGCCCTCTGTGTCTCCGTCTCACTTTTCCGCCAGCTTGCATGTCTCTCTCTCTTTAAAAATACACCGGAATTGCATTTAATAGGCAAGCTGTTAGTCTTTAATGCAGCAATTCCTTCTATACCAGGCATTAGCCTACGTGCGAATGTACATGTGAGCGTTCTCGACAGAAAAGCCTGAAACACACTTTGAGAGACATTCAATAATGGGAATTTTGATAAATACTTGTCAATCTAACAACATCTCAGTGGACAGAACTGTATTTTTCAATTCCATTTGATTAAATATTGCCTTGTATTTGGTCCCCAGCAGCAGCAGCACAGTTCCAGTAGCTCAGACAAAGTGCAGATTCAGAGCGTCAGTTCTCAAAGGCTTGCGCCTTCAAAAGCACCAGACAGCTTTTATGTCAGCATCAGCCAGCCTAGTCAAAGTCTTTTTCATGTCCCATAGGCAGCAAGCAATTTATGAAACAGCACAGCTATTTTTTTTAATGTTTCCCTTTCCTCTCATTCATGAATGAGAAAGGGCTGTACTCATAAACATATTTAATTAAAACGGAATACATAGTAAGACAATGCAAGAAAAAAAGAGACTTATTTCAAAGAGGACAAAAAATCCCAAATTAAAGATCAAACTTAAAGCCAATTTTTCCAAAGAATCTGAAGCAGATTGTTAACTACAACCTCCAGCTAGCTGACTGGTGTTGTCTTTATTCAGTAAATCTCAGTAAATCACATTAAACACAGTACAGGTGCTGAACTTTGATGGTTCTTTGCTATGGTACAAAGAGATAGCGATCAAAGAAAGAAGAAACTGGGGCACACACGGAAAATAAAATCTTGACATGTTCAAGGATGAAAGCAATCACAGATCAAGGCCGTTGATGGTGACTAACCAATATATAGATTGATTGATTGATAACCCCCTGATCAATATGCTGATTCTGGGGGTGGGGGTGTCTAATTCCACATAAAAGGTGCCTTTAATCTTTTTGCTCTCTTTTGAAACTGCATTATCTAATCAAACACTGAGCCACGAATAACACAGACATCAGTTTGATGAGAAACCAGCACTGGCCATTTGTCATCCACATCTCAGGCCTGTTGACAACATGCTCAAACATCCTCCTCCTTCACCACATCACCACCCTGGACTGCTCTTCTAATGTGCCCATCATGTCTGTTTCATGGCTGGCTGGAGCCAAGATTAATTGCCGGTCTTCGGTGATGATTGGGCAAATAATGCGAATAATTGTTTGCTGGTAGCCAATAATTGGATGTTTCGCATGTCTGTCAAGTGATCGCTGAATGGTGTGAACATGCACAAGGTTTTGCCAATGAAGGGTTGATAGTGAAGTTGTGTGTCATTAATAACATGGCTGCTTTCAAAGGAGTGGCAGAGAATGGGATTTTAAGGGTAATGAGAAATGGATTTGGAAGAAGATACCAAAATGCCAAAGATAAAATGGTATTGATTAAATAAAATAAAGAGAAGTAAAAACCTGGTCTTGGACTTTCACTTTTAGATTTACCAAAAATGTAATATCTGCAGCAAACACCCTCCCATATGCTGCAGATGTTAAAGAACAAATATTAAAGAACACATTTTTCTCTTATTCATCTGTAGTTGTGTCTCCTGTAGGTTATCCATCTTTTTGTGTTAACTTTTAAGACACACCAAAATAATAACTGGAAAGAATCCAATTTTGCAGTGCTCAAGGACAGATGTGATGACCAGAGAGGAAAACAGTCCATGTCTCTACACTGACTTTGCTAGCAGACAGATTAGACAAAGACATTCTTTCAAAAATTTCAAAGACCTAAACAATGCTCCAAAGTTACCATCTTGTGTGATATAAAACCAGTAGCATTATAAAAAAGCTTAACTTTTCAGCAGTAGGCCCTTGTGCTGCGCTACACAAAGTAAATACAGGGCCACTATATTGACATTAATATTGATACCAATACTTTTAACTTAATAAGGCAGCTTATGTAAGAGAGCTTATGTAGGCAGTGTGTCATTACTTATGGGATGAATCATCACTTTCCAGAGCACATTTTAATGACCTCTAAATCACTGTAATTTTAGTTTCCACAATAATTAGTTAACACAACAAAACACACCTTTCAGCTTTCATGTGCTCTAAACTTGGGTATTTGGGGGGCAGAGTATTAATTGTGCCCGTCTCTGAAGGACCAACTTCTGCAGTTTAAATGTGCTATAGGGTATAAATAACAGACAAAAGAAGGTTCTGATATTTTTCATAGTGCATGTTTGAGTATTTTCTTTTCGGTTACAAAAGAATTCTTAATTTAACACAATTCAGTGGGCTACATACTGAGTTTACAGGACAGAAACTGTTCCAGTCACGCTAGTAGCAATCTGATACCAACAACAGCACTGGTATCGATATTTTGATCTATCCACATGGCTCCAATGTACAGCCAGTTTTGCAATTTTAGGGTAGCACGGTGGTTCCTTCACAGCAATAAGGTCCCAAGTTTGACTCCATCTGGTTGGGATCTTTCTGTGTGGCGTTTGCACAGCTTTGTACTTCCATTTTTGTAAAGCTACTTTTGACAACATCTAGCAAAAAGAAAAATTAGCGCTTTCCTTTGCTCCTCCAAAAATACCGATAAACTTCAACGTTGGAATAACGCTGGAGATTTTACTTTACATTTTCCATCTCTGATCAAAAGGAATCAAGTGGTGTCTTCAAGATAAGCTAATAAGTTTGTGAAATACATAATACTTAGTAAACCAACACCCCCCACCCTTTTGTGTCTGTGGATTATGGCTCAGTCACAGAGTAAAATTAGGACGGCAACCTTCTTGCATCCAGGAAAAGAGGGGAAAACAACAACAACAAAAACTCACCAAAAACAGTATTTGACTGGTGACTGCATTGAATTAATTTACTAAAAGACAGATTGCAAGTAGCTGCAACGACCAACTGAATAGTTGCAAGTACCTGCAGAAACCACTTTCAACGGCATGGTCATCTGATGGGGGACAACCAGTTTCCAATTCAGAGTGACCATACTCATTCGCCGACAGATCAGTTTGCAAATAACCTCCTTCTAATTTATGAATTGCAGATTTATAAAATTGCATACATGTTGCAATCAATCGAAGCCAGTCTGCTTTGACGACTGCGACTTATCTGTGATGCATTTTCTTTGCAATTGCAAAACTCAACTCAAATGGTTTCCTACTGGTTGTATTCGGGTTATATTCCTATGTAAAAGCAAGGTTGCTGAGAGCCTGCGTACTTTTGCTTTCTTCACCATACTTGAGCAACTATGTCACTGATATTATAAATAATCACGTAATATAGTATATATTATAAAAGCTTATTCTCAAACTTAACCATGCAGGGAGTATTATCAGAGAGCACTTGTGCAGAAAATGGCAAATTAAAAATGAACATTCATATGCCAAGATAGACATAATCTACCTGGATGTGTGTGTGTGTGTGTGTGTGTGTGTGTGTGTGTGTGTGTGTGTGTGTGTGTGTGTGTGTGTTTTACATGGGGGATGTATGCAAGGAAAGCCGGTGGCATTTTTAAGAAAAAAAGTGTGTACAAGTGTGTGTGCCCGAAGCAGAGGCTGTAGCTTCTGTAGTGGTATGTCCTTGAGGAGCCGAGCAGCAGTGTTATTACAGGAAGTAATCTCATGAGGAAATGGAATATTCATGAGCACTGTGATGCCCTTAAAACAAAGCTCGATGCCTCTCAAAAAGTCTCAAATGGCCATCCATACAAATGCAAGAGCGGATTGGCATTTAATAAAATGAAACATTCCACATGCATAAACATAAAGTACTGTATGAATGTCACAGAAGAGCTCCATTTCAAAATAAGGTGCCAGTTAGAGAAAAGACATGCATCTATATTAGCAAAGCATGACAAGTGCAACCCACAAGCAAATTTTATTTGTCATCTACTGTCATCCGTCAGACTACAGATAGACCAAAAATAAGTGCACGCATTTCTTAAATGACCTCTCTCAGACTTGTGGATTAAAACTAAACAAATAAATAAATAAAAATATAAAACTAGGCCTAGAGACTCTCGTAGCCATAACAAAAACTAAGCTATTATTCTAAGAGTAAACAGGAAGCAGATTTATTTATTTATTTTGTTAATGCGAAAAATCTCTCAACCTTGGAACATGAAAAAAATAAGCAGAGAAAAACAGGAATAAATATACAGACTATTCTACCAAGATGAATGATGGATTATAAAGACTATCCACTGGTTTTTCCCCTCCACCACTGAATCTGCTCTCTCTCACTCTCACACACACTCACACAAACACAAACCAAAGGACCTCAGCAATTACCCCTGAAATAACCTCCTTGATTGATATCTCAATTACGCTATGCCATTCTTGTGTGTTATCTTGTCTCACGCACACTTCTCCTGTTCCTATTCTCAACTGCTCAATGGGTGCTCAGAAGAAGAATGGGGTGACCTTGTTGGGGTCTTTTTTTTTTTTTTTTCCTGTGGAGCTTCTTTCCGAAGGCCTTTGTCTATCCAGTTACATGTGTCTGCGATACTTTATTAAATTCCCCTTTCATCTTATTTGACTAAATGTGTGGAGAATTAGAGAGGTGGACACATAGCGAAATGAAAAAAAAGGGAGAAAAGAAAAAAAAAAACATTCTAGGAAGTCATTTTGTTTCACGGTTCAGTGAGCTGTTCGGTGAAATTCACCAGAAACATCCGTGTGTTTCTTTTACTGGACTCCCACAGGCAGTGAAGCAAACTAAACTATGACAAAATTAGGTTCACTGAATTAGGTTAGTTGCATTGTGGCAGAATCAGCAGACAAGAACAAAATGAGACAGTGTTAGAGCACATGCAACGTGATAACAAAGGTATAATAAAAACAATGATGTCCACACTTTTGCTGTAGTTGCACATCTGTCTGAATGTATTATAAAAGCCAGCGCAGGGGATTCAGGGAATTACTCTTACCTGAAAGCAATGGAAGAAGTCATTACAGGCAGGGTCCACAGAAAGTGCATGGAAGAAACAGAGGAAACATTGTATTTCAGTACAAATACTCCAAAACCACCATCCTCTAAGTCATTTAATCACCATATTGCATCATTAAGACTTTTAACCAGTCATTACAGAGTTAGGAATCAGCACTGTGATTTGAATGAGAGATATCGCCCGGTGCAAAGTATAAGCAGCTAATGATGCTTGGGATTACTAATTGATTTAAGTAAACTGCAGCAATTACTCTTAAGTCAGGTGTGTCAATATAGTCGCGACGAGGAACTACACTGCGAACAGGGGTTCAGCAGCAGTTCAGTATTACAGCTCAGTTCGCCGTTACTGTACCCATCTGGTCTGGGTCCCACCTCAAGGCGTGGGACAGCTGACAAGCAAAACACTCACCACATTTTGTAAGTGCTTGGAACGGATTTGAGTGAAGTGTCGAAGCGGGCCAAGCACAGTGCGAGCCAGTATCAAATATTTAATGAGGTATCGCTGTTTTCATTTTACAGACATGCAGATGTCACCAGATCTACTCTGGCAGCCAAATGACGCGTTGTGAGCTTCTGTGATCTGCTTAACAAAGTGAATGAGAGGGGGAAAAAAGACATTCTTTTGCACTCTGCGGAGGTAAATTGCTTGAGGCGTTTGCTCAGTTACAGCAGCTAACAATTTAATGCTGTCAGTGTGGGAAGGCTCATATTCAAGGAAAACCTTTCATTTATTTTTCATACTCTTTTTTGCTACTCTATGAGCTGCCCTCAGCAAGACTGATCACTAGGAGAAATACAGCCTCCTGTTTGCAATAACACACAAGTTATTACTCCCCGTGCACTGAAATGTTCTCTACAGCCTGCTGGCTGGAGCTGGAGGTTTACGCTGAATTACAGTTGGCGCTGGCTCAGCCCACGGTACAGTTGTGGTTTTCAAACTCTCTCTCACAGGAAACAATTTTTAAACATATTTTTTAAACCAAATATAATTATCTTCTGATTTTATTTTAGAAGAAACCAAAAACTGACAAACTAATTCAGTGTTAATTTTTGGATCTTTTTTTCTATCATGTATCAAACTTCGAGCAGTTTAATCTAATCTAAGCCTTAAGCAAAGAAAATTAACATGGTTTTGGGAAGCACGGTGGTGCGCTTATGTGCTGCTCTCTCCGAGTTAGCCCTGCGATAGACTGATGACCCTTTCCAGGGTGTATCCCACCTATCGCACCATAACTTTTCGGATAGACTCCAGCCCCCCTGTGAATCCAACCTGGATAGATTGATGGATAGATATGTAAGCTTCAAGTGTCAGTGAGCATTTCCCATGTAAGTGATCGAGTGACCTACATACAGTGGCTTGCAAAAGTATTCGGCCCCCTTGAACTTTCCCACATTTTGTCACATTGCAGCCACAAACATGAATCAATTTTATTGGAATTTCACCTGAAAGACCAACACAAAGTGGTGTACACGTGAGAAGTGGAATGAAAATCATACAGGATTCCAAACATTTTTTTTACAAATAAATAACTGAAAAGTGGGGTGTGCATAATTATTCAGCCCCCTTTGGTCTGAGTGCAGTCAGTTGCCCATAGACATTGCCTAATGAGTGCTAATAACTAAATAGAGTGCACCTGTGTGTAATCTAATGTCAGTACAAATACAGCTGCTCTGTGACGGCCTCAGAGGCACCATAAAGTCCCAAGAACACACCAGACAGGTCAGGGATAAAGTTATTGAGAAATTTAAAGCAGGCTTAGGCTACAAAAAGATTTCCCAAGCCTTGAACATCCCACGGAGCACTGTTCAAGCCATCATTCAGATGAGCGGGTGGAGGGAGGTTTGGACATCTCTGGGGACATCTCAGGCCCTCCAAGGTTTGGAGGCCTATCTCCCCCTACCACCACTTCCCCTGCCAGTGGCGGACCCCCTCAGACATCGGTGCGTTGGTGGTTCTTTGTGTCCGGGGATGGGCGTCCAGGTACACACCGGCTCACTCCTTGGCGGCCGCTTATCGGGGCCTGGAGCCTGGGGCTCGCTCGGGCCACTTCGGAGGTGGGGTGCCCCCGGCCTCTCGGCCTGGGGCTCGGTCACTCAGGCGCAGCTGGCTGCCGGCGGAGCTCACGGGCGCGTCACTGCAACTCCCCCTGGCTTCTGCTCCGCGGCTGCTGAGTGAGCCCTCATCTGGGACTCTCCTCAGCTCTTTCCGGGACAGTGGCGCAGCTGCCCCTCTGTTGGTCTTCCTTGGTCTCTTGTGTTCTGGGGGCCTCTGGATGTCTGGAGTTTTGATCTCCTCCACACCTGCTTCACGCCCTGGAGGACGGGGCTGTGGCCCCCCCACACCCTCTAGCAGATCATTACATGAAGGAACCTTTTAAAAAAAACAAGCGCGTCCATGCTCACAGGTGTACACGCGGGTGATCACACCCACAAACTACACCCTTTTTGGCTCCTACCTCAAAGCACACTGTGTTCTGTTGATCTTATGTGCTGCACAATAATGTTTAACATTTAGTATTTACTGTCATATTCCCATATATCATTGTGATGTTGTTTATTCTATTACTCTTGTTCTCTTCTGCTTGCTTTCTTTTTTCTTTCTCAGCAGGTGATCCAGGTGATTGATATATGCATTTTTTTTTCTCTGCCCGTTCTGTTGGTTTTTGTTTTTTGCCCTTCTCCCCCGTCCCTCTTCTCAGCTGTTTCTCTTTCCCTCTTTCTTTCTCCCCTTCTTTCCCCCAGTCAAGTCTGTCCCGTATTCAGTAAGTGAAAATAAAATAAACAATAAAAGGTGAATCAAATGGACCATTACGGCAAGGCTGGGATGGTCAGTTTGGTAAAGTAAATCCGTTGGGCATCTTTCTTTGCCTTTAGACAACAATTCTGATGGCAAAAGAGCCAAACGGGACAGGCCAAAGAAAAAAAAAAAAGAAAAAAAAAAAAAAGAAAAAAGAAATGGAAGGAGTATGGCACAACTGTAAACCTACCAAGACAAGGCCGTCCACCTAAACTCGCAGGCCGAACAAGGAGAGCGCTGATCAGAAATGCAGCCAAGAGGCCCATGGTGACTCCTGGACGAGCTGCAGAGATCTACAGCTCAGGTGGGGGAATCTGTCCATAGGACAACTATCAGTTGTGCACTGCACAAAGTTGGCCTTTATGGAAGAGTGGCAAGAAGAAAGCCACTGTTAACAGAAAACCATAAGAAGTCCCGTTTGCAGTTTGCCACAAGCCATGTGGGGGACACAGCAAACATGTGGAAGAAGGTGCTCTGGTCAGATGAGACCAAAATGGAACTTTTTGGCCAAAATGCAAAACGCTATGTGTGGCGGAAAACTAACACTGCACTTCACTCTGAACACACCATCCCCACTGTCAAATATGGTGGTGGCAGCATCATGCTCTGGGGGTGCTTCTCTTCAGCAGGGACAGGGAAGCTGGTCAGAGTTGATGGGAAGATGGATGGAGCCAAACACAGGGCAATCATGGAAAACCTCTAGGAGTCTGCAAAAGACTTGAGACTGGGGCGGAGGTTCACCTTCCAGCAGGACAACGACCCTAAACATAAAGCCAGGGCAACAATGGAATGGTTTAAAACAAAACATATCCATGTGTTAGACTGGCCCAGTCAAAGTCCAGATCTAAATCCAATCGAGAATCTGTGGCAAGATCTGAAAACTGCTGTTCACAAATGCTGTCCATCTAATCTGACTGAGCTGGAGCTGTTTTGCAAAGAAGAATGGGCAAGGATTTCAGTCTCTAGATGTGCAAAGCTAGTAGAGACACACCCTAAAAGACTGGCAGCTGTAATTGCAGCAAAAGGTGGTTCTACAAAATATTGACTCAGGGGGCTGAATAATTACGCACACCCCACATTTCAGTTATTTATTTGTAAAAAATGTTTGGAATCATGTATGATTTTCGTTCCACTTCTCACGTGTACACCACTTTGTATTGGTCTTTCACGTGGAATTCCAATAAAATTGATTCATGTTTGTGGCTATCCATCCATCCATCCATCCATTTTCATCCGCTTTGTCCGGAACAGTTCAAGGGGACCGAATACTTTTGCAAGCCACTGTGGCCCTTTCACTGCACTTCAAAAGATGTTGATAAAAAGTGTTGAGATAGATGTAAAACATGAGCAGGGAGTGTTCACTATTAACTGTTAGTTACTTAAGACATCTATCCTCTTACCGCTTCAAATATTTACATCCCCCAGAGTCCTGTGAAAGTCCGCCTCATTACTCAATAGCTTGCAAAATCACTTTAATCACCAAAAACTTGAAATAGTCATTTACTGTATGACTTTCTCAGTCTCTCACATTGTTGTGGAAGAATTTTGTCCGTTCCTTCTTTACAACGTTGGATCAGTTCATTGAGGTTTGCAGACATTCATAACCTTTACGGACCACAGTGTTTTAATTGGGTTCATGTCTGAAATTGATAGGCCATTCGTTTAAAAAAAAAAAAAAAAAAAAATTGTCATTGATTTGCTGCTGTACTTGAGATCATCGTCGTGTTGCATAAGCTAGTTTTGGCTAAGCTTTAGCTGTTTGACAGATGGCCTCACAATAGCATTGCATAGGTCCTGTGTTTTTTTTGACTCTTTGGTATGCAATGTTTACCTAGAGGAATTTATCAGCTCAATGACTGGAAGCTGGCCAGGTCCTGCGGCTTGATAAGGAGTGATAATCACCAAATTATCACTACAACACTTATTAACACTACTGTGTTTAACAGTTACTGTTGATATGCTCTGCTTGCTCTTTTCCTTTGTCAAAAGACATTGCTCCAGGAGTCTTGTGGTTTAGTCAGATGAAACTCAAGATGTGACCATGCTCTTTTTTTAAGAGAGAAGAGGCTTTGTTGTGGCAATCTTTCCAAACAATCCATACTTGTTCAGTCTTTTTCTAATTGCACTGTCTTGAACTTTAACATTTAGCATGCTAACTGAGGCCTGTAGAGTCTGAGATGTAGCTCATTGGTCTTTAGCAATTTCTTTCATTGCACAGTCTGAGCTTGGGGTGAAATTGCTCAGATATCCACTTCAGTGAAGATTGCAGCATTTTGTTAACACACACCTGAGTGCTCCAGATCAGAAACTGCCAAAACCTCTGCTTTTACGCTGCAATCACGCTCACTGATGATCAGTTGCTTTTGATTAGCAGCACCTGACTGCTACTTAAACTCTTCAAACTTACATTTATAACAGCACCAAAACATCTATTGAATGCCATTTGTTAAACACCCAACAAATCATCATGGTTATGTCACCTGTTTCTAGGTAAGATACAGCATGACTGACTCATAACAATGAAACAGTCCAAACTCGAATCTCTTTTGCAGTTCATCTCATACCCAGTTCCCCCCCGAAACTGTCACTGCAAACTGCAGCATTTTTACTTACAGGAACAAAAAAAAGGAGAGAATAAATATACTGCCACTGTGATTTTTGTCCTGCTAGACTCATAAATTTAATCACTAGTACCCCCAAGGCCTAAGCTGGTTGATAATAAATTCTCAGGCATTAACAAGAAGACCAAGCCATGAGGTCAATTGTTCAGGCATGTCTCCACTAGAAGTCTCGAACCTGTCAGACTGTAGACATGCTTTACGGCCTAAACTCCCCTCTGCAAAACCTGGTGTGACACTCAGGCGTACACACACATACACACATAATGTGACAGTCTGTCATTATAATAATATTCCTATTTAAATGCATGGACTGCTATTTTGCTAAAGGACCTTGTGTGAAGAGTTCTGCAGTGTGGCTAGATGCGCAGATATGTTTTTCCCTTCGCATAGATTCCCTGTAGGTCACAGTGGGAACAGTCTACGATTTTCAGAGATAATGCAACTGAATTCAGAAAGTCATTTTCTACATCAGCCCACAAAATGACATATTCTATATCAATACTAGCATTCACATTATTTCTAGCCATTTATTTATTTTAAAATAAAATTTTACATTTAAAAAATAATTGTGGGAAAGTGGTAACCAAGAGTGTAAGAGTTGGTGATCCCTTAGAACTTCAGTTTGAGGAACAGTAACTAATGCTGTCAAACATTTACTTGGACAGCCAAGGCTTAAGTGTAACAAAATACAGCTGAGAAACAATATGTAGATAAAATGAAGAAATTACATAACCGGACAGCGCCTCTAATACCGTGCAGTCACTATTTGCCGTATAATCTGGATCAAATAAATCCTCCTGTTTCTTCTCTATAGCTATCACATGGAGTAGTTTGACATATCTGCCATAACTGCTACAGCACAAAGCCACAAGCCTTAGGGAATGTTAAACACAGCTGAAATTCCCAAACATCACATGCTAGCTGCACGGAGGCCAAAGGTCTTGGACATCCATCAACAATTGTATTTATTCTCACAATGTTTGAAATAACAGAGCAACACACCAATGTTTTTTTCCCCGTTATTATAGAAATTGTTATTTCTGTGTTTGACAATAATAAGTGTCCCCTTCTCCCCAGGATTCCATGGAGCTTTTCCATTTTTCTCTCCATAGGCCACCATGATCGTCCTATTTTCTTCCACAGAGAGGAAGCGGAAAGATAAAGCACCAAGGAGGGTTAATTTACCAGGAAACGCTACCTCCGTATCTGTAGTAGCACTCCGTCACCCCTGACTGTGCGAGGTTTAACTGCTAAATAATGTCTTCGTAAGAGGGAAGTGACAACAAAAAAAAGTTAGTAACTGCTGAGACAGACTCTGACTGACATTCAACAGAATCTGCTTAAAAATCTACTTTAAATGTAAAATGGGCAAAAAACTTAGGAAGAAATAGCTTGAGGATTGGCTTTACTAGACAGATAAGGCTAAAGAGTCAAATATTAAGAAATCATGCTGTGAATCTGAAAGCCAAAACAAACTTCCTGTCAAAATAATATGCTACACCATGATACAGAAGTATGACCATGTGACCAATTCCCCGATGGGGTGGTGCACTCTGCTGAAATGATACCGCTGGGCATCTCTCACCTTTGACCTCTATGTATGACAGTCAATGGCAAAACATATGGCAGCACCAGGAGAAGAAAAGCCTGTATAAGGGTGGAAAAGGGCAGTGCCAAGCGGCGCGCAACCACAGCCTTGTTTGAGGTCACACTGGTTGCTGGCTAGCACCTGCAGGGTGACACTGTAGTCTACACTGGCATAGGATGGGTACTGTGTTTTCCCAGGACAGGTGTGGGGGGAGGGGGTACACTGTCAGAATGACCTTCACACCTCACCACCCGGAGACAACTGCTGCACTTCATGAGAAAAACAGTGTGATGAAAATTAAAAACAGAGAATAAAAAGGAAGGCATACCTTAACCAAGTGGCAACCTCCAGGGCTGAAAATTACAAGCCGCTGTTGAGGTGCCAAAACCTGCAGTTCCCCCAAAAGGTCTGCTCTAAACGGCCTCCAGCTTTCTGCGTTAAAATGCCCAAAATTACAGGATAAAACTGGGCTGTTTCTCTTTAAAAACCTGTGCTTAACATGAATTGCTGGCCCGAGCAAACACGATCAATGCAGATTATTCCCAGCAGAATAGATATGGTGGTGCTCTGTTGCACTTCCATGTCGTTTGGGATGTCATTTTACAGCTGAGCCATAACTGCACATTTACACGTGTAACTTTTATGAGGCTTTTTAATGCTGACTGACTCTGACAATTAACCCTCAGGATGGCGGTATCACCTGAGGCAAAAAACAGCAAAGCCCTCCGGGAACATGGGTTCAAAGTGTACCGGCATCCTCTGCACTGTCGAAACATCCAACCATCCATCATCATATCACACTTGCACTGTACAGACAGGTGATGGATGTGTGCATGAATGTGTGCGTGTACTTTCCAGGGACAATAAAGTGGTCGGGTAAATGTTTGTAAAAAAGTAAACTGAACATTGGTGTGTGTGTTTATGCGTGCAATGTCTTCGCTGTCTATGAAAGACATAGATGGTTTTATCCTATTAAGGCTTTAACACACTTTTTAGTCCTTCAAGGTCTTTAACTGTCTCCCACCTCCAGCATTAAAATGCCAGCAACACAGGCAAACAATTACATTCATCCAAGGTTACGTGTCTGCTGTCATTACAACTAGAAAGACACTTTCAAACCAGTCTCTCTTTCCAAGACGATGGCAAAAACAATTGGTATTCTCTTATTTATACATTGTGTATCCTGACAAAGGCGACATCACAGGCATAATACTTCTCTCATCAGCTCTTGGTTTCTGCAGCTGAATAATTTGTTGTTTTTATTCAGCCGTTCCCAGCATGAGGCTTTGAGATAAAGAAGAGTGGTTCGAGATGAGCTGGCAGAAGACAAGGCCCATCATGTTCAACCCACAACAATGACACATCAAAGAAAAGGCGCCGGCCCACAAAACTCCAGCTGTCAGACTGTATCTGTGCTGATCTATGACCCGAGTCAGGCTGCGGCACTTTCAGCTGCGAGCACTAGCTTCGTGCGCAAAGAAGAGAGCTCTACTGTAACGTGTATAAACACATACACATATTTTAATGGCAGCATACCCATTTGATAGCTGGCTCTACCACTGTCAACACATCTTGCCTCTGAAAAAGTTTTCATCTGACTCCCAGTGGAAAATGTCTTAAAATAGCTTCAGCATAGTTCTCGATTTGATTAGAGTTAAACAAAAGGACCCTGAACATAAAACAGGACTATATTAAAAACTGAAATCATGCAGTGCGTTGAAGACAAACCAAAAATGTCAGAATGACAAGACAAGCTGTCAGTCTTGCAGAAATAAACAAGTGGGTGGTTTGTCTTCCTTCTTCAACACTGAAAAACAAAAAAAACCAAACATCTTTGTCCACATACAACACTTTTATTACACCAGTAACATTACTATACTGGCAAAAAAAAAAAAAAAAAAAAAAAAAAAAAGAGGCAAAAATCCATAATGATAACATGTTTGACAAGCTATGGACCAGCTGTCTGTCTATCACTTTTCTGCTGGCCAAGAATGTTGGACATGTGACAGACAGCCTGGCAGCTCTATGTTCCTCCAAGCCTTTTCTGAATTGCAACTGCCTGGAATTGGTTCAGTCATAAAGTTAACACCGTGATCAATGAGCTGTCTTATGGGAACGCTTGTTACCCATCGGCCTCGTCGGAGAAGTAACATTTCATCACGTATCAAAGCAGTTTATAATCAGATCACACCCTGAGGTAATATCATCAAACATGGAGGTGATATTAAGAATACAAACTGTAATTAAACTTCCTGACACATTCATCAAGCTGTGAATAGGATGAACTCAGTGGTCAGAGGAATGAGTCTTCTTAAAGTGCCTGCTGGAACAAGCTTAGAGGCCTGCTGTTAACTCCAAAAACAGACTCGAGAACCAGAGTCCTTTTAGGTCAACTTTCTGGCCAATTGCACAGCCAATCAAAAAGCAGGGATTGCTAAATGGAGAGTAGAAGTTAACACAATCAACTCAAACTTCTCAGAGGCGTAACACTCATTGACCTTTTCTACACATTGTTTTCAAAAAGAGAGCATTTTCCACTAGAAATGGCTACCTACCTACCTCACCTGATACAATATTTAAAATTGGGAAACACACATATGTAAAGGCCTAAATGCATCACTTTCAGATGACAGGGACAAAACAACAAATATGACTCTGCTCTTGGAGTTGTTACAAAGAAAGACGACTATTCCAATGAGAGTCCAAAGCCCAAGACTGCAATTCAGGGTGCTGCTTGGAAATAAAAGCCTCAAAGGATCGTAGAATTTTTCTTCTTTATAACACAAGTGCTTTCTTAAATTTTGTATTCCTATTATGTTTTCTTCTACTGTAAGTTTTTAGTTTAAGCTTTTGGACTGAAAAAATAAAAATAAAAAACAATGTTGCAGTCTTGGATTAAAAATGTGCAACATTAAAATACCATCCAGAGCTTTTCACGTATTTGAGAAAACCCCAACTTGTAAGGTAAATGTTCTTTATTGTCCCTAAATGGCACAACATGCGAATTACCCCACAGGAAAGAAATTGGTGCATGCGGGCTCATTATTGTTCTGTTGTTGCTTTGAGGATTGCAATTCAGCGCAACATGAAAGGAACACAGATGAAGCCAATCATTAAAACTATTTGGCCTAGTCTGGAATCATGAGTGCGGATTACAGTCATGCAATCCTTCTCCATCGGGAGACCAATAATACATCAGTGTCTGATTTAAGTGAAAAGTGGGAATCTTTGCAAATAAACTGCAACTATTCTCAAGGAAAAAACAAAACAGATTCAGCTTAGTAAGTACTTGGCAAATATTTGGAAAATGTGTGCCTGCTTGTGCAAGTGAGCTTGGCTATACCTGTGGTTTGTGAGTCACCTTAGTACTGGAGGTCTACATTCTTTAATGTGCGTGTCTATGTCTGGCTTTTCAAACCACAGACCGAGCACTCAGAGCACACCACTATCAGAGACACCAAGACCCATTTAAAGCCATGACAAAGATAACAACTGTCAAGTGAATTGTCACACCTGACGTATAGACCATCACCAGTTAAGGATCATGTGACAGAAATCCTCTCAGTGGAAAATATTCCATCGGGACAAAACCGAACCCTGACCAGAAAGTCGTCACTCACGACAATAATCAGATGTTAGCCCCGGTCCAGTTTCGATGTGTCCTCTTGACCTTGCAGATGTGACTTTGTTTCATGAACAATAGCTATGCCTCAGAAATAACAGAGTGTAAAATATATCACAATTACTGCTACTCAGCCCTTCCCTGGTTTCTCCATAATTCATCTGAAATAGTAAAAAGAATTGCCACATTGTTAACAACATTTACAACAGCTGCACACATTGTTAGGATCGACGTTGAACTTTGAAGTCATTATAATGTTTTTTTCTTTATTCTTGCTATGACAATTCCTCAGAATAGTGTAATGGAAACAAAACAGTCGAGCAGCTCCTTTCTCAGCCACGGAGTTACAGCTGTGTACACTAGATGTCACTTTAACCAGTCACCATGTCTCCCAGTTTGTTAGCGAGCAAAAGACTTACAATGCTTAAGAAGTGTATTAGATCATTTCCCAGAAAACAATAAAAGAAATATATTAGAAAAGTACAGTAATTCTTTAAAACTAAAAATGAATTCATATTTTTATAGCCAAATTAACCATCAACCACTAGAAACTTTTTTTTGTTCATAATGCAAGTAAATAACTAATCTGGTCTCTTAATAAAAAAAAAAATGTTTTATACTATTTTTGATTAAAGACCTTGCACAAACAACCACTAGACAAATTATTTTGGTAATTAGCAGTACTACGAATTCAGGGCAGCTGTGGCATAAACATTAGATTAGATGGTGGCTAATACATTGATTAGGCACTAATATATTAATAATATTAATACATAACTCTCCAAAGAGTTGATTCTGTTCATCTGGACGTAGCGTTTTGTGGGAGAAACTCTTCGTCACTCATCCAAGTGACTTCTTCAGTCTCAGCTGACTGCAGGTTTCCCCAATCTTATAAACAGTACATTTGCATAATGACTGAAACCATACATAAATACAAATATATACACAAATATATACATAAACACACATACACACCATTAAATCATGGAATTCGGGATTCTTAAGACCAACAAATGCTTCAGTCTAAAATACCTTTCTCTTAGTTTCTCTATTAGTTTTGGAAATAAGGAGTGCAATTTGGGAGAAAGTTCTTTTTTCCTCTCAGCACACAACAAAGACCCCCCCCCCCCCAAAAAAAAAAAAAAAAAAAAACCCAAACATGCAGGCCTGTGAAAGTTTTTGTTCTATGTCTCTGCATATTGTCATAATGAAACTCTGATTGAACTGTAATTAGTTAACAATGTAAGAAGCATGTTCTGGCTGACCCACTTAAAATGTCGAGCAGAGAGGAAAAAAATGTATAAGATTAATTTACACTGTAAACTTCTGAGCATAGCGGCCATATACTTACAATCTCAAGTTGTGGCGCTGATGATGAATATTTCATCACCATTCCTTTTACACATTTTCACAGTTCAAAGCTCTGATCATTGGGACACATACTGATGACTACAAAGTTCTATCTAAAGAGGAAAGGCTACATGTTAACGCTATACCAAAAGGGAATAACTGATTACAAAGAATGACAAATTACAATTTTTAAAACTTGGCTGCATGTTGCAGTGCAAGACATCGAAACATAGAATGAAATAATTGGCTTAACTATTTAAATATAATACAATATTTAAAATGAAAATGACAATATGACATTTTCTTGCACTTATAATATGAATTCATTTTGAATTGGACACCAGGGGAAAAAAAAAAATTCAGGAACTTTCTCCATGATGCACCAAATTGTTTTATTGGGCAACAAGTCTATACAGCAGGAAGACCAGTTTGGCATCATTACTTTTGTTATAGCATAATGGTGTTGCAATAGCAGTAATCAGTGCATTGCATGCTTTAGATTTGGCAATTGCTTCATCTTACTGAGATAGGAAAGGCCTTCTCTGATATAAAATAAATACAACAACAACAACAAATCAGATCACACCCTGAGGTCATATCATCAAACATGGAGGTGATGTAATATTACAGGCCACCCCTATACTTTTAATACTTTTTACTGAATGTGTAAACAACATTCCTATTTGAGAGAGAAACTAAAACAGCCATTCATCCATCATTCTGCTTATCGAATTGAGGGTAGCCTATCCCAGCTACCATAGTGTTGGAGGCAGGGTACATCCTGGACAGGTCACCATTCTGTCACAAGGCTCACACAGAGACATTCACATCCTTTGGATTGTGGGAGGAAGCCGGAGTACCCAAAGAGAACCCGGGGGAGAACAAGGAAACTCCACACAGAAAGGCCCCAGCCAGCTGGTGGATAAGAATCCTTGGACTGTCTTGCGGTTAAGCAAGAAACAGTGCTAACCATCACTGCACTTTGTTGGCCACCCAAACCTTTGACTTAAATATAAACTAGTGAGTGGAAACAATTTACAGTTTCTATGAAAGTAAATTAATAAGGAACGTGTTGGTACAGTTTGCAACTGGAACCTCAGTTGCTGGTTAGTAATGTTAAGGAAAGTATTCTGCTCTGATATTAAGCAATGTTTCTCAAGTGTTAATTACTTGCTTCCCTGTCATAAACACAATCCCACCAAAACAATATCATTAAAACATGTGGTTTCTCTTATATTAAACGATGAATCATATCAAAGGAAATAATACTGTTGGAACAAGATGAGTGTTTTTCTTTTTCTTTGATCCAAAACTGGATTGAGACCAAAGAGTCACATTCCAGAGGCATTTTAAGGATTAATCATGCATTCCTTGCTACATCCAGCCTTCCATTCCCAGGAGTGCCACTCACTTCATTAAAGTCCTGAAGGAGTTTTCCATGGAAAATTATTTCGGCTGTGCAGTAATTACAGTGAGGCATAATAAGCATAAAGATACAATTTTTTTAAAGTGGATATGCAAGGTGTTTGTCAAAAAGGACTCAATTTTATGGTTATCTAAACAGTAACACAGTGCATGCGTTTAAACTATTTAAGCACAAGTAGCATCTAACCTTACACAGCTTTACCCTAGACCCACCCAGAGTTTATAATCTGTGCAGAAAGATCACAGCGTTTGATTCCACTATAAACATAACTCAAAACAGCAATATCGAATACTGAGAACATTATAATAATTGTCAGCAAATAAAATTACATCTTCAGGCCAGCTGAACTGAAAGGAATCCAAAATGGGACCATAATTTAACTCAACTTCACAGTTTAATACACGGCGGCAAAGGACACAAACCACAGTGTGTAAACTGCTGGTTGTGAGGTTGAAAGAGGTGAAAAAGAAGGCGGGTTAGATCTTTTCATCAGCATGGTGCCATCCGCTGGGAGTCCCGCAAGGTGCAAGAGAAACGTCTTGACTGGGAGCCCTGCTAACCCCGAGTCCCACTGTGCTCCACAGGCTAACAGTGCTCAACCATCCAAGGCTAGCCAGAGAGATAATAGATGGCAATGGTTGACAGCTCTCTAAGGAGCCCCCCTCCCTATTTGAGAGAGACAATAAAGGGAAGCTGGAGGAACGGAGGGGTATATATAATCTGCAGTTTCTTTTTTTTTTGAAGCACTGAGTTTGGGAGGAGAGTATATTAATGCAATAAGTGCATTTGAAGCTTTAATTCAGTATATGTAAATAGTCACAGGCTACAACAGGAACTCCTATTAACACATTTTCCTGGGAGTATCAACTGCAGGCCATTTATGAAATCTATTGTTTCAGGATGGTGAATATTTTACGTAGTTTTTCCTGTCACCATTTCAACTTATTGTCATCTTTTTTTAAGCCCCCCAAAATCCAGTGATTATTTCACATCATTAGATATTTACTTTCTCATCCTATTCTGACCTTTTCTGAGCAGGTTTTATTTTGAGAGAATCAGAACGTTGTTTTGCTAGGACTGAAGTTATAGATTACTTAAGCCTTCTGTGTGTTTTCTCATACAACTCCAGCAATCTTATTTACATCCAACAGATTACCGAAAGTAATTGTTAGGTTGATGGAGATGCTCCCTCAAAAAAAAAAAAAAAAGTAAAATACAGTAAGAACTAACTGATGCACTTCCATGTAACGACAGTGGGATTAATAACATTTCCAAAGCCTACAAGTTTGTAAGCTTCTATTTGTAGCATCACCTTACAAGGATTATCCCTTGGCTCTTCGACTGAAGTGATTTTCAAATGTCTGTTTTTCCACGCAGCAGGCACATTTGATCAACAGCTCGACTAGATTTGGCTCAGCAATGGCCTTAGCAACTAGAAAGAGTATATTGGCTTTAGCCAATTTCACTCACAGTTCCAATCTGTAACACACAATACAAAGCTGAAACTTGTTTTGTAAGAAGAACCCAGTGCAGGTGGCCATCTGTCATTATGCATACACTCCAGGTGACATTACCATCTGCTGCTCTTTAATTTCTCACCAGAGTCGCCTTTAAATATGTAGATGAAGTGGACTAGACAGTTAACAGTGGAAATATAGGAAAACGACAACAACTGCCAATCGTTAAAAGACGCGCGCGCACACGCACACACACACACACGTGTATTTATATCCTTGTGGGGACATGTCATTGACATAATGGTTTCCCTAGCTAATTACCCTAACCTTAACCATAACCCAATTGTAACCCTGAAACTAAAACCACATTTTGAGTCTCAAAAATGCCTTCAAACTCGTGGGGACTGGGATTTTGTCCCCCACAAGAGCTGTCGGTCCCCACAAGTATAGTTTGGTCCCCACGAAGATCTTAATACCCATCCACACACACACACACACACTTAATGTTTTGTTTCTTTTGGGTATACAGTGGGTGCCAAAGAGGTCAGGAACAAGACGGCCTGCCTGCCGCTATAGAATTCTACCATTCTTGTCCACAAATCTTCTTCCACTCCCTGGGGCCACTGCAGCCATGTTCCACTCCCAGACAACATGCCAGTGACAGAGAAAATAAATAAACAGGCAAATAAATAAATAAACCTTTCCATTTTATGACGCTCCCTCGCTTTTGCCCTCCAGCTCTTTCAACAGACATCTGTGCTCCTGTAACAATGTGCCAGTGTCACTGAAGTAACCGAGATACAAGGACAAGGTCGACCTCGGTAAAAAAAAAAAAAAAAAAAAGGAGTTTTGTAAAGGTCGGGCTAGAGAAAAGCGATATCCAGAAGATGCTGCTTTAATAGCAGCTTGTTTTGGGTTTTTGTTTTTTTAAACATATGCACATAATACAAGCCTGAATTCATTCTTTCACACAGTAAAGCAATAGCAACATCAAATCTGGGCAGCAGCAAAGCATAATCACAATTACCAAGACCTCATGAATAATAAGCAGGTTAAAAACCACAGAGACTCTGTGCAAGCAACGGATGACTGCTAAACTCATTAAAATCATAATGCGTGCATTCACATTCCCAGAGGACTTACAGTACAATACTGAAAATAAAGTTGGATTTGAGGTATGAAAGCATTTTGGAGGAGGGCACATACACATGTCCCCTATATTCTTTAATTTAACACAGTAGGAGACTCACTTAGATTAAAAAAATAATTTTCAAAAAGAAGACAGAGAGAGAGAGAGAGTGAGAGAGAGCATGCTGCTCTGAGCATGCTCACAGGGGGAGAGCGAGATAAAAGGTCCATCTCTCCAGACCACTTTTGTATCTGGGAGGCAGATTTTGTCCTAGTTGTCTTCAGTGGTGAGAAGAGAAGCAGCGGGGGGAGGAGTGAAGACAAGGGGAATGGGAGGCCAGCGTTGGCTGGTAACGTCAGTGCCCTGGTTTTACTGGCATCTGCTGTTCAGCACACAAATGCAGTATCACGCGGAGTGGCAGTAATTGGTGCTCAGAGAAGCCACGTGAGGCCAATCAAGGAGCCGTTCAAGTACATGTTTGCGTATTTGTTTGAGGGCGTCTGTATCTGCATCCGTCTGAAGAATTACACTTGCAGGGGAAGCTTCTTTGATTTTGGTATCTGGCCTTTTTTTCTCCACTGGGTGGGGGGGCCGGGTGTGGGGATTCCATGCATTCTTGACCTTATACCCAAGTGTTTCTAAGATTACTGTGGCAGTGGCATACATGAGCTCATTTTAGTCAGTGTTCATATCTGCAAGCATCTCCCCCTGACAACACTTTGAGATGTGCCCTCAGCTCTGTCATTGGAGATGGTTGGACCTCATCTTGTTCAGTTTAAGCATCAGCTGCCGCTCACAACTGGTCACCCTGTGCTGTTGCACCTGGATCTCCAGTTTCGATAGTAGCTTTCTTCCTTCATTTGCTATTGTTATAGCACTGAGCAACCAGGTGCTTCTTGGATGTTGATCTTCTGCTTCTGAGGCCTTAAAACACTAGTCCTCACTGGTTTACACTGTAAAAATTCCTAAATAATATTTTTGCAATAAATATGCTGAAATAGGCATAGCTGTAAAAATGTTCCTCAAGTTTCCCTATCAATATTTTTTGCCGAGAACACAAAACATGATATATAATAAAAGATAAATAAATAAATACTGATAAACGATATTTGAGTTTGTGTAAAAAAAATGAAAGGCATAAATCAGGCACATGTCTCCTGGACTACGCGCATGTTGAAGTAAACCTTTTTGATTGTCCTCTCTCATCTCGGTTGTACCACACAAAAAACACACACACACACACACACACACACACACACACACACACCCCCTATGCAACCTCAATCCCCAATTAACTTCCTTCTCAAATAAACACCCAAGGAAATATGAGCGATTGCCGCGACACTGACAAACGCTTCCATCGATTTCTAACACGACTTTATATTTCAGTTAACACTACAATCAATCGTTGCCGTCTGCTCTCCGCAAGTATTAATTGTGCCGAGGGGTGAAAATTACCAGATGTGTGCGCGGAGTTCACGCTGGAAGGCTGGAGTGTGACTTATTGACCAGTTCATCCTTTTCCAACTGCTGCCATTTTAGATTTCAGTGTAATTACAGCCTCACTGGGCAATCTGTGCCATCGACCGCCTCCTCCAAACAAACAACTCCCTACAGGCTGGGATTGCCGGTGTTAGTTGCCACAAGCAGAATAATGGGGGCATGAAACACGCTTGTACTGTGGAAGGCTGTAGAGAAAGATGTCTGTATCTGCACAAACAAACAAAATTAATGTGCGCGCCTCCATTCTAAGCAACAGGGGACATACATTCTTTAACAACTATACCGAGCACTGATAGCAGGTCTGCTGTATATTAGAATTTGATAAGTGGGGGCTTAAACACTTGCTTTTATGGCTTGACACTGAAGTTTGACTTGTGTGTCGCAGAACTCATCAGGCCAAATTCAAACAAATGTATGTAGAAAGTACTACTAAATACTGTTTACATATAAGCTGAAGCTTACAATTATATTAAAGTTTAACAACTGCACTATAACACACACAGACAAACAAGGTGAAAACAATACCAGCCATGCTGCAGCAGCTGGTAATAATGGTGCCACGGCATATAATATTACCTAAAACTGTGATTTTCTTTTGACTCATCTATTCCAGTCAGGTCTACCATTTCCTCTTTCTTTTTCAGAAATCCACAGAGCATTTCTTCAACTTCTATGCTGTCTCTTCCCTTCTCAGAGGAAATGAACATCATATACCTTGGCAGAGTGAGGCTGACAGGGAATAGTACGGAGCTATCTTAATGAGCTGAGCTCAGGGCTGTTTTGGCTTCTCTCCCTGTCAGCATGTACAGGGGAAGAAAACAGACATGACAGCACTCCAAATGTTTGATATAGCCATGACATCTAACATACAGCATATGGCCGCGGGTCTTTTGAAAACACCCAGAATACAAGTATTACACCTACATCTTCCTGGTTCTCGTTATGGCATTTGGATCTGATCAAATGGCCTATAAACAAGAATATATACACTTACAGGCATGTTCTTAATCTAAGAGTATGACTGACTGTAACATCATTGCTGGTATTGCTGTTACTTTTTGACCCTTCATGTCTGTATTTCACAAAATCTTTTGCAACCATAAAATAGACAAAAAAATAAAGTAGAAATTAGAAACTGCTAATAAGTTAGATGGGCCCGCTCCTTTTCAGGCTGGAAGATATGGCATTCATGTTTCCCACCAAAAAAGATAATATTTCCCACTTTAACACACTTGGGCTCAGAAGTGTTCCCGTGTCGAAATTCCCATGACATAATCATGCTTGTTTTTAAATGCAGTATCGTCTAAAGGGCCAAAAGATCACGGTCATCCAATACTGATCTTGTACCAGTTTCTCCAGTACCCTGGCATCTTTTGATAGGATCGTGTACTGTAGATAGAGCCAAACACTTTAAGGTTAAGAAAACATTCAGAAATTGTCCCGTAATTTGGAAACTTTTATTTTTGCAGATGGGTCAACCTGCCCAATCTTGCTTCTGAGAAACTCAGCTTTTTTAAGATGTTCTTTTTATACCCGATTACAATACCAGCCTGTTACGAATAACCCAAACACTTGCTTCTTCAGCCTTTTGTTGCCTCTGTCCCAATGAAATTCAAAGACAGCTAATATTTTTAATTAAAGAATAAAATCTTAGTTTAAACATTTGATATGGGTTTGTGAGATTTACAAATCACTGCAATCATTTTTTTAATTGACATTCTGTTTTACATTTTGTCCCCATTTGTACGAATTGAGGTTGTAGTTTTAAACATGAATCCAGGCAGAGAACTCAGTGGCATCATCACAAGATAGTCTCTTGTTAATTCTACAATCCAAACGTGTCCCCTCCATTGTAACCCATTGTTGTAAAATACAGAGATTTGGCAAGACTTCCCAAAACCTTTCATTGTGCTCACCAGTGAGAACACTCACATTATTGGGCGCTGTGATAACTGCTTATGCAAGCACATTGTGGCAGGCAGAGGGATAGGGTTTTCTATAAAAGAAAAAAAACTTTTAGACAGAGCTGAAGGGATCGATTTTAGTGAAACAAATAAAATAAATAAAAAAAAATGTCTTGGCTTGCTTTGTTGCATTTCTCTAAGACAAACGATCACTATCTGTAGCCTTTGCTGGAAAAATTGGATTTCCACACCTCGAGTAAATTGATTCTCTCTGTGTTACAAATAGTTTTAAGAGAGACAGCAAAGTCCTGCAGAGAACCACATAATAGTATGGTTGCCTGTTCATTGGAGGAATGCCTATGTCTGTCTGGACCACGATGATGTCGTCACTGGTGAGACTTTACCCAGAGTGCTGTTTGCACATCTGGGACATGTTAATGTGGTGAAAATGAGGGATTTTAGGACTTCATACTTCATCACTGAGCTTCATCTTATATCCTAATCCTGCAATCATGGACACAGTTCTGGACATCTAGTCTACAGTTATCATTGTATCAATAACTTTTTGATATTTTAATGAGACAGATGAACAATTAAATCAGGACTGATACAAATCGATCAAATGAATTTGAAACACATTGACTGATGTCTCCCTACCTTATGCACAGCCACATATTCTGAAAACGGGCTGTTTTATGACAACCATTAACCAGACAAGGCAGCGAGGGGCAGCGGGGATCTGAGAGATGGAGATCTCTGACTGGGACAGGCATGACTTCAAAGCAGCCAGGATCAATGATGCCATTTGCCTATCGATCCCCTCTACCTCTCAAGAGAGAATGATCCATCAATAAGGCTCAGCTATGGGCTGGAGAGGGATTAGGTACTCAGCTTTAATCTAAGTCCTTTTACTAAATTTGAGCTAAATCCCCTTTGTAATCAGATGTATAGTATTCATTTAGGTATTAGAATAAATTCCTGCACTGCTTCAGATTTACAGATAACATGCAAACACAATAAAGGGCGTGGAATGGAATGGAATTCCAAAATAAAAATTGCACAATTGAATCTATTCTACAAATAAGCCTACATTTAATAATAAAATTGTTCTCGTCTCTCCTTCAAAATGACGTTTAATCAGTGCACTCTGTGTTGCTTTAACTCAATTTATAGTTTATAACGAAGATGCTGTTTGTCTTGGCAAACAGGGGTTGGGCATCCAAGCCAGTAAAAGGTCACATCTACACATACAAGCCTGCCCGGCATATATTTTTCCCTCTGCTGCAAACATAAAAATCCACACCACCCTCTACTTACCTTGGCTGACCTCGGTGTATGAAAATCACTGATTGCCTCCCCTTTTTCACTTAGATTTCTTTCTGGCTTTCCAGCAGAGCCATACATGGATTATGTAACAAAAATTAAAGTCAGACGTAGCAGTAAGGATCTCAAGTACAAGCTACTTTTTTGTTAAATGTGGTAAGACTTTGTGATATTGATTCCTTTATCTCACTAGGAAGCACTTCCAGTTGGCAATCTGTATCAGTAAGCAAAGCTTCCCTTGGACACGACTGAACTCTAATGACCTCGGGATGTATGTCAGATTTCTCGACACTGTGGGAAGCGGCAATGCTTTTAGACAAAGAGAGTGCGCAAACAACAGGCTCGAAAACAGTGTTTTATAGTGAAGCCCTGTAACTTATTATAAACAACCACCTAACCTTGAACTTCTCTGGAGAAATAAACTTCTATTTTGGGTCATAATCACAGGTCTATTAGTCATCCGTCAGTGAATTATGGGAGAAAGAAACCACACAGAGATGGTATGTGGCTCGGGTATTAGTGGTTAAGGGGACTCTTAATAGCAGCTATCAGGGCTGGGCTGGATGGCAGCCTTCTGTCTCTGCCTGTCCTATTGATCAGACTTGGGATCTGTGATTGCCAGAAATAGTAGTTGATTCCAGAAGTTATTAGCAATGCCGGCGTCCTGTGAATCAGGAGAGAAACACCCCCTATCTTTAGTGTGGAGGACAAAGTAGGAGGAAATTTAAAAAATAAAATAAAAATGACCATGACACAGTTGCAGACAACAAAAAATGAAGCATTTTAATGTTAGTACTCAGTCAATATATGGCTATGGTAGCTTTCAGTCTGTATATGTTAAAAGCAAGGCTGTAAAGTCATTTTCAGGCTTTAATCCATCTGCACAAAACACTAGCATATATAGTATGCACAGTGCATATAATACAAGCACATTTTCCCAAGTCAAAAGTGTTGCGAGTAAAATTATCTCTAAAGTCTTTGAATGTGAACGCAGTCAGCACGGAGATAAATAAATACAAAGAGCAATGGAGTAGCACAACACCTACTTAGAGCTGAGAAATGAATTCACAGACTTGTAAACCTACTAAAGCCCCACAGAGATTTACCAGTTTACACCAACTGAAAAGAAGCATTAAATATAGCAAAAACATCATTACTTTGTCCAGCACGTTAATATAAAACATATTAAATGTAGCAGTAAACCCTTAGACATCTAGGATCAAGCCAGAAATAGCATTCAAAAAAAGACGATCCCACTCTGAACGAGGTACTAATAATGACTACCATTTCTCCTCAGGAAATTTAGTGGTGCTCTTGAGGCCATTTTGCAGACAACCGCATCTCTCTCTTCTTTCACTCTAGTTGGCAAAATGAGTCCCACATAAAATCTGTTTCAGGGCCCAGTGCCTCTTGTAGGCTTTCATTTCTTTATGGGTTTTCCAGCTGCCAGCCACCGATAACAAAAGCCATTGGCTCCTGAAGAGCACTCTTCACTGCCACAACCAATGGCTGTCATCCACCGCGTCATCTAATTACCATAACAAAAGATGCTTATCTGCAAGATTTTCAACACAGCACAAATACCTCTTTCTCTGTCATCCTCTTCATCTAAAGAAGGCCTCTACGTCCTCCCTATTTTAATATTTACATTCCAGCACCACTGTACCCCATTTGATCGTGACAGTTTTGGCAGTTTGGACAGGTGTAAGATATGCAAATGCTTTTGTGGCTGCTGTGCTGGTTTCACTTAAGTCACATCAAATATTCGTTTTCTTTAGATATTCGTCCGCTGTGGATAATCACGTTCTTTTTTTCCCCCTTTATAGTGCTAAATGACAAGAGTCCCAAACCTTATTACATGGTTGCTTGTGCATGAATTGTAGCCCTCGTTCTTTGTTACTAACCGGACTGGTATGATGGACTGCACGGCAAAGACTTAATTAGTCACGTTTGACAGCTTTACCAATCAGATAGTGAATCTATTAGCAGCAGGTTTGTGCGTGAAAAGGAAATACTAATCTAGCCTCACGGCCACTGCAAAGCTTTGATAAGGATACCAAAGCCATGGTTTGGGAAACACTGAACAAAAAACCCCAAAACAGCTACTTCAAATGTGCTGTAGTTTTTTTGGTCTTCCAGTCCCATTCCCCAGTTTAAGTGAAAGCTACCTGGGACTAAAATGATTGGCTGGAGTCCTGACATGGGCCAATAGATGTGGGCCCGTGCATCACATGCAAATAAAAACACAAAGATGCACCTGTGCCTTTGCAATTATGCAAAACCTCAAAAGACTAAAGGGCAGACTGACAATTTATGTGCAATACTGCAAACCTCGAATCACAGATGACACCCTTAAGGAGACACTACAGGTCAACGGGGGAAAAAAGAAACATGTAAATGAGGCATTATGTGACTAAATATGGGCAGAAATGTGAACATTAGACGCCATCTTCAAAATTCTGGTATCATTATGGCAGGATTATTCTGAGGGGGTGGGGATTTTGGAAACTAGAAAAATAACCAAGTTTGTCATGTTTCTTGTTTTTTCATGTTTTTTTGGATTTAGTTGTCTATTATGTGTAAAAGTATGATAGAATATCAACACATAGGATGACAAATCTTCTGTATGTTACGCTTTAGGCCATCCAACACGCCCCAATATTACTAGTTCGGGAAAAAAAAAAAAAAAAAAAAAAAAGAGGAACCATGAGAACTGTTTGGAATCAATCTACACATTTAAGTTTATTTTACTTTAATCACTTTGGAAAACACTATCTAACACGATTAAGGTGGTGGTTAGGGTTAGAGATAAAGTTATGGTTGGGGTTAGGATTAAGGTTAGGTTTAGGGCTGTAATACACGGCTGGAACGTGTATTACCACTGGGAGCGTCAATCTATTGGATTCCATCCACAACCCAGTGTGTATCATAGGAACACGGAGGGTTACCTTTCACGTTCATGAGGGACAAATTGTCTGTATATTACGTGGTCGGAATGAGAACGGGCTCAGAACATACACGGGAATAAAATTACAAAAGTTGGTAGATGTGAGATTTCTGGCTTAGCGTATGAGAAAAGAAAATTTAGGAAAAAAAACCAAAGAAATTTTCTTTCCACAATTTAAAAAAATAAAAACACATCACCATGAAAAACACCTCAACGAGTTATTATTTTAAAATAATTATGTTTCATTTTTCCTTAAATGCTATGTTTTAATATGCAAATCAAGTATTATCTCATTAAACATGCTGTAATTTGTACAAATGCCAGTGCACGAATGCAAGACCAGACTGACCAACCTGTGCACTGCCTGGATTGATTACAAGAAGGCCTATGACTCAATGCCCCACAGCTGGATACTGGAATGCCTAGAATTGTACAAGATCAATGGGACCCTAAGAGCCTTCATCAGGAACTCAATGGGGATGTGGCGTACAACACTAGAGGCCAACTCCAAGCCCATAGCACAAGTCACCATCAAGTGCGGGATCTACCAAGGAGATGCTCTGTCCCCACTGCTGTTCTGCATAGGCCTGAACCCCCTCAGTGAGATCATTAACAAGACTGGCTACGGATACCGACTACGGAACGGAGCAGTTGTCATCCATGTACAGGAGGTGGCTGACATCAAGCTGTATGCCAAGAGTGAACGAGACATCGATTCACTGATCCACACTACCAGGCTATACAGCAATGACATTGGAATGTCGTTCGGACTGGAGAAGTGTAGTCGGATGGTAACAAAGAGAGGGAAGGTAGTCAGAACTGAGGGGATTGAACTACCAGAAGGCAACATTGCAGACATAGAGGACAGTTACAAGTACTTGGGGATCCCGCAGGCGAATGGGAACCATGAAGAGGCCGCTAGAAAAGCTGCAACCACCAAGTACCTGCAGAGGGTCAGGCAAGTCCTGAGGAGTCAGCTGAATGGTAAGAACAAGATCCGGGCCATCAACACGTACGCCCTGCCCGTGATCAGGTACCCTGCTGGGGTAATAGGCTGGCCAAAGGAGGAGATAGAAGCCACTGACATAAAGACAAGAAAGCTCCTTACCATGCATGGAGGGTTTCACCCCAAGTCCAGCACCCTGAGGCTGTACGCTAAGCGGAAGGAAGGGGGCCGGGGACTGGTGAGTGTCAGCACCACAGTCCAGGATGAGACAACGAACATCCAAGAATACATTGGGAAGATGGCCCCAACTGACCGAGTGCTCAGTGAATACCTCAGGCAGCAGAAACCCAAGAAAGAGGAGGGAGACGAGGAACCATCATGGAAGGACAGAGCCCTGCACGGTATGTACCACCGGCAGATAGAGGAGGTGGCTGATATCCAGAAATCCTACCAGTGGCTGGACAAAGCTGGACTGAAAGACAGCACAGAGGCACTAATCATGGCAGCACAAGAACAAGCTCTGAGCACAAGATCCATAGAGGCTGGGGTCTATCACACCAGGCAAGACCCCAGGTGCAGGCTGTGTAAAGATGCCCCAGAGACAATCCAGCACATAACAGCAGGGTGCAAGATGCTAGCAGGCAAGGCATACATGGAACGCCATAACCAGGTGGCCGGCATAGTGTACAGGAACATCTGTGCGGAGTATAACCTGGAAGTCCCGAGGTCAAAATGGGAGATGCCCCCAAGGGTGGTGGAGAATGACCGAGCTAAGATCCTGTGGGACTTCCAGATACAGACGGACAAAATGGTGGTGGCTAACCAACCGGACATAGTGGTGGTAGACAAACAGAAGAAGACGGCCGTAGTGATCGATGTAGCGGTTCCGAATGACAGCAATATCAGGAAGAAGGAACACGAGAAGCTGGAGAAATACCAAGGGCTCAGAGAAGAGCTCGAGAGGATGTGGAGGGTGAAGGTAACGGTGGTCCCCGTGGTAATCGGAGCACTAGGTGCGGTGACTCCCAAGCTAGGCGAGTGGCTCCAGCAGATCCCGGGAACAACATCGGAGATCTCTGTCCAGAAGAGCGCAGTCCTGGGAACAGCTAAGATACTGCGCAGGACCCTCAAGCTCCCGAGCTTGAAGGATAAACCGCCCGCAGGGGCGTGCTGGGTGTTTTTTTTATTTATATATATATATATATATATATATATATATATATATATATATATATATATATATATATATATATATATATATATATATATATATATATATAGAGAGAGAGAGAGAGAGAGAGAGAGAGAGAGAGAGAGAGAGAGAGAGAGAGAGAGAGAGAGAGAGAGAGAATAGAAAGAACGCATATTATAGAACCAATATCTCAGTGCCTCGCCTTACTAAAAAGCCAAAACAAGATCATTGCTACTGGATGAGGGGTGTATGATTGAAAATGGACAATGCAGTGAACACTGGTGCAGCTTCCTGCCATAGATAATGTCATCACAACACAGTCCTGGTGGAAGGTTGGCTTAAGAGGCTTAGTGAACTGTCATGTCAGCTACAAGCCATTTGAACACGATACATTCACTGTGGCATGCATTCCTCACTGCCACGCTTAGAGATTCCGGGGCTTTATTGTCAAACATGTGGCTTTGTGTGCTCTTTGAATCCTGATGAGGTTTTTCTCACCGCAGTTTTCGCAGACTACACTCTCATTCATGAAGCACTTTCGTTCCTGGCGAATAAGGCCCCACAATGGATCGTGTGACATAATGCAGTAACGTGTGAGGACTTTGAGTTAAGAAACATAAACACAGATTAACAGTTCCTATTTCTAAAAAGCATTTTTAACTTTAAAGATGCCATATACAGTTAATTGATTGCTAATGGGGTAAGACTGTGACCGGAGAGGTTTTACAGAGAAACTCGATACATTCCCCCTGACACTGAGTGCAGCAGAGTTATTTCATTTGAAATTTGAAATCACTTAGTGACTCAGCAAGAGCTAATTTGGGACACATGGCCTCTCAGTAGTGTGTTTTTGTTCTGGACGCCTAACTAACCAAATTCTAATCCACTCAGAGTATGTTTGCAAAAAACGTTGGGGCAGAAACATGTTTACCACTGCGTTGCCTCTATTAACAGCACTTTGTAAGCACTGAGGAGCTGGGAGACCAGATGCTGTAGGTTGAAAAGCAAAGATTTCAGGATTTTCTTCTTGACCTCACATTTCAACTGGTCAACACCTTGAGATCCCTACATTTTGAGATCCAAGTTCTCATTTGATTTATTTTATTTAATTTCAGCACATTCAGCATCAATGTGGCCTTAACAAATGTGAAAAGTACCCATGTCCTCAGGGATGGTGGGTTTTGAACTGTACTGACAAAATGCTGAGGCACACATAGACCCTTTTTTTTTTTAGCTAAGAAGATATAGTATGCATCTAAATCTCTTATAAAACAATTTTAAGTTTTTAGTTTTGATTCGTGGTGTTTACATGTTCTCCCCGTGTCTGCGTGGGTTCCCTCCGGGTACTCCGGCTTCCTCCCACCGTCCAAAGACATGCAGTTTGTGGGGATAGGTTAATTGGATAATCCAAATTGCCACTAGGTGTGAATGTGCGAGTGAATGTGAGTGCGAATGGTTGTCTGTCCTTGTGCGTTAGCCCTGCGACAGACTGGCGACCTGTCCAGGGTGTACCCCGCCTCTCGCCCTATGACAGCTGGGATTGGCTCCAGCGCCCCTCGCGACCCTGAAAAGGGTAAGCGGTAGCGAATGGATGGATGGAAGTTTTGATTCGTAAGATATCTTGGACAGTTCTCCAGTTTACCTCAAGACATCTTAACTCGTTACCCCTTGAAAGTCGACTAGAAGTAATCCTTGAAGCTCTGTCATACTTTAGGCCTGCTTCTAAATCAAAATGATTGGTTGTTTTTCAGAAGTTAGAGAGGTTGCCTATGAAGCTACCTTAGGAAAACTCCAGAATATATTCTAATGGCCAAACCACATCTTTTATATATGTGTCAAAGCTCGTGATTAAGGGTAGAGGGGAGGGTTATCAGAGGTCTTCTTTAAGTGGGAAAGAATTAAAAAGGTAGAAAACGGCAGGAAAAGGTTGCACAGATCTGGATGTTTTGGGGCAGGATAGAGTTTTGCCTTGCAGTTGTTGCTGCAATGAACTGTGTTAACTGACAATGGCTGTCTACATGGAGTGATTACTAGTACTAAATGGAGTCTGTATATGATGAGGGTGATGAAATCCACAAATGTGTTGTAGTTTTATCCTCAGAACTCTTATTCTTAATTTGTTGAACCATCTGTCGATCCACTCTTAACAGGGTGGTTATCCCCTCCCTTGTCACTTTTTGTCTTAAAAGGCTTTTGATTACCCTGTCCTGATGATTATGTGCTGCTACCATCAAAGTCAAAATGAGCACATAAAGCATTCAACATGTTGTCTATGTCCCATTTTTAATGAGATGTGATTTAAATCACTTGCAAATAATTGCTTTCTGTTGTTATTTACATTTTACACAGCGTGCAATCCTTTTTGAAAATGATACGATGGAGTAGAGTATGTGCTCTTATGCCAAATAAGATTACTGACAAGTGATTAACAATCATAGTTTGCTAGAGGCACATGTCAGAAGAAAATGAGTTGCTGTGTGCGAGTATTTACGGCTCAAGCTTTGGAAAGTTGTAACAGATTATTATATTTGAAAAGATCTGAGGTTAACATTAAGGGACCTGTGCAAAGGTTCTGCAATTTAAACATCCAGACTATTTTTGATTTATTTGAAGTAATTTTGGCAGCCCAAAAAAAAAAAAAAAAAAGAGTAACTCAAACGCTGAGATATGACAGATACCCAAAATTTAACCTAAACCTAAGATTGTATATAAAAAATGTTTTAAAAAGGAGCGGTTCATTTTCAAATCATGAGAAATGGGCTTCTTTTAATCGATGTAGATGATTAAAATATGTAAATCGCGCCGTGTGAAGATTAACTGTTTTTCTGAACGTCTTGATATTTGCGACACCTGTGCAACGGGAGATGGAATCAATTAAAAAAGGTCAATTACTAAAATGAAACGATACTCCCCCTGCGCTCAAACTGAAATCCCGATGCTGTGCTACTGAATTAGCTGCATTCACAGTGTGCAAAACCATATCACATCCACTGCAGTTATTATCCTGACCTTCATTAGAAAACATTTAATATGCTGCAGATTACAACCTCAAAACAACCTGGAGGTGATTACTTTTATTGGATAATTGAGGAAAGAAGATTCTGCCAGGGAAATAGTAGTTATAATATTTAACAATAAAGTGATTCTAAATGTTGTGCTGGCAACTGGAGGTCTAAACTTTCAAGAAACCAGGAAATGAACAAGAAATAAATATACTAAACTACAAGACAAATAATGCTGCTCATTTCTCAGCATTAAGCAACAAATAATTGTTTCCACAGTTCCACACCGTCATCGATCAAAAATGCATCGGAGCTTTAAAACATTGATGTGTATGTGCTGCGTGGTGGCTGCAGGGCCACGCGCCTGTAGAGATGTGTCCACAATGCTCTACTTCCACATTTATAGGATCCGTGTGTTTTTCTTGTTGCCCTTTGCTTATCTGCACAGCAACGTTTCTTGAGGTAAAGCTAATCAATTGTGTGTCTGTTCGCGTTACGCTGCGAACTGAGGGTGATCCGGAGAACAGCTTAAAGCAAAAGCACGGCTTTTAAGGTGAGCAGCTGTTCATTCAGCGTGTCTGAATACCGGGAGGAATGGGCTCGTGTCCTGAGCTGAGAAATGACTGTGTTCAAAATGATTCTGCACTTACCACCCCACAGCCCCGTGGACCCCTCGCGGCAAAACTCATCCACTTACCTGCAAGAGAGGAGAGACAAGAAAATCAATGACTACGCACTCAATTATGTCACATGATACCAAGGAAATGCTCCTTTTGATTGCTCCAGGGGAGAAAACAAAAAACAAAAAACACACCATATTGTCACAATATACTGCATGTGGTAGCTTATTGATATTTACACTTGTTACTTAATAACTAAAACTGTAAAAGCCAATACAAAACATGTTCCTTAGCATAGGACAAGGTGCACTCAAGCTAAGGATGAGACTACTCCCATTTATTATTTGCTAATAAAATGGCTTTGCCTTTATTATACCATAAAGGACAAGGACCCTTTTATAACCTTGAGTCTGCTCTTTCAATCGTGATACCATACAGCAAGATATGAATGCCTATTTGTCAAATATAGAGTGACGGAAATCCAATGTAAACACTAGGAAACAAATGGCATGGAACAAAGCTATTGTAAATTACCTTGAGAATAGCTAGATTCATCATGTTACATTTCTTACTATCTGCCTGTCCTACTATTACGCACTGTTAGTACTTATTGTACTGATCAAATCTCTGCACACCATCACAGGCAGGTCCAAGACTGCAAGTGATATATTTTTGCACATATCTGACAGCAGGGTAGCTATCAGCACTGATATCTGATGCTTTTAAGCATTAGCAGAAATCCTGCGATGAAGCATCTGAACTTTCAATCATTTTTCTTTTATAATGATGAAAGAATAGCCAATCAATAGCCAGCCAAGATTGATCCACGTGGCACCAGGAGGAGACTACCAGTAAAAAAGTGGTCCATTTTGACCACCTTAGTCCTTGTGCCTGTGCTGCCAGTTGATAGAATTTTATTTTTAGAAACATGTGACTATGGCAGGGGCGAGCTATAAATATGACTCGTTTTGAGAGATTACATTCAGTGCTGTGCCAATTTAGTTTTAGAGATAATGTGCAGATTTTTCTTCCAATGTGACAGTTGGTTGATTTCAGTTGACCAAGATTTCCTAGAAAAACCCCACTCCCCCCCCGTCTTCATGACAACAAGATGCAGAACAAGATCCATAAATGTGGAAGAATTGACACCAACAATTCCAGGACAAAAGGCAACCACAGTAATGATCCGCTAACACAGGCAAGGGGCTAAAAACAAGACACAGCTGATATATATTTAATGGGAACACAAGTTGAACAATAGAGGGAGAGCTGGATGTTTTGTTTTACACATTTCATATTAAAGCAAAGTTGGCAAAAAAAAAAAAAATTGTCATTTAATTAAGAAAAGCTTCATGCCATTTTTCTTCTTCAAACATGTCTGACCCTAATTGCCGTTAGTGCATTAATAAGCCACATGGTCTCCAGAGTTCAGCATTCTATTAAACTAAAAAGTGAGGGGTGCTTAGTAAACATATTAAACGTACATTAACACTGGGACTGAGACAGATGGGTGTGAGAGTAAACCGTGATTAACAGTTTTTAAACGCATGTGTGCACGCACGCGTGTGCATCGCTGCCCAGCAGGGAGAAGTGTTGAGCCTCAAAACCCAGCATGTGGCCTTCGGTGAGTGACTTATCTCTGCATAGCTGATCAATAATTAACCATGGGACACGCTCTAATGAGGATGATACTGCACCGTTAGTAAGATAACACCTCAGCGCGAGGTACTGGACCACTACGATTTATTTAGATCCTCTCGTCACCCTATTAGTAATTGTCAGTTGGTTGATTAGCATATTTCACTATATTGACTTGCTGAGTTGAACAACTGTCACTCTGTGTCTGCCATTATCCTTTTTGCACTTAAGAGCAAAGGAATTTCTGCATTCGAGCCTTTTTTGTGTTTGATATGCTTTCTTGCTTGATGCAACCAGCTGTAACAGTTCTAGCAGCCCTCCGCTTTAGCACATCAATACATCTTCTGATGCTGTATGACACATGTGGTAAGGACCATTTCTGAGACCATCCATTAGAGGGAGGATGGGCCCTTTCCCATCCCCGATACTCGTCTCTGCCGCCTCCCCCCACCAAGCACGTCGAGCAGACGGGTTTTAATAGGGCCCATTAATCAGCGGAGTCATCCACAAAAGGCCAGACTGTAATTCAGCATCTTTGGCAATAAGAAAGTGCTACCATGCATCATCACATCTGAACATGGACATGACTGGACAGCTCAGGACACCCTGGAACAATAAAGTTTTATATAAAATTTGGTGTATTTTGGGTCTCTTACGATATTGTCCAAGTCAGACAAGCCTAGCAGTGAGAAGTAATTAATACTTGGTGCGGTGGTGATGTTAACAATGGCTAGCATGAGGCAGGTGCTGATAACTGCTTGAGACTACTCTGTGTCTTTCAGTAGCAGTTCTTAGACGAGCACAGAGAAAGTTCACTTCTCTATAAATACAGTGACATTATGGAGTAGTGTTTGTAGCAGGAGTGAGACCCCTAACACAGAAATACGAAGCAAATACACATACGCAAACCCAAACAGTTCATCTTGAGTGAAAATAATCTTCGTCTAACTTGCAGCAAAGCCAGGACCTCTGTTTTCTGAAGACACCTCAGGCTTTACCAGTGCCATCTGCTACACCAATACCTTCTCACAGCAGAGCTGACTAAGGGCCAGTTGGCAACCAATCTAAGCAGAGCAAAACTCGAGAGATAACTGGCAAGAGAAAAACGCAGAAACTCAAGGTGGCCAAGTTTGAGCAAACATTAAATCTGTTCCCCTTGAAAGATAAGAGATTCCTTAAAAAGAAGGCCTTTAACGTAGACATGCAGGTGGACCGGTTCGATTTCCAAAGACCTGTCCTTCTAGACATTGCGCTATTTCCAGCTTATAATACCTGCCAATGCTCATACTTTGCATGTGAAAACCACGATTAGATTATCATTATGAGTTTGCTTCCTACACAAGCCTCAGGCAGGACACACAAAAAGGCATCAATTGTAGAAAAGGCGATTGAGTTTCTATGTCTTATTTCAAGTCCCCACGCAAAACCATAATTGAATTAAGTTGTTAAAATGAAAGGAAGGAACAGAAAAAAAAAATTAATTTAGGGACCATTACTCGCAACCAAATTCAATTCAATTCAATCTTTATTGGCAGACTACATGTCCATAAAAACAAGACAAGAAACACACACACACACACACACACAACTCCCCCCCCCACACACACACACAACACAAGGTATACCATTAAATATATATATGTATATAAATAAGTATATAAAGCATTTGTAAAAATATAAAACCATAATATACATAAAACACAATTACTTAAAATAAATCAATAAATACACAAACACTTTAACCAGTGCTTTCTGAGACTGGATGAGTAACGGGAACCACTCACTGTCGGATCTGTAAGTGCTAAAATTATACTGTTACTCGAACCATCCAGTCGTTCTCTAAAACTGAACATTAACTTTCTTAAAAGTGCTTTAAAAGTCCAGACACCCACAGCTACAAACATCTGACTGGCACTACCACTTCTAGGTATCCTGCAAAGGATTCTCATCGCATCATTATATGCAACATGCAGCTTCTGCATGCTACATTGTTTGTAGGATGACCACAAGGGGGCAGTATATAGCGGTGTGCAATACGCTTTAAACAAAGCCACTTTAACTGGAAGTGAACAAAAGCTGAATTTGCGTGCAATAGTATTTGCCTGCACATAGAGCTTACATCGTTGTCTGTATATGTCATCATCATCATTCATTTGCTCAGTAATAAAGTGACCGAGGTATTTCACCTTTTTATGAACTTCAAGAGTTTTTTGTGCCAGTTTAAACAAAGGGAAATTTAGCTGTTTATCCTGCTTGGTTCTACATATCAAAACAGCACTTTTAGCAGCATTGTACTCAATGTCATATTGCACACCATATTCAGTACAGACATTAAGAAGATCCTGTAACCCAGCACTGCTTGGACTAAAAACAACCAGGTCATCTGCATACATGAGATGATTTATCAGTGTTTTACCTAATATACACCCAGTGTTACAGGCTCTCATCTGTATGGACAAATCATCGACATATAAATTAAATAAAATTGGAGACAAAATCCCACCCTGTCTGACACCATTGCTGACACCAAAGGGGGCAGAAATACTGCTTCCCCATTTAACCTGCATGTTCTGATGAGCGTACCAGTAAGAGAGAATCCTCACGATGTATTGAGGAACTCCCCGTGTCTTCAATTTATCAAAAAGTTTTCTGTGGTTCACTCGATCAAAAGCCTTAGAGGCATCAATGAAACACATGAGGACAGATGAATTTTTAGCGTTTTAGCATTGTGGAGAGCATGTAGAAAGCACTGTCTCAACGGGATCCTCCGTTGTTGCTGTAGTTTCCATATTACGGCCTCGGGCTGTCGTCGGAGCCCGATCTTGACCACATAGCAACATCTCCGGACAAAACGCTGACACTGTGCTTGTTGTCCCAGTCCTTGAAGCAGCCAAAGCTCCGGCTCCCTGGCTTCCGCGCGGGCCGCCTTTACTTCGATTCCCCCACCGCTCCTCTGCGTGTTTCCCCAGGGGAAAGTGGGAAGCGGTCCCCGACCCCTGAGCATTCAGCATAACAGGCTCAGCCGGTACCTCAGGCTGACACTCAAGAACAGTCACACGTTGGTCGACCTCCACAGCATTGGTCATAACTTGCTCGCAGACATCCGCCTGTAGTTTAACTACATGTTTTAAAGCACCCACCTCAGCACACAGCTGGTCCATTCGCCGTAGTAGACAACACACATCCATGCTGGAGTATGTAACAGGCGGCAAATCGTCCAGGTGATGAGAGACAAATCTTGGGATATTCTCCCCACACTCATTCAGCACTTTAAGACAGAGTTTAATATTGTTGGCGTCTTTATGCTGTCCTTTATATCCAACGCACCGCTGTGAGGTAGTGGGGCAGAGCTCAAACAAAACTTTCTTGGAGGCTTCAATCCCCTCGGATTCAAATGTGTTCGTGGCCAACAACACAATTTCATCCTGACTTAAAGTTTTGATTTTTACAGCAAGGAAATTAAGTAGTTCATCCTCTACAATTACCCTTCCATCAGTTGTTTTATATATCTCTGGTTTTAATCGTGACCGTTTGAAAGTCGGAGCTACGTCTGCACCACCACCTGCTACATCCGCCATATTAATCTTAAATATTATTAGTGGAACGCAATCTACATATGCCTCCATATCATACGTAAACAACAACAATAGAATCTGTCAGGCAGTTCAATCCCCAGAGGAGATGATTCTAAAGACAGACGGTTAGGGCATCAATAATTAAAACAGATGTAATTCCCATTAGCCATCGGAGCATACCCATAAATAGTTAATGTAGTCCTTGTGTCCCTCCCCCCTCCCCCACTTCTCCTCTGATTCCCTTTCTCCTCATAGCTCAGTTCCTCCTCTCATCTTTCATCTAAAGCCTTTTCCTCTCCCCCCCCGTTCTGCTGCTCATGGCTTCTCCTCTAAAAGCCCCCCCAACTTCAGAGAATACAAACACATACTAACATACTCATTATAATGGTCCCACTGGGGAGGTTGGATAGGATGAATAAGGAGAGAGGGCAAGGAGGGGGACCTGGAGGGAATGGTGGACACAATTTATGACCCAGCATCATGGGACTTGTTAACTTGAGTGTGAGGCTCTTATGTCTGCTTAAATTTCTTCCTACTGACATTGAAAAAAACAACAACAAAAAAAACAAGCACTTTCAAGATGAAAATTATAGGGAAATTTTACATATATGACAATGCATGGCTTTACTGTTGAAAAGTTGATCGGCCAAATGGGAATAAAAGACTTGAGAAGAAAAAAAGGAAGGGGGGGAAAAAAAGCAATAACTGCTTTAAGTTTAGCAGCGAAGGAGTTTCTGTACTTCGGCCCGATGAATAATATAGGCAGGAAGTAGAGTGGGAGGCTGAAATTGAAACAGCCATCTACTGATGTTGCCCCATCCGTCACCAGACGCCCCTCATTAATCCACACTCTCCCCCAACATCCAACCTCTCCATCCATCCTCCCTGCTGCTGGCATGTCTCCCCTGTTGAAAGAGTCGCCCATGAAACTGCAATGCTATCTACGCGCCAGCTGAGAAGCCACTGTCCATCCATCTCCTCGATGACAGAGGGCCTAATGCGCTGGTTTTACAGCAGGCAGAGACAGGCCTTAAGCAATGCCAACTAAAGAGGAGGCCAAAGAGGTTTGCAGACGGTACAAGAAACTCTCTCTAAGAGAAAAAAAAATTGCCACAAGCAAAATGCACAAATTAGCATGACAGCTATTTGAAATTTCAATAAAGGTGCTTTATCTTCTAACAAGAGCAGAGTGGACTCTAAAAAGCCAAGCTGACAGTAATTCCCTATATTGTCATTTATAACAGTATGAAACAGCCATATTCGCATAACGAAGTCCTGTCAGGGTTTCTTGACAGGCACTTTACTGGTGACATGCGACCTGCTGTTAAAACTGTGTGCAGGCACTACAATATCTAAGTGAAAAAGCTCAGATTTAATTTGCCTGACCTACAAAGCCAACAGCAAGAACACGCCAATGTACGCTGTTAATCAGCCTAACATCACAGGGTTCCTCGGCATTTGGCTGAGACGAGGCCCTCTGAATTAAAATCTGCTCTCCAGCTGCTTGTGTGCGATGTTTGCATAATAAAAGCACTCCATGGATAACTGCAGTTATCAAAATATATAGGAAATGCAGCAGGGTTGAATTAGCACCGTCGTGACTGAGTGGGACCGCTGACAAGTAGAGACAAGGCATGCTGTCAGCAGCTGATAAGTAAAACTACTGCGTGTTATTTTTTCCCCCCTTGTTTTTCTTTGAATTTTAAATACAAACATTCGTTTGCCACCCAGAGAAACGCACATCCAGACAACTTTCACCTACACGTGAACCCAGAAGACTTCAGTCTGAGTTTGTAATCTATCACATGAATGAAAGCACTGTGATGAAGGCAAATACATTGCATTTTAGTAGCTACATGTGTTAAGCTTCTTGTTAATGTGAGTATCTAGTCAGCCAATCACAATGTAGCAACTCCATGTAGTTAGGCTTATAGACATGGTCCAGACAGCCTACTGAAGTTCAAGCTGAGCATCAGAATGGACGGGAAAGGTGAATCAAGTGATTGAGTATTTCAAAAATTACATTACTTCAACAATAATAATGTTTAGACAGCTAATGGCAGTCATGAAAATTATAACCTTGTGGATCTGTGTGTTAATACATTTAGTTTGAAATTATTTTATTTATTTAGTGCTTGACCTTAATTTCAGCTGCCTCCTGCAATAATTTGGCAGTTTCTCTAAACAAAAAGATGAAAATGTTTTCAGTGACCTCAGATTGTTGAGACACAGTATGCACAAACACACATTAAAAAAGGGAACTGCCTTTAATTCCATCAGAGGATTTTCCAGGGTTAAATTAAAGTGAGGGTTATAAACCTCATCGTGCTCCATGCGCAACCTAAACCATCTTGAACGTCAGCTTGTTTGGCACCACCACTCTTCCGCTTTTGCCACCAGAATCTATATTCCAGTCTCTAGGGCCAACATTTCTCCCGCTGGAGGGGAGTTGGCAACTCTAAGCACCACAGAAAGTCATTCATCATCTCTCAAAGGAGTGAGCACTACATCAATCTGTCTGTCAGCAGCCTTCCAGACCAATAGGCCCCTCTGACTGACTCTGTACATTCCACACTGGATCTCAACACTTCACAGATTTAACCCTGCTTATGGCTATGTTCATTATATGGAGCTGCAAAATATAGACATGGCGATAACTAGCAATCCCTCAGTTTTCTAGCCAAAAAGAACCAAAATAAAAGAATAATCAGTACACTGTGACACTAATTTCCCTCTTGATAGAGTTCTTGTATTCAGTGTGGGGGTTTGTAATGTATTTTTCATTTATGAAAAACTAGAATACTGACTTTGCTGTGCTGTTATATTTTATTCATTTAAATAATAACTGAGATGGCTACAGTCTTCTCCCTGAAGCCCCTTGACAGCTGTTTGGTCTTTGCCCGCGGTGCTGGAGAGGCTGGATTGGAAGAAATTGATTCTGTGGAGAAGTGTGCTAAAAAAAAAAAAAAAAAAAAAAAAAAAAAAGAGATGGCTTCATTTTACTATACTCTGACACTAGACTGGATGAGAAATCACATCAAGACACTTCGTCAAAAAAGGAATGGCATACAGGCCAAAGAAAAAGTGCTGATCTTCATGCTTTGTGATATTAGTTTCTGTTCTGTAATTTAGTATAGAAATTACACAGGAGGACTTTGATAAATCTGTAGAAGCAGGGGAGGAAGTCTGTGGATTCCAGACATCTCAGGGTTAGAAGCATCAACACACTTCTGCTCACAGTTGTCTGAATTTTGCCAACTCAGCATCCTTCTCTGATTAGGAATGTAATGGGATTTGTATCTCATCTTACACCAACACATAAATTCACCCAAATATGCTCTTTGGTTTAGAGAAGGGAGGTATGAAAGATGCTTCGATTGGAAAGGACTGCAGTCAGACACACAAACACATATGTGGTCAGTGAGGCTTCAGGCTTGACACCGCTTTCCTGTCTGTTTAACAAATACTGAGAGTGAACAGTTCTGAACATGATGCCATGAAAGATAACCCTTTAGGAGGTGCAGAAAGCCTTCTTGGTGTGAAAGAGGACCCAATAAGAACCAGATCCTGCATCATATATCAGTGGTAATATCTTGGTGCCACACCAAACTTTGCAGATGCATGCATGTTGTAGAGACCACTTGAAACCGCTGCTAATGTAGACTACTTTTGTCCATGTTCGGGCTGCTATTGGTCTTTCATTTTTCTCCAGCTACAGAAAATGATAGAGGATATCCGGTAGCAAGAATGTTTTTTTTATGATGGACTAAAACCAAACTTTTCACAGTGATTCCCTTTCCGGTTCAAGCTAACCTTGTACATAGTTAAAATTTGACCTTTGCATTTAGCACACAGGCTAGGTGCTAGTGCTTGGTGAGGACTGTTCACAAGCATGCAGCTTGTGGATTTCCCATAATGCTTCACTTGCACAGGTAGGGAACTATGCAGACACAAACACCAGATGAATGTTTGTCTTTATTTTATTATAGCGCATGGGGCTTTTCAAGGACATGCCACCAATCTCATAGACCAATCACATTTTAATGATGCAAGTACCACAGTTATATTTTATAACTGTTGCTGAATTAATTGATGCATTAATGCACTTAATGCTGCAGTCACACAAAGACAATGGTGGGCAACTGCAGCACTGCCAAACCTGCAATGAACCTCGTGCAATAAACTTCCAATCATGATGGTTACTTTAAAGGGAAAAAAAGTTAAAAGATGGTAATCATGTCTGTGATGACTCACAGTCAGTTGCCTGAATGACTGAATGCAGCATGCTGGAAATTATGTGCAAACATTCACAGGGTTTAGTCAGTCCAAGGCAGACTGCAATTGTTTGGTGAGAGGTTGCCTCCCACCAGGTGACCCATACCTTGTTATTGAAGGTGTGAAACACCCTAAATCATTGGACTACCAGTTGGTCGGGGCATCTACTCACTATCCTGTCATCAAACGTGAAAAAAAAAAAATGTATTGCAACCACTGATTTATCCTAAGTTCCTGCCCTATTTTTACTCTGCTACCAGAAAACGACGTCATAGTGTGAAGCATTGCTGTAACAAACTCTTTTCTGCATTTTAATTTTCAGCACTAAGTTGTCATTTAAAATTTTTAACTCAGTGGTGAATCCTCGTCCCTCTATGCCACTCTCGTGCTCCCCCAGGTCTCTGTGAAAAATTTTCAAACTACTTTCTAGATAAAGTTTTATCTCTTAGATCTACGCTTCCTTTGGTGGCTGACAGTATGTCTAATCCTGACTGTTCTGCTGCCTTACATCAATTTGAATTAATTTCACTTCCCACTCTGAAGCGTATAACTGAGAAACTAAACAATACTAATTGTGTACATGATGTTCTTCCATCTCGTATAGTCAAGGATTGTTTTAATGTAATTGGACCCTGTCTATTGTCTATATTGAACCTCTCCTTGCTTTCTGGTTATGTACCTTCAGTTCTTAAACATGCTTTTATTCAACCCGTTTTAAAGAAAAATAACCTGGATCATAGTGATTTTGCCAACTATAGACCGATTTCCAAGCTTCCTTTCTTGGCTAAAATCCTTGAGAAGGTGGTTCTACTTCAACTGCAGACCTACCTGGACGAGAATAATATAAATGATAAATTCCAATCAGCCTTTAAACAACATCATAGCACTGAATCAGCGCTGCTTCGTGTTTTTAATGATCTTTTACTTATGGCTGATAATGGTCGTCTTTCTGTTTTAGTTCTATTGGATCTTTCATCTGCATTTGATATGGTTGACCATAACATCCTAGTCGCAAGATTAGAGCACTCTGTTGGCATTAAGGGCACTGCCTTGGACTGGTTCAAATCTTACCTCTCCAATCGGCTTTCTTCGGTACATCTGGCCTCATCTTCCTCTTCCCCTGTACCTGTTTGCTGTGGTGTCCCCCAGGGTTCTGTGTTAGGCCCGACCCTTTTCTCACTGTATATGCTTCCTTTAAGCGCTATCTTTGAGAAATACCACATTGCTTTTCACTATTATGCGGATGACATCCAGATTTATTTTGAGTTACATGATGATCTCGCTTTATCTTTAAATAACTTTCGTGAGTGCATGAGTGAGGTCAAGAAATGGCTGTTGGCAAATACTCTTATTCTCAATGAAAAAAAGACTGAAATCATGATTTTTGGCAGTAATGCCCTTCGCGCCAAACTTCAAGATGCCTTTGGCTTTCTTACTAGTTCTTTCTCTGATACTGTCAGGAATCTGGGTGTCTTGTTTGACAGCTCCTTTAAACTTGATAAACAGGTGTCTGCTGTTGTCAGATCTAGTTTTTATCAGCTTCGTCTCATCTCCAGGGCCAGACACTATATCCCGTATAATGACTTAGAAAAGCTCATTCATGCTTTTGTAACGTCAAGACTAGATTACTGTAACTCACTCTATTCTGGTCTCCATGCTACCCTTCTACATAGATTACAGACAGTTCAGAATGCTGCGGCACGTATTCTAACTAAAACCAAGAAGTTTGACCATATTACTCCGGTTCTTGCTGAGCTGCATTGGCTGCCTATCAAATACCGTATTCAATTTAAAATTTTGCTGCTTACTTTTAAAATTATCAATAATACTGCACCAACCTATCTTAAGGAACTTTTAAACCCTTATGTCCCTGCCAGGGCTTTAAGGTCATCCTCGCAGTTATTGTTAGTTCAGCCCAGATCTCGGTTGAAATCTAGAGGCAATCGATCGTTTGCCTTTGCTGCACCTGAGTTATGGAACAGCCTCCCGATTGGCATTCGGGAGTCTGATTCTATTTTTTCTTTTAAAGCACGCCTTAAAACTTATCTTTTTGAACTTGCCTTTTCTACCCGTTAAATGCTGACTGTTAACTGCGACCTATTGCATTAACTTTTTACTATTCCTTCATTCTTGGTGTTCTCTATCATGCGGCACTGGGTCTGCTATAATCTATGTGCTGCAGTCCATTTTATTAGTGGCTTTCTACTGTGAACATTGTCTGCTGTTCTTATTGTGTGGATGCTTTAAGCATCCACACTATTGAGTTCCTGTTTCTCTTTATTCTTTATTGTGTGGATGCTTTAAGCATCCACACTATTGAGTTCCTGTTTCTCTTTATTCTTTATTATTATTATTATTATTATTATTCTAGTTGCTTCCGTACACTTTTTGCCGTTAAACTACTTCCACAATTTTCAGCCGATTTTCACCGTTCAAATTTTAAACTATTCTGCTATTTTTGCTCTTTCCTGCTATGATTTTTGCTATTTTTAACTATTATACTTTTTAAAATATTAAGCTTTTTTCCTTTAATTTGTCCCATTGAAATGAATGGGAAACTTCTGCAATTCTGCTAAAATTTGCTTGTTTTTGAAACTTAACTACTTCCTCATATTTTCACCTAGAACAACCATTCAAATTTTAAAATGTTCACAAATTATTGGGCTATTCAGGTATGATTCAGCTTTTTCAAATCTTCTACTGTTTTACTTTTATGCCTCTTAAAGTTTTGAGTTGCAAAATTGTGATTTTTCACAAAATACATGCGTTGTTATGGTTGCTATGCTCTTGGCTTCCAGTGTGCCACTGAAGGTTTTGCAATTTTCACTTCATGTCCGAACAACTTCCTGCTACTTGCTCAATTTTCACTCAACTTCCACAAATTATACATCAAAACGTAGGTATTTTTGCTGGCTTTCAGAAAATGTCACCATCATTGTTGTGGGATTTATAGAATTTTTGCAAATCTCCTCAGACTAACACAAGGTCAGAAAACTCTCCATATAAAGTGAATGGAGAGCTTGTTCAAAATCACCGCTGGATTTCTGTAATGAGAGGCATATTCGAATCGTCATATCTCCTTAACGAAGCAAAGTTAAGACATGAGGCTTGTCCCCGAATATCTTCAGACACCCCTGACGCTCACAATTCAAGAATTTCTTTCTCACCTATTACCGTTCTGAAATGAGTTGGACTTGTTTGAGGGTAGGAAATTCGTCCTTCGCTCAGATTTCTTCAGATTTAAAACTCTGGAAATGAACCACTTTTTTCTCTCGTCATAACTTTTTTTTGGATTTCCACAGAGACCTGAAAATTTCCATGACTGTTCACCAAAGCCTGCTGTCTCTTACGGTGAAAGAATGATATCGATACTCCAAATAGATTTCGAGTTACAAAGCGTTGTTTGAGGGCAAGTCAAGGCAGTTTTTGCTTCGCTCTACTCAGTTATGGTGCATTAGAAGTCAAATATCTTTAATAATTCATATTTTAATGATAAATTGTAAACACTGGAAGATTCCCCCATCTCTTCTGAACAAAACGGTGTAAGAATGACCGCTCTAGCCCGTACGGTTTAGAAATTATGGTCATTTGTTTGAGGGGAGTCCTCACTATGAGAAATAGGCTGCAATAATCCTGTGCCTCTCTCTGCTGCGTGTGTAAAAAGATGCACCTGTTTTGGCGGGAAAAAGTACACAGGCTCTCTGATTGGTGGATTCAAATTCAGCAGCTCCCAGGCTGACCTAGAAACTTACTTCTCTCTCCCTGTGCATTTTTTTGCTGATTTTTTCATTTAACAAGTATATTTGAGGGACCCTCAGCATGTTCAGCATTTTTTCAGCTGTCCATTTTGCTTTTCCAATTTTTCTGTTTAACTTATTACTATTGTGCTAAATCATACTGTTTCTGCTATTTTACAAGATTTGTGCTTAATATAGTATTTCTGCTTTTAATAGGATTTGTGCTTAATATAGTATTTCTGCTTTTTATACTATTTGTGCTTAATATAGTATTTCTGCTTTTTATAGAATTTGTGCTTAATATAGTATTTCTGCTTTTTATAGGATTTGTGCTTAATATAGTATTTCTGCTTTTTATAGAATTTGTGCTTAATATAGTATTTCTGCTTTTTATAGGATTTGTGCTTAATATAGTATTTCTGCTAAATTATAGTATTTCTGCTTTTTATAGTATTTGTGCTAAAACATAGTATTTCTACTAAATGTAGTATTTATGCTTAATCATAGTATTTCTATATATTTCTGCCAGGTCCCCAGGCAGCCAATCCTCTGTGAGGACTGAGACATTCAAATTTTCAAATCAGGGCCTGCACGGCTTCCCAGCCAATCATATATGTGTCCTGAGGCATTCAAATTTGCATATTGGGGCCTTCATGGCTTCTAAGCCAGCCAATCATATCTGAGGGCTGAGGAATTCAAATCCACAAATCAGGGCCTGCACGGCTTCCCAGCCAGCCAATCATGTATGTGGGCTCCAGGTATTCAAATTTGCATATTGGGGAATTCGTGGCTTCTAAGTCAACAAGTCATCCATGTCATATATCTCTAAAAATTCATATTTTAATGATAAATTGTCAACACTTGAAGATTCCCCCATCTCTTCTGAACAAAACGGTGTAAGAATGACCGCTCTAGCCCCTATGGTTAGGAAATTATGGTCATTTGTTTGAGGGGAATCCTCACTATGTGAAATAAACTGAAAGAAGCAGGTCTATGTCTCTGTGCTGCGTGTGTAAAAAGATGCACCTGTTTTGGCGGGAAAACGTAAACAGCCTCTCTGATTGGTGGATTCAAATTCAGCAGCTCCCAGGCTGACCTAGAAACTTAGTCCTCTCTCCCTGTGTGTGTGTGTGTGTGTGTGTGTGTGTTTAGTGGGAGAGAGAGGACCCTGCCCTTATTTGACAGCATGTCATTGTAGGATTTAAATTGAACATAGTTAGACTGGTTGACTGGATTAGAGCCTGTGTTTGTGTGTCCCTCTGTGCATTTGTGTTTCAATAAGTTATTACTATTCTGCTAAATCATAGTATTTCTGGTACTTTTCGGTACTTGTGCTAAATACAGTATTTCTGCTAAATCATACTATTTCTGCTTTTCATAGGATTTATGCCTAATATAGTATTTCTGCTAAATTATAGTATTTCTGCTTTTTATAGGATTTGTGCCTAACATAGTATTTCTGCTAAATTATAGTATTTCTGCTTTTTATAGGATTTGTGCCTAACATAGTATTTCTGCTAAATTATAGTATTTCTGCTTTTTATACTATTTGTTCTAAATTATAGTATTTCTGCTTTTTATAGGATTTGTGCTTAATATAGTATTTCTGCTAAATTATAGTTTTTCTTCTTTTTATAATATTTGTGCTAAAACATAGTATTTCTACTAAATGTAGTATTTATGCTTAATAATAGTATTTCTATATATTTCTGCCAGGTCCCCAGGCAGCCAATCCTCTGTGAGGACTGAGACATTCAAATTTTCAAATCAGGGCCTGCACAGTTTCCCAGCCAATCAAATAAGTGTCCTGAGGCATTCAAATTTGCATATTGGGGCCTTCGTGGCTTCTAAGCCAGCCAATCATATCTGAGGGCTGAGGAATTCAAATCCACAAATCAGGGCCTGCACAGCTTCCCAGCCAGCCAATCACATATGTGGTCTCAGGCATTCAAATTTGCATATTGGGGAATTCGTGGCTTCTAAGTCAACAAGTCATCCATGTCATATATCTCTAAAAATTCATATTTTAATATTAAATTGTCAACACTTGAAGATTCCCCCATCTCTTCTGAACAAAACGGTGTAAGAATGACCGTTCTAGCCCCTACGGTTAGGAAATTACGGTCATTTGTTTGAGGGGAGTCGTCACTATGAGAAATAGACTGCAAAAATCCTGTGTCTCTCTGTGCTGCTGCGTGTGTAAACAGATGCACCTGTTTTGGTGGGGAAAAGTGCACAGCCTCTCTGATTGGTGGATTCAAATTCACCAGCTCCCAGGCTGACCTAGAAACTTACTTCTCTCTCCCTGTGTGTGTGTGTGTGTGTGTGTGTGTGTGTGTGTGTGTGTGTGTGTGTGTGAGACAGAGAGAGAGAGAGAGAGAGAGAGAGAGAAAGGCTTTTAATGGGATGATCTCATTCTAAGATTTAAATTCAATATATTTAGACTGGTTGACTGAATTGGATCTTGTGTGTGGGTCTCTCTGTGCATGTGTGTTTCCTCATGTGTACATATTTGTGACTGTGTGGCTGTAATAAATTTTTTTGCAGATTTTTGTCATTTAACAAGTATATTTGAGGGACCCTCAGCATGTTCAGCATTTTTTCAGCTGTCCATTTTGCTTTTCCAATTTTTCTGTTTAACTTATTACTATTGTGCTAAATCATACTGTTTCTGCTATTTTATAAGATTTGTGCTTAATATACTATTTCTGCTTTTATAGGATTTGTGCTTAATATAGTATTTCTGCTAAATGTAGTATTTATGCTTAATCATACTATTTCTGCTTTTCATAGTATTTGTGCTTAATATAGTATTTCTGCTAAATTTAGTATTTCTGATTAATTATAGTTTTTCTACTAAATCATAGTACAGTATTTCTGCTTTTTATGGGATTTGTGCTAAAACAAAGTATTTCTACTAAATGTAGTATTTGTGCTTAATCATACCATTTCTGCTTTTTATAGGATTTGTGCTTAATATAGTATTTCTGCTAAATTATAGTATTTCTGCCAAATTATAATATTTGTGCTAAAACATAGTCTCAATTTAAAATTACAATACTCATAGTTCATCACAGTGTCTCTGGTAAATCACAATATTTCTGCTCTGTTGTACTATTTTTCTAAATCATAGTGTTTCTGTAATGTTTAAGTATTTTTGGCTAAATATATTCTTTCTGTTATCTTATACTATTTCTCCTAAATTCTTGTATTTTTGAGAAGTTATCATGTTTCTGGTAAGTTACAATATTTCTGCTAAATTCTGCTATGCTATTGTATTTCTGCCAAGTATTATGTTTCCTCTAAGATATTGCAGTTCTGCTAAGTTATTCCATTTTAGCAAACTTCTTTTGCTTCTGCAAAGTTTTTACAATTTCTGCAACTTTTCAGCTTTTTCAGCTACTTTTTGCATACAGCTTCAGCTTTAAGCATCCACACTGCATTTTCGCAGGAAATGCAAATTTTTCTAGTTATTATTATTATTCCGGGTGTTTCCGTACACTTTTCGCCGTTTAACTACTTCCACAATTTTTGTGCTATTTTCACCGTTCAAACTTTAAACTATTCAGCTATTTTTGCTCATTCCTGCTACGATTTTTGCTATTTTTAACTATTATACTTTTTAAAATATTAAGCTTTTTTCCTTTAATTTGTCCCATTGAAATGAATGGGAAACTTCTGCAATTCTGCTAAATTTTGCCTGTTTTTGAAACTTAACTACTTCCTCATATTTTCACCTAGAACAACCATTCAAATTTTAAAATGTTCACAAATTATTTGGCTATTCAGGTATGATTCAGCTTTTTCAAATCTTCTACTGTTTTACTTTTATGCCTCTTAAAGTTTTGAGTTGCAAAATTGTGATTTTTCACAAAATACATGTGTTGTTATGGTTGCTATGCTCTTGGCTTCCAGTGTGCCACTGAAGGTTTTGCAATTTTCACTTCATGTCCGAACAACTTCCTGCTACTTGCTCAATTTTCACTCAACTTCCACAAATTATACATCAAAACGTAGGTATTTTTGCTGGCTTTCAGAAAATGTCACCATCATTGTTGTGGGATTTATAGAATTTTTGCAAATCTCCTCAGACTAACACAAGGTCAGAAAACTCTCCATATAAAGTGAATGGAGAGCTTGTTCAAAATCACCGCTGGATTTCTGTAATGAGAGGCATATTCGAATCGTCATATCTCCTTAACGAAGCAAAGTTAAGACATGAGGCTTGTCCCCGAATATCTTCAGACACCCCTGACGCTCACAATTCAAGAATTTCTTTCTCACCTATTACCGTTCTGAAATGAGTTGGACTTGTTTGAGGGTAGGAAATTCGTCCTTCGCTCAGATTTCTTCAGATTTCAAACTGTGGAAATGAACCACTTTTTTCTCTCGTCATAACTTTTTGTTGGATTTCCACAGAGACCTGAAAATTTCCATGATTGTTCACCAAAGCCTGCTGTCTCTTACGGTGAAAGAATGATATCGATACTCCAAATAGATTTCGAGTTAGAAAGCGTTGTTTGAGGGCAAGTCAAGGCAGTTTTTGCTTCGCTCTACTCAGTTATGGTGCATTACAAGTCAAATATCTTTAATAATTCATATTTTAATGATAAATTGTAAACACTGGAAGATTCCCCCATCTCTTCTGAACAAAACGGTGTAAGAATGACCGCTCTAGCCCCTACGGTTTGGAAATTATGGTCATTTGTTTGAGGGGAGTCCTCACTATGAGAAATAGGCTGCAATAATCCTGTGCCTCTCTGTGCTGCGTGTGTAAAAAGAGGCACATGTTTTGGCGGGAAAAAGTACACAGGCTCTCTGATTGGTGGATTCAAATTCAGCAGCTCCCAGGCTGACCTAGAAACTTACTTCTCTCTCCCTGTGCATTTTTTTGCTGATTTTTTCATTTAACAAGTATATTTGAGGGACCCTCAGCATGTTCAGCATTTTTTCAGCTGTCCATTTTGCTTTTCCAATTTTTCTGTTTAACTTATTACTATTGTGCTAAATAATACTATTTCTGCTATTTTATAAGATTTGTGCCTAATATAGTATTTCTGCTAAATTACAATATTTCTGCTTTTTATACTATTTGTGCTAAAACATAGTATTTCTACTAAATGTAGTGTTTATGCTTAATCATCCTATTTCTGCTTTTTATAGGATTTGTGCTTAATATAGTATTTCTGCTAAATTATAGTATTTCTGCTTTTTATAGTATTTGTGCTAAAACATAGTATTTCTACTAAATGTAGTATTTATGCTTAATCATAGTATTTCTATATATTTCTGCCAGGTCCCCAGGCAGCCAATCCTCTGTGAGGACTGAGAAATTCAAATTTTCAAATCAGGGCCTGCACGGCTTCCCAGCCAATCATATATGTGTCCTGAGGCATTCAAATTTGCATATTGGGGCCTTCATGGCTTCTAAGCCAGCCAATCATATCTGAGGGCTGAGGAATTCAAATCCACAAATCAGGGCCTGCACGGCTTCCCAGGCAGCCAATCATATATGTGGTCTCAGGCATTCATATTTGCATATTGGGGAATTCGTGGCTTCTAAGTCAACAAGT